>NW_028225179.1:57388594-57821717 GCF_052327205.1 Somniosus microcephalus
GATAATATACTTTAACGCACACCAGCACGGTTAATCTGAACTTTAACTTAAGAGAAAGGTGTAAAATAACACCAATTCTCAGTCACTGGGAATTTATTATTACATACTGCATGTGGTCTCTGGGTAGACTTTTGGGACCTGAAATTATGCCTTAGCCCATTTAAAGTAAATAGGCTAATTCCTCAAACTCACTGCAGGTAATTGTTTGTACACAAATATGCAACAAAGTAATTTCACTGCCTTAAAAGTATTTTTCCCCTTTTTGTGTATGATTTTCTCCTTGCTTAATCAAAGATTCAATGTTGCCTCAACAGGAACCGCTGCAACTCTGCTCCAAGGAGGTCGCACCACCCACTCAACCTTTGCTCTCCCTCTGGATCTGACAAGATTCATTGCACTGGCTGTTGCCTCATCAGGAACCGCTGCAACTTTTCTCCAAGGCGTTCACACTGCCCACTCAACCTTTGCTCTCCCTCTGGACCTGACAAGACAACAACACCCAGTGTGTAACATTAGCAAAGGAACTGGCGCTGCTTAGCTGCTTCAAAAGTTTAAGCTCATTGTGTGGGATGAGTACAAAGGCCCACAAGAGGGCACTTGAAGCACTCAACGGAACTCTTATTGATTATAAAATCACTCTGTACAATACCAAACCTATTGGCCTAGAAATTCGGTATGGCCCCGCCAGGTCTTTTGCGCCCGAAATTTTGCGCTCGCCAGGATTCCCGTAGCGCCCGCCTAAAATTCAGTTGCGACAGGCCAAGACGGCGGCGGGCGCTATTGCAGGGTTTGGCCGCCTCGCTAGGGGCGATGAATGTCACTTTCAGGCTTCCAGCTGCCGCTGCGGCACCCGATGCAGTGCGGCAGGCTGGGGTACTGCAGGCCTCCTCCTTCTCTAAGGAGGAGCTGCCTGCAGCCGTCAGATCGCCGGTGGATTCCCCCCGGCAAATGAGCCCGGCACCACAGAGAAGTGCCGGGCTCGCGGGACTCAGACATCAATGCCGCGGGGGGGTGGTGCAGGAGTCCAGGGAGGGAGGTGCGGGCAGGCGGCCGCCGGGAAAGCGGCCGGCCACCGCTCCACCTTTATGCGCCGGCCTTTCGGAGCTGCAAGACCCCGTTTCACAAACGCTGTTTGCGGCTGCCACGGGCGAGGCGGCTGCAACTGAATTTGGCCATCGGGCCGGAATAACATTGCAACCGGGGCGCTGCGCACACCGATGACGTCATCGGTGCCGGCGCGGTGCTACCGGCTAACACCGATGTTAGGGTCCATCTGAATTTCGGGCGATAAAAAACTTCAGGCGCAAACCACTTTATAGCCAGTAAGTGGGCGCAAACGCAACTGAATTTCTAGGCCAGTAGGTTTGCAAACCTTTACCAGAAGGAGTATTCACTTCGTTTTTGGTTGTAACTCCAGCATATTGTAAAACGTTCTATTGTTCTACATTATTGAAATAAATGTTCACTGTTGATTTCTAAACTGACCTGTAAATGTCTGCGATTGTATCTTTTATTTCACGATTCAACTCATTCACTGAATCTTTGTGAATAATATAATATCACTCCTGGGTGCTTGGGAAGAGTTCTTCAATCCCAACAGTTTTATTACAGCTTTATAAACATGGCACAGGGTTCTTGAGTTCCCCCTCCCTCCCAACCGCTTTCCCCCATCCCTTTCTCTCCTTCCCGCCCCCCCTGCCTCCCCCCACCTTCCTCCCCATCCCCCCAGTCGCTCTCTCTCTTCCCCCCAGTCGCGCTCTCTCTTCCCCCCCAGTCGCTCTCTCTCTCTCTTCCCCCCCCCCCAGTCGCTCTCTCTCTCTCTCCCCCCCCCCCCCCAGTCGCTCTCTCTCTCTCTTCCAACAACAACATTCCCTCGAAAAAGCCTCGGCACCGCCGGGCACCCCCAGCTAGTTAACTTATAAATAAGAACAACCCGATCTCGGGTAACCTGCCCACAGAGATTTGTGGAATAGCAAATATATTGGAATTATAAATCAACAAGATCCGCTCCAGTTTTTTGTTTTAGTTACTTAATTTACCATTCAGCGTAACCAGGTATTTCACCCCTTTCTTCAGTTCCTCTCTGAATTTAGTGAGACTCAGGCCATAGATACAAGTGTTTGTGGAGCAGCTCAGAAGCTGAAGCATGAATCCCATTTGTTGGGCGATGTATACAGGATTACTGTAGTGTCTGTCTGTATACTCGTAATTCTGCAATTCCCAGGTTAAAGAATGCACAACATATGTCATCCAGAAGAGGATAAAATTCCCAGATAGAGCGAATAGCAAAATCATAGATTTCCTCCTGTTCTCCATCTCTGGGTCATTGTGATTCTCACTCTTGTTCCGGAGTCTCCTGCGGACTCTATTCGCTGCTATAATATGTCTGATGGTTAGAGCATTGAACAACAGAATTAGAACAATGGGCAATAAAGGGGTAATAATACTATCGATATACTCATATGACTTCCAAAAAGTCGAAGTGTAATAGTCATCTGTTGTGACACAGAACCACGGGATATCGTCAATGATAAAGGAGGACTGGTATGAAAAGTAAAAGGGAATACTCCTCAAGCAAGCTACCACACACACGGCTGATAAAACCACAGTTGCTGTTCTCTCAGTGCAATATTTTGCTTTGAGCTTCTGACAACAAATTGTTACAAAGCGATCGAAGGTGAACGCGACAGTGAACCAAACCGAGCAGTCCCGTGCTGCAATATATAGGACAAGAATGAGGGAACATATCGGAGTGATGTACAAAATATTAATTGGAAAATAAATACTGTTAATGCGCTTCAGTATCACATCGATTATAACAAGCGATAGATCCGCATTTGCCATTCCCACCAGGTAACGCGTGATACATTTGGAGAGATCGCACTTTCCTCGGGACAGGATCAGAATCGCCACCAAGTTAACTGTAAGAAATTGGACAAATTGAAATTGCAATCAGACTAAAAGAATACCGAGTGAGAAAAGACGTTTTTTTTATTCTCTGCCTCAATGTTAACTTATTTAATGACGGGCATGCACCTTTTTATTTAAACCATGGAGGCGAAATGGAATGCTGAGAGGGACAAGGATGTGGAGGCGATGGGATGGGGATGGGGAGGGGACAGTGATGTAGGGAGGGATTGAGAGAGGGAGAGGCATGGGGAGAGAGAGAGGGTGGGTGAGGGGGAGATGGACAGTTATGGGGAGGAGGAGTGGAAGAAGAGGTGGAGTGGGATGGGGGTAGGTGGATATGGAGGGAGTTGGGAGAAGGAGCGGAGGTAAAGAAGGCAGCTGAGAGAAATGGAGATGGGGAGTGCAGGGTTTGGGGATGGGGTGGGGGAGAGTGAGTGATAGGGTGCAGGGATGAGTTGGGAAAGGAAGAAGGAGGTGGAAAGGGATAGGGAGGTAGAAATGTATGGGGAGGTAGAGAGGGATAGGGAGGTGGAAAGGGATGGGGTGGTAGAGATGGTCGGGGAGGTAGAGAGGGACAGGGTGGAAAGGGAAGACCTTAGCTGGAGAAGGATGGTCTGAGGATGGGGACGTGGAGAGGCATAAGGAGGGGGACATAGATGGGGAAGGTGAAGATTTGGGAAGAAGGATGTGAATGGTAGAAGGGTAGGGGATACAGAGTGGGATGGGGAGGTTTGGGAGAGTAGTGTGATCATGAGTTTCTAAGTTATTTGGAGGGTGAGAATGGGAGGGGAGAGGGTTGAGGAGGGCGCGGGTGAGGGATAGGGATGAAGATAGGTAGAATGGGCAGAGCGATGGAGAGGCGCAGAGGGGTGGGGATCGAGAGATCTGCAGGTGAAGGAGAGAAGAGAGGAAGTGCAGAGGAGGGTGATAGCGATGGGAAAGGGAAGTGAGATAGGGTGAGGTGGAGAGGTGGGGAGGGTGAGAGAGACAGTAAGTCCCGTGATATGGGGGCAAGGGATGCAAAGTTTCAGAGGACGGGAATTGGAGAGTGATGGGGAAGGGGAGAGCGATGCGGACTTGGATAGGAATTGATAGATAATTGCGAAAGTGGAGAAGGTTGAGGAGGTGGAGTTGGATGGGGTAGTAGCGTGGTATGGATTGGGGAGAGGGATAGGTAGGGGATAGGGGTGGGGAGGGGTAGATGAATGGTGTGGTGTAGAGGGAGGTGGAGATGGAATAGGAGTGGTGAGAGATAAGGATAGATAGATGGATGCGGTGGACAGAGTGAATGGGAGGGGAATTGGTTTTGGAGGGGAGAGGAATGCGGAGATGGAGAGTGATAGGGATGGCGAGAGAGATGGGAGGGAAGAGGGACACGGTTGAAGAGAATGATAGCGAAGGGGTGAGGGATGGGAGGGACAAAACGATGCAGTGTGGGAGAGGGTTAGGGAAGGAGGCAGGGATGTCGATGGGAGAAGGATGTGGAAGGGGAGAGGGATGTGTTGAACAGGATAGTCACTTGCAGGAATATCAAGTGAACCTGGTGATTTACCCTGATCTTGCGACGTGTTTGCTTATGTTGACAGATACTCCCGGGGCTGATTTCGGTAAATGGAACTGATTGAATTTCAAGGTATTTCAGATCGTACTGCAGTGCAGATGTGAGCTCTCCACATAAATGCAAAGAAGGGGTCACAAGTTGCCACAGGTGTCTTTGTTATGGGGGCAATAACAGGGACCAGGCTCAAAGAAGGAAAGGGCTGTGAACTTATCTTTCTGGCTACAAGGTAGTCGCTGATGCTAAGGTGGGAAATAAAGGTGTGTGAGTGGCAGTATTGAGCAAAAAGACTATTGCAGCACTGGATTCTGTAATTGACTGGTCAAAGACAGAATCTATTTTGGTTAGAATAAAGTAACAATGGAGGAGCTATTACGCTACTGGGTGTATACTATAGGCCTCCAAATAGCGGGAAGGATATATAGGGGCAAATTACAGAAAGATGCAAGAACTATAGAGTAGTAATAACGGGGGACTTCAATTATCCACCTATAAACTGTGATAGTAATATTACAAAGCGTAAAGGGGGGGAGGATTTCCTGATATGTTTACTGGAGAACATTCTTGATCGGTGTGTTCCCAGCCCAAAAAGGAAGGAAGCAGTGCTGTGTCTGGTTCTGGGAAAGAAATTGGACAGTGGAGCATACTTCAGTGGGAGAGCATCTGGAGAACAGTGACCATAATATCATTAGATTTAGAATAGTTTTGGAAAAGGACAAGGAGCAAACATGCGTAATAATAATTAACTGGAGGAGGACTAACACCACTGAGTTGAAAGGGCCCAGCTCCTGATGGTCTGGAATCATAAATTGATATGTATAACAGAAATTTAACAATGGGAGGTGATTATGGTAAAGAATTAACAGATTCCAACAAGTGGTGAAAGAAAGATCCAAAGCTAGAGCGCCATCAATAATTAAAGACATAGGCCTAGAAATTCAGTATAGCCACTTTTGGGGCGGTAAAGTCGGGCGGGCGCTAAAGTTAGCACCCGCCGGAAAGTGGAGGCCACTTCACCGATATTCAGTAGCTTTGGCCAAGGAGTTTGGGCGAGCGCTGAAACTGGCGTTGCACCCCTATCTTTAGGCGCTAAGCCGGCGGTGCAGAGTGATAACGCCGAGGCCGGGCGCAGCGCAGGTGCGGTCATGTTTTGATTGACAGCAGACACCCTGATGCCGGCCAGCTCTTAAAGGGGGAAGGGTCGACTTGGTCTGCTGCCACGCCCTGGATAGTGGAGCCCTCCAGCTAGGCCTGAACACTGCTGCTGGACCCAAATAGCGCCTGAAGCCATGCAGAAGGCCCGTGAAGGAGCGCAGCGCTTCTCAGAGCATGCTTTGAGGGTGCTGCTTAGGGGTTTGGAGAAGAAAAGAGATATCTTGTGCCCAGACAGTGGCAAGAAGGCTCCCAAGAGGCTGTACAGGAGAGCCTGGAGGGAAATCGCCCAGAGGGTCACAGCCAACAGCGATGTCCCCAGGAATGGTGACCAATGCCGCAAGAAGTTCAACGACCTCACTCGGTTGGTCAGGGTGAGTACCCTTTCCAGTGTCCTCCTCATCCTTGCATGTGCACCTCACATTATGGGCAAAGGGACCTCAAAGGCCTAATGGCCAGCCCTCCTCCAGCAGCTATGGCACTGGCATGATCATCAGTAGCACTTTCTGCACTTGACACACTGGCCAAGCTATACGACCATGGGAGGCAGTGCACACAACAACAGGGCACCACACTGGCCAAGCTATTCGACCATGGGAGGCAGTGCACACAACAACAGGGCACCACACTGGCCAAGCTATTCTACCATGGGCGGCAGTGCACACAACAACAGGGCACCACACTGTACTTAGAGGCCGTCCTTTCTCTTGCAGGCCAAGCTGGCACAGAATCTGAAGAGCCGGACTGTCACCGGGGGAGGCCGTGTCCAGTTCCAGGAGCTCAGTGACATGGAGGAGCACGTGGCTCGACTCATGTGTGCCTGGGTGATTGGCCCCGTTGCTATTGGCGATGCCGACCCTGTGCTGAGCCCCAATGGTAAGGACATGACCGTTTGGACCTCTCTCGTTCCCCATGCGCTTCAGATCTACATCCTTTGCCACTGTCCCACCAATGCGCATAATGCCACCACTCATGCCTCCCTCGCTGACGCTCTGTCCTCACTCTAAAGCTACTCTTGTGCCTTCCTGCTTTCAGCTGGTGAGGAGGAGGTCCCTGAAGCTGCGAGTGTCAGTCCCTCGGTAGAGGAGGGCGAGGAGGAGCAAGAGGAAGGCGGCACATCGGGGGAACCCTCATCCACGCCAGGGGATGGCAATGGAGGGGACATGTCTTGCCTGGAGGAGAGCCAGGGGGAAGTGTTGCAGGGGGGTGTAGCTCCTGTGCCCAGCGGCGTCCAGCCACGCAGGAAGGGTCGGGCAGCACAGCTGCCTTCTCCCCAGAGGGGGGAAGTGTTGCAGGGGAGGGCAGGTGCTGGGCCCAGTGGCGTCCAGCCATGCGGGAAGCGTCGGGCAGCACAGCTGCCTTCTCCCCAGAGGGGGGAAGTGTTGCAGGGTAGGGCAGTTGCTGGGCCCAGTGGCGTCCAGCCACGTGGGAAGGGTCGGCCAGCTCAGCGGCCTTCTCCCCAGAGGGAGAGTCCGGCCTCCAGTCCGGAGACGGTCCTCGCCCAGGAGGTGCGCCTCCTTGATCAAATGTCCGTGGATTCGGAGCGGCGCCACACCGAGTTCATGGGGGTTGTGGGACAGTTGCCTCAAGCCATTGAGTCACTGGCTCATAGTGTGGCCGATTTCGGGGACTCACAGGCCAGGGGTGTCGAACAACTCGTGACAGCACAGGACGCGAGTTGAGAGGTCATGAGTGGTGCCGTGCAGACACTGGCTGGTCTGATGTGGGCACAGACCAGGGCAGTACGGGCACTCACTTCTGCCACACTCGCTGTGTCACGGATGCATCGCCAGGGCACCCGCTGCGCTGCTGCAGCACAGTGGTCTGGCCTTCACCAGATTGCTGCGCTTGCTGCAGTGCCAGCCCGGCCGAGTGCCAGTGTCTCTGGCGACCACCGAGCGCCTGGCATCAGCCAGCTTGCCCCCATTGCTGCAGCCGCCACTGTCACTCCCCCAGCAAAGCTGCAACGAGCTGCTGGAGAGACTGATGCTGCCCAGCCACAGCTGCAGCAGTCAGCAGCCGGCCCCTCCAGGGCTGGACCTCGTCTAGGCTGACCCCCAAGGGCATCTGCCGTCATGCTTTGTGCCCCTCAGGAGCCTTCCCCCAGCCTTGCAACACCCACAGGGCCCAGGTTGAGGTGGAGCAGCAGGTCGGGCAGGGCCGGAGAAGCCTGCACAAGGACTCGCCCTCTCGGCACACCAAGTAGAGTGTGTTGCCAAATGTTTTTTTATATGGTGGTGTTTGTGTTCTGTATGGGGGGGGGGGGGTTATTTTGGTAAGGCCGAAGATGATGGCAAATGTTTTTTTAGATGGGGGTGTTTGTGTTCTGTATGGGGGGGTTTGTCTTGGTAAGGCCGAGGATGAAGGCCAATTGGATGGACAAGTTTTGTTATTCCTCCCCAGGTTGTGGGAGTGAGATATATTTTTGACTGTTTTTTGGGGGTCTTGTCTGTTTTTGTGTTTCATGTGGGAAGGGCCCTGAGTTTGTTAAATAAAGCTTTTTCTTTATTCAGCTTGTCCATGTGTCATGTTTCAAGTGGTTGTTGTGTTAACCGGCTGAGGGCTTGCGGAGCGGCTGCATTCAAGTGCGTTCATTGCCACAAGCCATTCCCTGACAGGGGGCCTAGAAGTGTCGTTCAAAAAGCCGCCGGCGGACGGCCCTTGGACCTTGTGGCTCCCTCCTGGGCTGGTACTCCTCCTCCTCCTCCTCCTCCTCCTCATGGTCCTCCTGCTCGTCCTCCTGAGGTGGTGGTCCAACGTGAGGTGGCAGTGCCTGAGTCCTGTGGATAGCCAGGTTGTGCAGCATGCAGCAAACGACGACGAACTGGGAGACTCTTTCCGGCGAATACTGTAGAGATCAGCCGGAATGATCCAGGCAGTGGAACCATTGCTTGAGGACGCCAATCGTTTGCTCTATGATGTTGCTTGTGGCTTGATGGCTTTCGTTGTATGCCTCCTCAGCAGGGGTCCTGGGCGCGTGGAGCGGGTTCATGAGCCATGTACACAAAGGGTAGCCCTTGTCCCCGATAAGCCATCCCCTTGGGGGAGGCTGTGCCTGGAACATGTCAGCCACAGTAGTCTGGTGCAGGATAAATGCATCGTGGCTGCTTCCTGGAAAGCGGGCATTGACAGCTAGGATGCGCTGCCTGTGGTCACACACCAGCTGTACATTGAGGGACTGGTTGCCCTTCCGGTTGCGGTAATCCTCGGCATTGTCGATAGGTGCCCGCATAGCCACATGCGTGCAGTCAATGGCGCCCTGCACCATGGGGAAGTCGGCGATCCTGGCAAATTCGACTGCACGCTGCTCCTGCCTCTCTAGGGTCATGGGGAAGGAGATGAATTGGTGTCTCCTTGCGAAAAGGGCATCGGTGACCTGCCAGATGCAGTGATGCATGGCGAACTGGGAGGTGTTCGCTATGTCCCCAGCAACGGCTTGGAAGGAGCCGCTTGCATAAAAGTTCAGAGCCACCGTGACCTTCACTTCCACCGACAGAGACGTCCTGCACATCAGCTGTGGACGCAGATCTCTGTGAAGCAGCTGGCAGATCTCTGCAACCACCTCCCTTCTGAAGCGCAGCTTCTTAACACAATGCGCGGCAGTCATGGTGAGATTGGACACCTGCTGCTGGTATTCCCTGAGTGGGTAAGGCCTACGTTGCCGACGCCTGATGGCCCCTCTGCGCCTAGGCTTGGCTGCCCCTCTCACACAGCGTCTGCGAGCCCTTTGCACATAATGCTGGAACTGAGGGTTGGAACCCCATGCAGCCCCCATAATATACTTGCAAACAGTCAAATCACAATGAGTCAAATTTCCAAGCTCTGGCCAGAAGCCATAAATACCTCTCCTATGTTGTCCCAAATCAGTAAGGTCTGTTCCTTGGTCTCTGTCCAGAAATCCAAAGCTCTAAAGTCATTGCAGCAAAATGGCTGGCCTTTATACCTCAGTCTAAGTGCCCTTTAATTAGCGCTCCCCGAGGCCCGCAGGGCCGCTGCTGCGTTCCACTTCACAGTTCTTAACAGTGCCACGCCCACATTGGGCGGGCGCCACTGAAGTTCCGGTTTGGGGTGCACAAACGGCGTTGCACGACGAAATGACGTCATAAGGTGCGCGCGCAGCTGAGCGCGCGCAAACACTTTGCGCCGGCGCAAAATGTCAACTGAAGTTGGGCGTAGGCGCAGATTGCTCTGCGCCCGGGCGCAAAGTGCCTAGCGCTCGAAATCTACTCCTCTTATGGCGCTAACGGCTGGCGAACGCAACTGAATTTCTAGGCCATAGAGATTAATATAAGATGTCAGTTAGAAAAAGGAGGCTTATGTCAAATATAGGGTCCATAATACCGTAGAGAACCAAACTAAATATAGAAAGTACAGAGGCTTTCTTAAAAACGTAACAACAGGGGCAAATAGAAAAACTTTGGAGCTGAATAAAGGGAACCCTTAAGTCTAATTTAAGAATATAAATATTAAAAGGTAGTTCGAGGAAGGCTGCGGCTCATTATGAATAAAAAAGGAGATCCTCTTGTGGAGGCAGAGGGCATAGCTGTGGTATTAATTTAGCACGTTACATCAATCTTCACAAAAGTAGATAATCCTGCTAACCTGTCTAATACATCCAAAAGACAGCACTTGTGACAGTGTAGCATGCACTCGTTACTGAACTTGGAGTGTCCGTATAGTAAATGTGCTCAATTAACTGGGGTGGGACTTGAACACACGAATACCTGACTCAGAGGTGATAGTGTTGCTGCTGACCCGCAGCTGGCAATGGCAGAGATGTGCGTGAATCATAGAAACATAAAATAATAATCATGGGGATTTCAACTACCCCGATATTCATTGGACAGAAGAGGAAGGTACATGGGATAAGTGAATGGAGTTCCTACAATGTGTACAGTTCTCCTTTCTAGCCCAATATGTAAAAAGCCCAACAATGGAGGATTCGATATTGGATCTAGAAATGGGGAACAAACCAGGTCAGATAAGAGAAGTAAAGGTATGGGAATATATAGGCAATAGTGACCATAATATAATACGCTTTAAGCTTATAATTGAGAAGGTGATAAGTATGACAAAAACTAGGTTAATAGAATGGAGAAAAGCCGTTTTTGAGGGGCAGAGAATAGAACTTGGGAAACAAAAATGGACAGCAATATTGGCAGAGAACGATGTTGAACAGCAATGGGAAACATTTAAAGCAGAGTGCAGGAAAATATATTATGCCATAAAGAAAGAACAAACTAAACCATAATGAGACTCCATGGATGAATAAAGCCATAATGGAAGAATTGAGGGTAAGGAAAGAGGCATACATTAAGCACACAGACAGCAGGGGAGTGCAAGATAAGAGATAATACGAAAAGATTAGGAGTCGAAATCAATTATGGAGGCAAAGAGGAACTATGAAATTAAATTATCAAGGAACATACAACAAAATAGTAAAATATGTTATAAGCAGATCAATAAAAAAGGATGGTTGGGATGGGAATATTGGCATTAAGGTATCGTCAGGACAATATCACAGGTAACGATAGATGGCAGAAATATTAAATAATTATTTTACTTCGGAATTTACCAGGGAAATAGAACAGCTGGACATGACATTGGATGATGAGATTAGTAATAAGGTAAGTGTATTTAAAATTAAAATTTTAAAAAGGGAATATATTCAATAAATGAATCAATCTCAAAGATGATAAAACCCTTGGTTCAGTCAGCTTAACATTGGTTATAGGAAAATAATGGAATCCCTACTAAAGGAGAAAATAGAAGAAGACCTAGAAACCAATAATGTAATAATGAATATTCAACATGGATTTAAAAGGGAAAGTCTTGCGTGACCAACCTTATTTGATTTTTTGAAGAGGTAACCATCAGAGTGGACAATGGTAATGCAGTAGATATTAATTATCTGGATTTTTCAAAAGACCTTCGATTAGGTGCCCCATAATAGACTGATAATAGACAAAGTCAGAGAATGCGGAGTCAGGGGACAAGTAGCAGAATGGATTAATGGCTGGCTTCAGGTGAGAAAGCAGACAGTAGAGAAAGTGTAGCTATTCACAGTGGCAGAAGGTGGGTAGTGGTGCTCCTCAAGGAACCGTGCTGGGACCACTGCTGTTCACAATTTACTTTAACAATTTAGACTTTGGAATCAAAAACAGAATTACTAAATTTGTGGATGACACCAAATTGGGAATTGGGGGCATAGTCAACACTGAGGAGGATGCAACAAATTACAGGAGGACATTAATAAACTTTTAGAATGGACATAAAATTGGCAGATGAAGTTCAACACAGAAAAATGTGAGGTATTTCATTTTGGTAGGAAGAATAGGGATGTCGTTTATCACTTGGATGGTACGAGTCTAGGTGGGGCAGAGGAACAAAGGGCTCTAGGAGTACAAATACACAAATCACTAAAAGCTGCGATGCAGGTTACACCAAGGCCATAAAAAAACAGACCAAGCACTATGCATTATTTTTAGAGGGATAACATTGAAAAGTAGGGAAGTTATGCTAAACCTGTATCGAACCTTGGTTAGACCACATTTAGAGTACTGCATGCAGTTCTGTTCACCATATTATAAAAAGGAGAGGTTGCAGAGAAGATTTACAAGGATGATACCAGAAGTGTGAGAGTATACATATCAGGAAAGGATGAACTGTCTGGCTCTCTTTTCTCCTGAAAAAAGAAAGTTGAGGGGAGACCTAATAGAGGTCTTTAAAATTATGAAAAATGTTGATAGAGTGGATACAGACAGAATCTTTCCACTTGTGGGGACGAGAATAGCTAAAGGTTAAGAATATAAGATAGTCACCAAGAAATTCAATAGGGAATTCAGAAGAAACTTCTTTACCCAAAGAGTGGTGAGAATGTGGAACTCGCTACCACAGGGAGTAGTTGAAGCAAATAGTGTAGATGCATTTAAGGGGAGGCTAGACAAGCTTATGAGGGAGAAGGGAATAGAAGTTTATGTTGACAGACTTAGATGTGGAAAGACAGGAGGAGGCTCGTGTGGAGCATCAAAGCCGGCATGGACTGGTTCGGCCGAATGACCTGTTACTGTGCCGTATATCCTATGTAATCCTATGAACCAATGTGTTGAATTCACCATTCAACAGCCCAGAACGATACTGTGTCTGATCCAGAAACTGACAACTTGTGGTAATTTATGGCCAAACGGAGCTGAGCTCAGCACAGCTTTGCCTGACCTTGGATGCTAATGCCTTACTTGCTGTGCCTGGTTATAAAAAGGACATGTTCAGTAGTCAATACATTTAGAAATTAAACTTTATCACAGCTCGTCTAATATGTATGCTCCATGTAATGCCCACGTCTTTTCCAGCACACAGTATAAAAAAAATGAGTCTTTTTTTCCTGGGTCGAAACTTTAACAAATTTTATGCTTTCAATAAAACACTTACATTAAATAAACAGAAATATACCAGATAATGAACTGATACATTAAATAGACGATTATACCACAAGGAAAGCAACAACAACAATAGCAGTTAGACTTATTGACATAGTAACTGGTTTAATTTCCTTACCCGTGATACCAACGGCAGCAAGGACAGGGTAGTAAATACGTTCTATCTCAAAGATGACTGCATAGCCCATGTTCTGTGTGAAGGAGCGATGTATCTGGCACTGCCAACAGGGCTCCAAATGAAAAGTAGAGATTTGGTGAATGGAGCCCATACTTATACCAAAGGGGAGCCGCCGCTGGGACTTTCAGCTGGAGTGCACCATCAGGGATATTAGTTACAGTCAGTTAAGCAAAGGGATTTAATCAACCATTCTCCCCAAAGCTTTGTTATGTAACGCAGTCTGTATTATGGGATGTTCCAAACAATATTCTGTAATATCGGATTAGAATTTCTTCAGAAACAAGCTCATGCTGGCGCACTGGATTTGAGCCTCATAATTATATATCCACAATACGTGCAACAACTCCAACTGCCCCATCCTGCTCCCTCGCCAACATTCCCACCCAGCGTGCCCGCTGGGTGCAAATCTTTCCAACCTCCCTCCGTCCCAGACACCCAGCCCAGCGCTGAGCCCCTGAACTCTGCCAGAGGGTCAACAATTACCGCCCCTCTCTGCATCTCCCTCATGAATGTCTGTACACTTGTGAACAAGGGCCTGGCCATCCATGAGCTATTTGTGGATTATTGCATCGACATCATGGCTTTGACAGAAACGTGCTTCATGAATTATGACACTTTGCCCTTTACTGACGCCTCCACACCTGGCTTTACTTTAGAGCAATTGCCCTACCTATACCATTGTGTTGGCCGTGTAGCCCTTATCACCAAATATGACCTTGTTCTGCTCCCTACTCCTCTGCACCTTCACCTTCTGTGAAGAGCTCAAATTATTCTAACCATCTCGACTATCTTTTAAACTGCTCATTCACAACCTTTCACACATGCTCCACACAAAGTATTCTTACCGAGATATTTTGACTGCTATCCTCCCTCTGCCGCTGCACTAAGCAGAGTCTCATTCTCGCTGATTTCAACCCCATCTCAACTCATCATGCTCATTCTTCTGCGTTCACTGCCCTCCTGCCCTCCCTTAATCTCTATCTCTATATAAAACTGCTTACCCATATTCATGACCACAACTCAGCCTTGCTATCACACGTGGTTTCTCTACACCCATTGTGTCAGTCACGGATAAGGCCATCTCTGACGAGTTCCTTGTACCTTCCACCACCCACACCTGCCTACCCCTTATATCATCACTTCCTTCTGAGTCCGCTCCTGGTAAATTTCCCCTGCCAGTCACTTATGGCGCTTTCAAACTCGCAACTGTCTAACCTTTGACCCTTCATTCTTTTAGATATTTCTGCAGCTACCGATCTGCTGAGTCACACACTCACATCCACCTTTGATACACATGTCCCGTTTCAAAGCCTTATACTCCCACCATGGTCGCTCCTCCTTGTATGGCCGCATCTCACCTCCCTTAAGAGCAATGTTCACAGAAATGACAATACACTTCTCCTCCAAAGCCTTGCATCCGTTCTTAAGCTGAATGGGACTGCCCTCACCTGGTTATCTATCCAGTGCGAGCTAGAGAATATCCCTCCCCACACCGTTACCTCTGGGCTCCCCCAACGATCTATCCTTAATACAGAGGAATGCAAACAGAATGATTGTCGAGATGGCAGTATTGGATTACGAGGACTTATTATGTAATTAAGACTGCTCTCACTGGAAAAGAGATGGTTGTGAAGTTATATGATTGTTGTTTTTAGGAGCTAAAAGGGACTAGATTGTGTAGTTCATGACAAGAGTTTGAACTTGTCTAGAACAGCAGAACCATAGGTCCCAGCCTGCACTTGAAAGGGGTAAATTCAAAACTAATCTGAGCATAAAACCTTTGGGTTGGATGGATTGCAGCCACACACATCAAAAGAAGTTCGAGAAGAGATGGCAGCGGCAATATTACTGGCGGGCAGCTAAGGCAATTCCAATATTTATAAAGGGCGACACAAATACAGGGAAAACTATAGCCCAGTTAGTTTAACGTCGGTGGTCGGAAGCATAATGAAATCTGTACTCAATAATGTAATTAACAAATATCTCGAAACCGTAAATAAATAAAGAGTTGTCAGCACAGATGTCAAAAGGAAAGGTTATGCTTGAACAATCTTATTGAATTATTTAAAGAAATAACTTAACGAGTAGATAAGGGTAATGCAGCAGATCCATTGTATTTGGATTTTCAAAATACCTTCGATAAGGTACTGCATTGTAGCTCCATGACTAAGGTCACAGCATGTGAAGTCAGGGGCAAGTAGCAGAATGGGCAGCAAGCTGGCTACGCAACAGAATACGGAGAGTAGATATTAAGGCTGGTTACTCAAACTGGCAAAAGTTAGGAAGTGGCATTCCACAGGGATCAGTGCTGGGACCATTCTTGTTCACCAGTTACATAAACGATTTGGACAAGTGATTCTGAAGTGCAATTTCAAAATTTGCAGATGACAGCAACTTGAAGGGCATAGTTAATGCTGAGAGAGACCGTGACAAAATACAGGAAGACAGTAAAAAACTTGTAGAATTGACGTTGAATTACCAAATTTCGTTCAATATAGGTAATTGTGGAAGAAGTAGAAAAGTTAGAAGCAATGGAAGGGGTGAAAATTGTTGACACGAATACTAGAAAAGCTGGGTATGCTTAGAGTGGACAAGTCGCCTAGTCCAGATGGCTTGAATCACAGGTTGCTAAGGGAATTGGGGGAGGAGATAGCAGAAGTTCTTGCCATAATTTTCCAAACTTCCCTAGATGCCGGAGAGGTGCCTGAGGATTGGAAAGTGGCAAATGTGGCACCATTGTTCAAGAAAGTGTGCAAGTACAATCCTAATAACTACAGTCCGGTCAGTTTAACATCAGTGGTTGTGAAAGCTTTAGAAACAATAATCTAGGGAAAAAATAATGGGCACTTGGAGAGTTTTAAGCTAATTATAGAGAACCAGCATGGACTTGTAAAGGACATATCGTGTATGACTAATCTAATTGAATCTAATTTAATTGATGAAGTAACTGAGAGGATTGATGAAGGGAATCGAACAGATGTTGTCTACATGGATTTTCAGAAGGCGTTTGACAAAGCACCACATAGAAGTCTGGTTAACAAAATTGAGGCTCATGGAATCAGTGTGTCAGTGGCAGCTTGGATAAGGAATGGCTTAATGACAGAGAACAGCGAGTTGTGGTAGATAGCTGTTTTTTACGAATGTAGGTGATATACCTATCAATTCCTCCAATAAAAGGCGAAGAGTTACGAAGGTGACTAAAGGTTTTTATTGACTAAATAACAGAGCCCACTCTCGTGGGTGATCCGATCCAAGCAGGAGGAATACCAGCCAGTCGCTCACCTTTATACCTGGCCTGGTGGGTGGAGCCAAGGCGGAGTCGGCAGTGGTCATCCCAGGTATAGCAGTGTGGCAAGAGGCGACCTCGTACCGTGATACAATAGTGGTCAGTGATACAGTTATAACGAACAGTGGTGAACAGTGCTAACTACTAACAGTGATACGATAGTGAACGTGGTTTACCACATTCACCCCTTGTTTAGAATTAAGTCCGGCGGGGTGAAGTGTACTACCAATTCTGGTAGGTCAGTCTGTCCAGAGGCTTCGTAAGCCTCTCCGATCGCCGCAGCGGTGGTGTTGCCTTATCCGGTGCTGGTGCCTTATCCGGTGTTGATGCTGGTGTTTGCGTGGTCGGCGAGGGCTCGTGGGGTTCCGGCATGCCGTCTACCTGGACTGAGGTTGGGGGGGGTGGTGGCGGTGTTTCCGGATCGGCTGAGGGTGCGAGGTCTCGTAGGGAGACAGTGTCCTCCCGCCCGTCTGGGTACGCCACGTAGGCATACTGGGGGTTGGCGTGCAGGAGGTTCACCCTCTCGACCAGGGGGTCCGTTTTATGGGTCCTCACGTGTTTCCGCAGCCAGACCGGCCCCGGGGCGGTCAGCCAGGTTGGTAGAGTGGTTCCCGTAGTCGACTTCCTGGGGAAAACGAACATTCGTTCATGGGGGGTGGTGTTAGTGGCCGTGCAAAGTAATGACCGGATGGAGTGCAGCGCTGTCGGGAGGACTTCTTGCCAGCGGGAGGTTGGGAGGCCCTTAGACTTTAAGGCTAAGAGGACGGCCTTCCATACCGTCGCGTTCTCTCTTTCCACCTGACCGTTACCTCTGGGGTTGTAGCTGGTGGTCCTGCTTGCCGCGATACCTCTCTCTAGGAGGAATTGCCGGAGTTCCTCGCTCATGAAGGAGGAGCCCCGGTCGCTGTGTATATAGTTCGGGAACCCAAACAAGGCGAAGAGGGCATTCAGGCACTTAATGACCGTGCTACTGGTCATGTCGGGGCAGGGGAAGGCAAAGGGGAAACGGGAGTACTCATCAACGATGTTGAGGAAGTACACATTACGGTCAGAGGACGGGAGGGGCCCCTTAAAGTCGATGCTCAGGCGCTCGAAGGGGCGGGTGGCCTTGATCAGGCTTGCTCGGTCCGGCCTATAGAAGTGCGGTTTGCACTCCGCACAGGTCTGGCAGTTCCTGGTCATGGTCCTGACCTCCTCGATGGAGTAGGTCAGGTTGCGGGCCTTAATGAAATGGTAGAGTCTGGTGACTCCGGGGTGGCAGAGCTGGTCGTGGAGGGTCTGAAGCCTATCGATATGCGCGCTGGCGCATGTCATTCGTGAAAGGGCATCAGGGGATTTGTTCAGCTTGCCTGGCCGGTACAAGATCTCATAATCGTAGGTGGAGAGCTCGATTCTCCATCTCAAAATCTTGTCATTCTTGATTTTGCCCTTCAGCTTGTTATTAAACATGAAAGCCACCGAACGCTGGTCGGTGAGGAGGGTAAATCGTTTGCCTGCCAGGTAGTGCCTCCAGCGCCGTACTGCCTCCACGATCGCCTGGGCCTCTTTCTCGACCGACGAATGTCGGATCTCGGGGCCCTGTAGGGTCCTTGAGAAGAAGGCCACTGGCCTCCCCTCCTGGTTTAGGGTGGCGGCTAAGGCGAAGTCGGATGCGTCGCTCTCCACCTGAAAGGGGATGGACTCGTCCACTGCGTGCATCGTGGCCTTGGCTATGTCTCCCTTAATGAGGGAGAAGGCCGCGCACGCCTCCTCCGTGAGGGGGAAGGAAGTGGCTTTCAGGAGGGGTCTGGCTTTGTCCGCGTAATTGGGTACCCATTGGGCATAGTAGGCGAAAAGCCCCAGGGTTCTCCTAAGTGCTTTAGGGCAGTGGGGGAGGGGTAGCTCCATGAGGGGGCGCATTCTTTCTGGGTCGGGGCCGATGATTCCGTTCTCCACTACGCAGCCGAGGATGGCAAGGCGCGTGGTGTTAAACACGCATTTCTCCTTATTGTAGGTGAGGTTCAGCCGTTGGGCCGTACGGAGGAATTTCTCCAGATTCGCGTCATGTTCCTGCCGGTCGCGGCCGCAGATAGTGACGTTATCTAGGTAGGGGAATGTAGCCTGCAGTTCGTTCTGGTCAACCATCTGGTCCATCTCCCTTTGGAAGACCGAGACCCCATTAGTGACACCGAAGGGGACCCTAAGGAAGTGGTATAGGCGCCCATTCGCCTCGAAGGCGGTATACTGGCGGTCCTCAGGGTGGATAGGGAGTTGGTGGTAGGCCGACTTCAGGTCGATGGTCGAGAATACTTTATACTGTGCAATCTGATTGACCATGTCAGATATGCGGGGGAGGGGGTATGCGTCCAGCTGGGTATATCTGTTTATGGTCTGGCTGTAGTCGATGACCAGGCGGTTTTTATCGCCGGTCTTTACGACTACGACCTGGGCACGCCAGGGGCTGCTGCTCCCCTCGATAATGCCCTCTTTCAGGAGGCGCCGCACCTCAGAGCTAATGAAGGCTCTGTCCCCGGCGCTATACCGCCTGCTTTTGGTAGCGACGGGTTTGCAGTCAGGGGTAAGGTTAGCAAACAGAGAGGGTGGCGGGACCTTGAGGGTGGAGAGGCTGCAGGTGTTACGCGGTGGGCGGTTTAACGTTTGCTGGTTGTTGACTGTGAGTGGGGGGAGGGGTCCACCGTATGCTAGGGTTACGCTTTGGAGGTGGGATTGGAAGTCCAGCCCTAGTAGGACGGCAGCGCAGAGATGGGGGAGGACGAGGAGTTTAAAGTTTTTATACTCCGTGCCCTTAACCGACAGGGTCACGACACAGTAGCCGCTGATGTCCGTGGCGTGGGACCTCGATGCCATCGAGATTCGGCTGCGCGTTGGTAGGACAGAGAGGGAGTAGTGGCTCACCGTGTCTGGGTGGATGAAGCTCTCCGTGCTTCCGCTGTCGAACAGGCAGGTCGTGGCGTGGCCGTTCACTTTGATGTCCATCATTGACTTGGACAGATGGTGCGGGCGGGCTTGGTCCAGGGTGACGGAAGCTAGTGTGTAGCTGAGCGAGTCGTTGTCATCTGCGGGCGAGGCGGTCGGGCGTGGTGAGTAAAATGGCGTCTCCCACGAGGTAGGGCCCCATGAGGCACTATTGGGGTCGGTTGCCTTAATCAAAGATGGCCGCCCCCATGACTCATGTGTGGGGATGCTGGCCTCAGTTGCCCTAAACAAAGATGGCCGCCCCCATGACTCATGTGTGGGGATGCTGGCCTCAGTTGCCCTAAACAAAGATGGCCGCCCCCATAGTTCGCATGCGGCACTGCTGGCCTCTGAGGATCCGCTCCTGCAGGCCTTGGAGAAGTGGCCTTTCTTCAGGCAGGTTTTACATATGGAGTTCTTGGCTGGGCAGCGCGACCTCGGGTGCTTCTCCTGGCCACAAAAAAAACAGCCGGCGGCCCGATCGCGGATGCCCGATGTCGGGGCCGGTGCCGGGGGTGGCGGGGCCGGTCGGGTCCGGGACGCCGACGCAGAGGTAGGTCCCGGGGGCGGCGCTGGGAAGGGTGCTGTGGTAGGGGTCGGGCCCGAGTCCCAGGGTCGCGAGCAGTACCTGGTGAATGCTTCCTGATCTTGGTGGGCCACTTCCAGGGAGATAGCGAGGGCTTCAGCTTTTTCCATGCTGAGGTCTTTAGCTTCCAGCAGTCTTTGCCGTGAGTACTCGGACCGTAGGCCTTTCAGGAATGCGTCGCGGATATTATCTTCAGTATTTTCGGCTGCCGACACCGATTTAAACTCACAGTTCCTGGCGAGTGCATATAGCGCCTGTGAGAATTCGGCTACTGATTCTCCTGGCTGTTGCGGCCGTGATCTTAGGAGGTGCCTAGCGTACATGTAGTTTACCGGGGTCCGGTACTTCTGTTTCAGCAGGTTGATGGCGGTCTCGTAGGTAGTCATGTCCTCGATGAGAGTGTATACTCTCGGGCTCAGTTGTGCCTGCAGGACACTTAGTTTGGATGCCTGAGGGACGCTGGATTCTCTCAGGTATGATTCGAAGCAGACCAGCCAGTGTTTAAAGTCTGCGGCTGAGTTTGCTGCTCGTGGGTTCAGGTCCAGGTACGGCGGTCTGAGGGCTCGCAGCCAAGCTGGCTGGTGTGGCTGTGCTTCTAGGAGCTGCGCTGGTGGCTCCTCCGCCGGTTGTGACTCGTTGTCGGACATCATTAAATTTAGTCAATAAAATTGATATACCTATCAATTCCTCCAATAAAAGGCGAAGAGTTACGAAGGTGACTAAAGGTTTTTATTGACTAAATAACAGAGCCCACTCTCGTGGGTGATCCGATCCAAGCAGGAGGAATACCAGCCAGTCGCTCACCTTTATACCTGGCCTGGTGGGTGGAGCCAAGGCGGAGTCGGCAGTGGTCATCCCAGGTATAGCAGTGTGGCAAGAGGCGACCTCGTACCGTGATACAATAGTGGTCAGTGATACAGTTATAACGAACAGTGGTGAACAGTGCTAACTACTAACAGTGATACGATAGTGAACGTGGTTTATGTTTTTTACGAATGTAGGATGGTAGACAGTGGTGTTCCCCAAGGGTCAGTGTTGAGGTCACTGCTTTATTGATATATATATGAAGCACCTGGATATTGAAATACAGAGTAGAATTTCTAAATTAGCCGATGACACCAACCTTGGGGGTGTGGCAAACAGTGATGATGATATCAATCGACTGCAACAAGACATAGAAAGTCTAGCAGAATCGGCAGACAAGTGGCAGATGCAATTTAATACCGAGAAGTGTGAGGGGATGCTTTTTGGCAGAAGGAACAGAGAGAGGCAATATACACTTAATGGCACAGTTTTAAAGAATGTGCAGGGACAGAGAGAACTGGGAGTTAATGTGCATAGGTCCCTGAAGTTGGCCATATTGTGAGAACGGTTAGCAAATCATATGGGATCTTGGGCTTCATAAATGGAGGTATTGAGTACAAAACTGGATAAGATATGCTGGACCTTTATAAAGCACTAGTTAGGCTACAACTGGAGTATCACATCCAGTTCTGGTCATGACACTTTAAGAAGGATGTGAAGGCCCTTGAAAGGGCGTAGCGGAGATTTACCAGAATGGTTCTGGGAATGGAGGATCATAGCTACAAGGACAGGTTGGAGAAGCTGGATTTGTTTTCATTAGAGCTAAGGAGGTTGAGGGGTGATTTGATAGAGGCATACAAGATTATGACGGGTTTGGATAGGCTGGATGGGGAAAGGCTGTTCCCACTAATTGAAGGAACAGAGACTAGGGGACACAGAGTTATGGTTTTGGGCAAGAGATACAGTGGGGGGCGAAGTGAGAAATAATGTTTTTACACAGTGAGTGGTGAGGACCTGGAACTCGCTGCTGACAGAAGGGGTGGAAGCAGAATCTCTCAATGTTTTCAAGGGGAGACTGAACAGGCACTTGAGGGAAATAAACTTTCCGGGCTACGGGGATAGAGTGGAGGAATATGTCTGACTGGATTGCTCTACACAGAGCCAGCACGGACTCGATGGGCCGAATGGCACCCTTCTGTGCCGTTTTGACTCGATGGCTTTATGACTCTAATTGTGAAATGGTGCATTTTGGGAGGGAGAATATGGAGACCACATAATCACATAATAATACTGCAAATGGGGTAGAGATGCAAAGTGATCCAAGGATACAGATGAACGAATCACTAAAACAAGCGACTCAGGCCATATAAATAAAAAAAACTCTGGTGTTCATTTCTAAAGGGATAGAATTGAAAAGCAGGAGCTATGTTCAGCCTGGATATAACCTTGGTTAGGCTACACATACAGTACTGTGCACAGTTCTGGTATCTATGTTTTGAAAATGGGTATAGCAGCACTGGAGGAAGTGCAATAAAGCTTTACAAGGATTACACCAGAACTAGAAGCTAATACCTATCAGGAAATATTGAACACGCTGGGGTGCTTTTCTCTAGAAACGAGAGTTCTGACAGGTGATATGACCATGACATTTAAGATTATGAAGGGATTTGATTAGGTCCACGAGAGAAGCTGTGTCCACTGGTGGGGGAGACCAAAACTAGATGTCATGAAGATAGTAACCAATAAATCAAACAGAGAATTCTGGAGAAACTTCTTTACCCAGAGTGTGATTAGAATGTGGAACTCGCTACCACAATGAATAGATGTTAGAATCATAGAATCACAAAATGATACAGGTAAAGGTTTTCGGCCCTTCATGAGTGTGCCGCCTCTTTGCAAAAGCTTTCCAATTAATTCTAAAGACCTGTGTTTTCTCATAGCCCTCAAATGTTTTCATCTCCAAGTATTTATCAAATCCTTTTTCGAAGGTTGCTATTTAAGCAGTTTTCACCAGCCGAACAGGCAGTGTATTCCAGATCATAACAACTCGCTGCCTATTTTTTTCTCTTGACGCCTCTGGTTATTTTGCCTATCACCTTAAATCTGTGTCCTGGTTACGAACACTCCGGCCACTGAAAACAGTCTCTTCTTATATACTCTATCAAAATACCTCATAAATTTGAACACATCTCTCAAGTCTCCTCTTAACCTTCGTTGCTCTACGGAGAACAATTTCTCCACTCTCTCCCTTTAACTGAAGTCCCTCACCCTTGGTACCATTCTAGCCAATCACTTGGTTCCTATCTAAGACCTTAACATCCTTCATAAATTGTGGTGTCCAGAATTAGACACAGTACCCCGGGTGTGGCCTAGCCGATGTTTTACAAAGAGTTAGCAAAACTTCCTTGCCCTTGTAAGCTATGCCTCTACTTATAAATCTAAGGATCCCATATTCTTTGTTATCAGCCTTCTCAACTTGTTCTACCATCTTCAAATATTTGTGAACATACACTCCCAGGTGTCTCTGTTCCTGCATCCCATGTAGAAGTTTACCATTTAGCTTATATTGCCTAACATTTCGACTATATTGAGGTGATTAGCATAAGTGCATTCAGGGGAATCGAGATAAGTACATGAGGGAGAAAGGAATGGAAAATTTTGATGATAGGGTTAGATGAAGAGGCGTGGGAGAAGGCTCGTGTGGAGCATAAGTACCGGTATGAACCATTTGGGCTAAATCGATTATTTACATGTGGCTCATTCGATCTAAATCTATCTAAACAATATTTGTTTGAATGAGTGGTTAATCTATGGAGCAGGCTCCCTGGGGAGATGATGGAAGCTGCACTGCTTTATTCAAATGCCAATTAGATAGATTTCGTTCTGAAAGTAACATATTGGGATAGGTTGTGTGAGTAATTTTAGACATGACCTGTGGTAAGTGTAGCTTGCTTTGAAGCAACAGCTGATTCTGGACATATGGTTCCTCTTGTCATTTGTGGATGTGTTGTAGGGTAATTGATAGAGTGTGGTTACTATGAGTAATCAATCGCTCCATTATTGTCGTATCGTGCAACTAACAGGGTGGTAGAAGGTGAACTAGATAAACCATTGGTAGTTTTTGTCTAGCAATTCCTATCTTCCTATTTTGTTTATCCATCCTATTTCTCATCTACATGCAGCCCCTTGGCGACATAATATAAAGACATGACACCAACTTCCACTTGTACACTGACAACACAGATGCAGTGGAGGGGTCAAGAAAGTTGAAGGTGAGGTAGAGCTGGGTGTTGCCTCTCTGTTGTCAGACTGCTTTACCGACATCCAGTCCTGGATGAGATGAAACACTTCCAATTAAACATTGGGAAAACCGAAGCCAATCGGGGCAATTTTGATTTTGTGTGTTGGTGCAATATGTGCAATGGAGCTTCAGCCGCCTATTACATACCTCTACCGATTTCCATCCCAATTGTCTGTGCGTAACGGGCGACTCATTCGACATCGTCCGATTTAAACGATCACCATTAGTAAAATTACCATTACCCCTTTGGATTCTGCCACCTGCCACCAACTCAGATGCCTAACTATCGTTTGGACCCTGCTCCCTTGCATCTGCTACAGATGGAAACAGCCTGTTGGCGAGCTCGGCATCGTATTTGACCCTCAATTCAGCTTCCCAACATATCCTCTCCCTCACCAAGACCGTTTATTTCCACCTCCATAATATGGCCGATCCCTGCCCCTACCACAGTCCATCTGCTGTTGAAAGCCTCATCCACCACTTTGCTCCCAAAGAGACTCGATTATTTATAACTCCGGCCGGCCTCACATCTTCCACTCTCCATAAACTTGAGTTCATCTAAAACTCTGCTTCCTGCATCCCAACTCGCACCAATGCCCGTTCACACATCAGCCTAACTCACACCAAGACCCATTCACCCATCATCCTAACTCACATCAAGACCCATTCACCCATCATGCTAACACACACCAAGAAACATTCACACATCATCCAAACTCACACCAATGCTCATTCACCCATGATCATAACTCACACCAAGACCCATTCATAAGACCCATTCTGCCATCATTCTAACTCACACCAAGACCCATTAACACATCGTCATAACTATCACCAAGACCCATTCACCATCATCATAAATCACACCAAGACCAATTCACCCATCAACCTAACTCACACCAATACACATACACCCATCATCCTAACTCACACGAAGACCTATTCACCCATCATCGTAACTACCACCAAGAGCCGTTCACACATCATCATAAATCACACCAAGACCAATTCACCCATCATCCTAACTCACAGCAATACCAATTCACCCATCATCCTAACACAAAACAAGATTAATTCACTCATCATCCTAACTCACACCAACACATATTCACATATCATCCTAAATCACAGCAAGACCCAATCACCAATCATCCTAACGCACACCAAGCAGGGGGATGGGATACGAAGTGGAGCTATAGTAGGGTGTGCTGCACAGCCAACTATAGAGGAAAAAACAGTTCAACCTGGAAGGCAGAGCAAATATTTAACGGCATAAGGGAGTATTGAAAGGCTCGATGGCATTTATTTTAATTCAAGGAGCCTTGCGAGTAAGTCAGATGAATTGAAGTTGTTGCTGAACACATGTGAGTATGAAACATAGCAACATAGAAGATAGGAGCAGGAGCAGGCCATTCGGCCACTCGAGCCTGCACCGGCATTCAATGACATCATGGCTGGTCATCCGAATTCAGTACCCTGTTCCTGCCTTCTCTCCATATCCCTTGATCCCTTTAGCCTTAAGAAATATATCCAACTCCTTCTTGAATATTTTTAATGAATTGGCCTCTATTGCCTTCTTTGGTAGAGAATTCCACAGTTTCACCACTCTCTGGGTGAAGAAATTCCTGCTCATCTCTGTCCTAAATGGCTTACCCCTTATCCTTACACTGTGATGCCTGATTCTGGACTCCCCGACCATCGGGAACATCCTTCCAGCATCAAGTCTGTCTAGTCCTGTTAGAATTTTATAAGTTTCGATGAAATCCCCTCTCATTCTTTTAAACTCCATCGAGTACAGGCCCAATCGACCCAATCTCTCCTCATACGTCATTCCTGCCATCCCAGGTATCAGCCTGGTGAATCTTCGCTGCACTCCTTCCATGGCAAGTACATCCTTCCTCAGATAAGGCGACCAAAACTGCACACAATACTCAAGATGTGGTCTCACCAAGGTCCTGTACAACTGCAGCAAGACATCCTTGTTCCTGTACTCAAACCCTCTCGCTACGAAGGCCAACATACCAGTTGCCTTCTAGCCGCCTGCTGCACCTGCATGCTTACTTTCAGCGACTGGTGCACAAGGACGCCCAGGTCTCGTTGCACTTCCCCTTCTCCCAATCTATTGCCATTCAGATAACAATCTGCCTTCCTGTTTTTTACACCAAAGTGGATAGCCTCGCATTTATCCACGTTATATTGTATCTGCCATGCTTCTGCCCAATCATCCAACCTGTCCAAATCTTACTGTAGTTTCTCGGCATTCTCCTCACAGCACACACGCCCACCCACCTTTGTGTCGTCAGCATACTTGGAGATATTATATCTAGTTCCCTCGTCCAGATCATTAATATATATTGTGAATAGCTGGGGCCAAAGGACCTATCCCTGTGGTACCCTACTTGTCACTGCCTGCCACTCGGAAAAAGAGCCATTTATTCCAACTCTTTGCTTTCTGACTGCCAACCTGTTCTCTATTCAAGTCAATACCTTGCCCCCAATCCCATGTGCCTTAACTTTACGCGCTAATCTCTCATGCAGGACCTTATCGAAGCCTTTTGAAAATCCAAATATACCACATCCACTGGTTCTCCCTTATCTATTTTATCAGTTACATCCTGAAAAAATTCCAGTAGATTAGTCAAGCACGATTTATCTTTTGTAAATCCATGTTGACTTTGTCCGATCTGGTCACTTTTTTTCCAACTGCTCTGCCATTACATCCTTTATAATGGACTCTAGCAGTTTCCCCACTACCGATGTCAGGCTTACTGGTCTGTAATTCCACGTTTTCTCTCTGCCACCCTTTTTGAACAGTGCGGTATAATTAGCTACCCGCCAATCTATGGGTACTGTTCCAGAGTCTAACTAATTTTGGAAGATGACCCGCAATGCATCTACTATTTCTAGGGCCACTTCCTTAAGTACCCTAGGATGTAGATTATCAGGCCCTGGGGATTTATCGGCCCTCAATCCCATCAATTTCCCTAACACCATTTCCCTACAAATACTGGTTTCTATCAGTTCCTCCCTTTCATAAGACCCTATGTTCCCCGACATCTTTGGGAGGTTATTTGTGTCCTCCATTGTGAAGACAGAACCAAAGTATGTATTTAGTTGGCCTGCCATTTCGTTGTTCACATTATAAATTCCCCTGATTCTGACTGCAAGGGACCTACGCTTTACTTCACCAATCTTTTTCTCTTCACATATCTATAAAAGCCTTTACAGTCAGTTTTTATGTTCCTTGCAAGCTTAATCTCATACTCTATTTTCCCCCTGTTAATTAATCCCTTTGTCCTCCTTTGTTGAATTCTAAACTGCTCCCAATCCTCAGGTTTACTGCTTTTTCTGGCCAATTTATATGTCTTCTCCTTGGATCTTATGCTATCCCTAATTTCCCTTTTTAGCCACGATTGAGTCACGTTTTATGTTTTATTTTTATGCAAACTGGGACGAACAAATTCTGTAGTTCAACCATGCGATCTTTGAATGTTTGCCATTGCCAATCCACCGTCAACCCTTTGAGTGACATTCCCCAATCAATCATACCCACACCGCACCTCATACCATTGTAGTCTCCTTTATTTAAATTGCGGACCCTAGTCTCTGAGTCAACTATTTCACTCTCCATCTTAATGAAGAATTCTATCATATTATGTTCGGTCTGACCCAAGGGGCCTCGCGCAACAAGATTGCTAATTGATCCTTTCTCATTACATAATGCCCACTCTAAGATGGCCTGATATCCAGTTGGTTCCTCGACATATTGGTCCAGGCAACCATCCCATATACAGTCCAGGAATTCCTCCTCCACAGTATTATTACTAATTTGGTTAGCCCAATCTATATGTAGATTAAAGTCACCCATGATAACTGCTGTGCCCTTATTGCACGCTTCTCTAATTTCCCGTTTACTGCCATCCTCGACCTCCGCCTTCCTGTTTGGAGGTCTATATACCACTCCCACTAAAGTTTTCTGCCCTTTTGTATTTCTCACTATTGAGTATGATATTGTTGCTATAATGGACACATATTTAAGGGAGGGGCAGGACTGGCAGCTCAATATTCCGAGGTATAGAATCTTCAGGCGAGACAGCAGATGGTGTATAAGAAGAGTGCTTGTTGCAATATAAATCAAAGAGTCAATCACTGCTGTAAGGAGGGATGATATCTTAACAGGTTCCTCTAATCAGGCCATATGGTATAACTTAAAAACAAAAAGGGGGCAAGCACGTTGATGGGAGTGTACTGTAGGCCCCCAAACAGTCAGGGGGAGATAGCGAAACAGATATGTAGGCAAATCTAAAAGAAGTGTAGAAGTAATAGGGTAATAATAGTAGGGGATTTTAACTTCCCCAAAATTAACTGGGATAGTCAGTGTGTGAAAGGCTTAGAGGGTGCAGAATTCTTAAAGTGCATCCAGGAGAGCTTTTTGAGCCAGCATGGAGAAAGTCATGCAAGAGAGGGGGCGGTACTGGACCTAATTCTAGGCAATGCAGCCGGACAAGTGAGTGAGGTGTCAGTAGGAGAGCATTTTGGTGACAGTGACCATAATTCAGGGAGATTTAAGGTAGTCATGGAAAAGGACAAAGATGGACTGGAAATAAAGGTTATAAATTGGGGGAAGGACGATTTTAATGTGATAAGGCAGGATCCGGTCAAAGTGTTCTCGGATCAGCTATTTGTAGGAGAATCCACATCAGAACAATGGGAGACTTTCAGAAAGGAAATAGAGTACAACGCCAACATGTTCCTGTAAATGTCAAGGATGGGAACAACAAGCACAGGGAACCCTGGATGTCAAGGGATATACAAGAATGGATTAGGATTAAAGGGAGGCTTTGGCAGATAAAAAGGACTAGTTAACATTGCACGCCCTAGAGGAGTATAGAAAATGCAGTGGGTTACTTTAAAAGGAATTTGGAGAGCGAAGAGGGGGCATGAAAAGCTCTGGCAGACAAAAAAAAGGAAAATCCCAAGTTGTTTTATAAGTATATGAAGAGCAACAGTATAACCATGGAAAGAGTAGGGCCCATTAGGGACCAAAGTGGCAATCTGTGTTTAGAGCCGGAAGATGTAGGTGAGGTTTTAAATGAATATATTGCATTTGTGTTCATTATGGAGAAGGCTGAAATAGGAATAGAAACCCAGCAGGTGGATTGCGACATACTTGAACAAATTAGCATTGAGAGGGATTAGGTACTAGCGGTTTTAGCGGGCTTAAAATGGATAAATCCCCAGGCCCTGACGGGATGTTTCCCAGGCTGCTATGTAGCGCAAGGGAGGAGATTGCAGGGGCTCTGACACACATTTTCCGAACCTCTCTGTCCATAGGGGAGGTGCCAGAGGACTGCAGATCAGCTAACGTAGTACCATTCTTCAAGAAGGGTAGTAGGGATAAATCAGGGAATTACAGGCCAGTGAGCCTAACATCAGTGGTAGGGAAATTATTGGAAGAATATCTGAGCAACAGAAATAGTCTCAACTTGGAGAGGCAGGGCTTAATGAGGGATAGTCAGCATTGCTTTGTCTGGTGGAGATCATGTCTGACCAATTTGATTGAACTTGTCGAAGGGGTGACTGGGTGTGTGGATGAGAGGAGTGCAGTTGATGTAGTCTACATGGTCTTCAGTAAGGATTTTGACAAAATCTCACATGGGAGACTGGTTAAGAAGCTAAGAGCCCATGGGATCCAGGGCAATTTGGCACATTGGATCCAAAATTGGCTTAGTGGCAGGAGGCAGAGGGTGATCGTCGAAGATTGTTTTTGTGACTAGAAGCATGTGTCCAGTGGTGTACCGCAGGGATCGGTGCTGGTTCCTTTGCTGTTTGTAGTGTACGTTAATGATTTAGATATGAATGTAGGTGGTATGATAAGTAAGTTCGCAGATGACACGAAAATTGGTGGAGTGGTAAATAGCGGGGAGGGAAGCCTTAGGCTACAGGGCGATAGAGGCAGGATGGTTAGACTGGCAGAACCGCGGCAAATCGATTTTAACCGTGAAAAATGTGAGGTGATACAGTTTGGGAGGACTGACAAGGCAAGGGAATACACAATGAATGGTCGGATCGTACGAAGAACAGAGGATCAGAGCGACCTTGGTGTGCATGTACATAGAACCCTGAAGGCAGCAGGATAGGTAGATAAGGTGGTTAAAAAGCAAAAGGCCTTCATTAGTCGAGGCAAAGAATAAAACAGCAGGGAGGTTATGATGAAGATGTCCAAAACGTAACTTAGCCCAAAGCTGGAATACTTTGTGCAGTTCTGGTCGCCACACTATAGGAACGATGTTAATGACATTGTAGAGGGTGCAGAGGAGATTCACCAGGATGTTACCTGTGCTGGCGCACTTCAGCTATGAAGAGAGACTGGACAGGCTGGGGTTGTTCTCCTTAGAGCAGAGAAGGCTGTGTGGGGACCTGATTGAGGTGCGCAAAATTATGAGGGGCATAGATAGGGTAGATAGAAAGGAACTTTTCCCCTTAGTGGAGGGGTCAATAACCAGGGGGCATAGGATTCTGGTAAGGGGCAGGAGGTTTAGAGGGGATTTGAGGAAAAACTTTTTCACCCAGAGTGTGGTTGGAATCTAGAACTCACTGCCTGAAAGGGTGGTAGAGGCAGGAACCCTCACAACATTCAAGAAGCAAATGGATGAGCACTTGAAACGCCATAGCCTATAGGGCTACGGACACATTGCTGGAAAATGGGATTAGAATAGAAAGGGCTTGATGGCCGGTGCTGGCACGATGGGCCGACTGGCCTCTTTCTGTGCTGTATAACTCTAAAGCTCTATCATTCTTTGACGCATTCACCTATCATCCTAACTCACACCAAGACCCTTTCACACATCATCCTAACTCACACGAAGACCCATTCACCCATCATATTAACTCACAGCAAGACCCATTCACCCATCATCCTAAATCACACCAAGGCCCATTCACACACCATCCTCACTCACAGCAAGACCCATTCACACATCATCCTAATTCACATCAAGACAGATTCACCCATCATCCTAACTCACACCAAGGTCCATTCACCAATCATCCTAACTCACACCAAGTAAATTCACACATCAACATAATTCACACCAAGGCCCATTCATCCATCATCCTAACTCAAACCAAGACCCGTTCACTCATCAGCCTTGTCATCGCCGACCTACATTGGCGATACACAGGTGTATTGGTTTCAAAATCCACATCGTTTGTGTTTAATCTAAGAAACGTGGTAACCAATTTGTGCACTGCAACGTCCCACAAACAGCAAGTAGATAAAGACCAGATAGCCTGTTTTACGAACGTGGGTTGAGGGATGAATTTTGAACTCACTTGCTCCTTGAATAGTGCCATGGGTTCTTTTATGTCCACCTAAAAGGGAAGACCTCTAGGTTTAACCTCTGATCTGAAATATGGTGCATGCGACACTGCAGCACGCCCTCGGTACTGCACTTTAATGTCAGCCTAGACAATGAGCTCAATCCATGGAGTGCGCCTTTTAATCACTGTTAGGGTTGTATCATCGAATTAAGGTAAAAGGCTATTATTAATTAATACATAACACGTCAACCCAATAATTCAGTTTGTAAATTATATAATCATCTTTAGTGCATCTGCACGACACTATCATTGCTTCTCTCACAGTTTGTACCTTACTATCTTATCTTTTCCCACAGCTCCTCTATCAATCCACTGTATTCAGTAAGTCAGCTGATCATCTCCTGACTGTTTGACTCTGTCGACACTCCATGTCTGTTTCTGCAGTTTATTAGTCTGTTAATGTCTGTCACACGTTCTAATCTTGTCCTGAATATGACCTCTTTGAAGGTGATTAAATACCAGATTCCTACATTTGAAATGTGTAAGCGGCTGATAAACGTCTTAAAACAAAATTCTTCAAGCTAATTGATTTGATTTCTGTGTTTGAAAGGCGCTTTAATGATTCGCTTTTATATTATCAGGTGGTTTTCCGTGTGACTTCGCTTATTGGGTTGAGGCTGAAATGAAGAGTAATGCTTTGATTCGGAGAGCGGCTCCATATGCCGCTTGGCCAAATTCAGCGGATTCGAAACTATGAACAGGATTCAAATCGCCATTTCGTTCTTGTGCTTTTTATTTTCTTTTTAACAGCTGTGTGCGTTTGACAGAAAGCAGTAGTGAATACATCTGCGCCTTCACTGCATTTCATTGTTTGCGTTTCCACCCAGTTTTCTGCTTTCTGCAGGGAAAGCATTGAGCACAATGACGGAAGGATAAATGTGGCCGTCGGGAGTGAGAACTGATTCTCCTCTGACTAGTTCATTCAATAAGCAGCTCAGTGGGCTGCAGGGCAAAGGAGAAAACAGGATCAGCAGTGCCGCAGGCATTTGTTTTTTCCTGCAGTCACCTCTGGACAGCCGTGTCACCCGCCAGTATGATCTCTGGGAGTGTTGTTGCTGCACCTGCATAAAGTGGAAGATGGCTGTGGGGACAATGTGTATTTTCTTCACTGGATTGTAAAATATATGTGTTCAGCGGTTAAGGATGCTTTCACAGTTTAAAGAGGTTTAAAGTAATTTTGAGTTTCACATATCGCCTGGGCATTTGTTGATTTCCTGCTGTAATATTGGAGTGAAGCGCTTGGTTTTACACTTCGCTTTGAAGATGGTTTGAATGAAGCCTTTTAACACATGCCTCAGCACAGGAATCGAAAGGTAGGAGTTAAAATGATGCAAAAACCAGCTACTGCAAGGAATGCCGAACTTGCATTCTTGCAATTTAGTATACTGTATTGGCTTCTCACGATGCGGCATCCTCTACATTGGAGAGACCAAACACAGATTGGGTGACCGCTTTGTTGAATACCCCCGTTCTGTCCATAAGGTTGACCCCGAGCTTATGGTCGCCTGTCACTTTAATTCTCCCCGCCACTCCCACTCGGACCTCACCGCCCTCAGCCTCTTGAACTTATCCAGTGAAGCGCAACGTAAGCTCGAGGAACAGCACCTCATCTTTAGAGTAGGCACTTTACAGCCTTCTGGACTCAACAATTCCAGACCATATCCTCTGCCCCTATTTTTTCACATGACAGGTGTTGATGATTCTGCCATTCCCTTTTACACCCCTTCTAGACCCATCTTTTGTATCTTTGCTTGTCCTATAACCATCTCCTTTTGAATTGTACTATCATGCATTTTGTCATTTAATATCTCCTGACTTCCACCCTATCACAGAACTTCACATTTGTTCTTTCCTCCCCTCCCCACTTTCTCTGCCCCTGCGCTTGTTTAAACCCTGTTACATCTCGAACTTTTTTCCATTTCTGATGAAAGGTCATCGACCTGAAACGTTAGCACTGTTTCTCTCTCCACAGATGCTACCTGACCTGCTGAGTGTTTCCAGCATTTCCTGTTTTTCTCTCAGATTTCCAGCATCCACAGTATTTTGCTTTTATATTTGAAACATTTTATGTTGGATAAATATTAACTCTTTGATTCCATGAAGTGAAGTGCGGCAGGCAGCCACTGCTGCTGCCTTCCTTCTTCCACTGGGAACAGTGGCTTCAGCGACCAGTCTCAGGCCAGTCAGCCTGGATGTTCTACTTTTCTTTCACCCATATCCCCAGTGCAACTTTCTGCCAAGTGACGGCATGAAGTTCGACCTGGAAAACCATCCACACGTAACTCATTCTGCTAACCCTTTCCCTGTTTAATGGATCACACCGGCTCACGTGACATCAGCCAGCCAATCAGGTGCAGCAGTTTGGGAACGCACCCATTAAACGTGTCCAATCACGGTTTGGGAACTGTGTTACGTCACAATCAGCTGCACTACAATTGGAGGACTGGCTTGTGGGCCGATGATGTGCCTCTGTCGCTGGTGCCCTGGCTGTGAAATCCATAGCTCCAGCAATCTCTGGTTTTACTCAAATACTAAAGGGATGGATTTCTTCAAACGAAATCGTGGAATCTACCTGAATTGGTTTCTGTTTTTGAAAGCAGTTTAGTGACTCGCGCCGGAATGGCTGCAGCTCTGTGTGGCTTTCGGTGTGAGACGCTAACAGCCTGGGACTGAAATGAAGAGTGATGTTTGATTCGATCGGTTGTTCCATGTGTCAATTAGCCAAAGTTAGCAAATTCGAAACAACGAACTGGATGCAAATCGCCTTTTCTTTCTTGTGCTTTTTATTTTCTTATTAGAATCAGTATGCGATTCATCGAAATGGTAGATAATAAATCTGTGCCTTCACTGCATTTCCCTGTTTGCGTTTCCACCCAGTCTTCTGCTTTCAGCGGGGAATGCATTGAGCACAAAGACCGAAGGATTATCGTGGGAGTGAGAATTGATTCTCCTCTGGCTCAGTTCATTCAATAAGCAGCGCAGTAGGAAACAGAGCATAGCAGAAAGCAGGATCAGCAGCGAAACAGGAGTTCGTTTTGTCCTGCAATCACCTCTGGACCACCGTGTCACCCGTCAGTATGATCTCTGGGATTCTTGTTGCTGCAGCTGCATAAACTGGAAGATGGCTGTGTGGAAAAGGTGTATATTCTTCACTGGATTGTAAAATATATATATTCACGGTTAAGTTTGCTTTCACAGTTTAAAGAGGTTTAAATTAATTTAAGTTTTCTCTTATGGCCCAGGCATTTGGTGATTTTCGGCTGGAATATTGGAGTGAAGCGTTTGCTGTGACATTGTGTTTGGAACATGTTTTGAAAGTAGCCGTGTGAAATGTATCTCGGAGCAGGGACCAGAAGCACGAGTTGAAATGTTGTAAAAAATACAACTTTTGATCACTCAACATTATAATCATGACTGCAGAGAAGGAGGCCACTTGGCCCATCGAGCCCGTGCCGACTCTATGCAAGAACACTTTAGTCAGCCCCACTTTCCGTTCCTTTGCCCATTATTCTGCAGTTTTTCCCCTTCAGGCATTTATCCAATTCCCTTTCGAAAGACCACAATTGAATCTGCCTCCAACTGTAGTCAAATTGGATTCGAACCTCGGGAAAAGGCCCCCGATGTGATTTCCAGTGCATCGCCTTCACCACTCGGCCACGACAGCCGGGTGTCGCTGCGAAGCGCACAACACTCCTCATTTGGCAGCAATGTCGGTGCCTGTGATCCAAACGCGTTGGTGGATCAGTCACCTGGGATCCTGTGGAGTCATTCAACTTTGAAGTCCAGTTTTTCTGTCTATCTGGTGCAATTGAAAAGCGCATTCGGCTCAACCAGAAGGTTGGTAGTTCTGAACCCGCCCAGGGATGCAATGACCGAAAAGCTTGCCATTTTTGCAACATTTTCTTTTGGTTGAAAATAGACTCTTTGATTTCATGAAGTGAAGAGCGGCAGCTAGCCAATGCTGTTGCCTTTCTGCTTCCAATGGGGACAGTGGCATCAGCGACCAGTCTCATGCCGGACAACCTGGACATTCTACTATCCTTTCCCCCATATTCCAATTGCAGCTTTCATCTTAACTTTTCTATATTCTTCCCCCTCACCATACCTCTTTAATGGATAAAGAATTCAACATTTTGCAGTGATACAAGCTGCCAGAGGATTTCCGCTTACTTGCTTCTCCCCCAATCCGGATAATATATCAACAGTCTGCCAATCACATGAAGTGGCGTGAGAACACTGCCATTACAAGTGTCGATTCATAGCCTGAGAATTCTGCTGTTCCATCACAATCAGCATGAATAAATTCCTCCTCATCTTAGTCTTATATGGCCGACCGCTTATCTTAAGACTACGCCCCATAGGGGAGAGGAATAAGAGTGGAAGGACAATAGTGGTAGGAGACTCAAAAGTGAGGGGTGCAGACAGGCGTTTCTGCGGCCGCAGAAGTGATTCCAGGATGGTATGTTACCTCTCTGGTGCCAAGGTCAATGAAGTCTCTGAAAGGCTTCTTGGCAATTTGAAGGGGTTGGGCAAACAGTCAGAGGTCATGGTTCACATTGGTACCAACGGCATAGGTAGAAAGAGGGATGAGGTTCTGCAAGAAGAAATTAGGGAGCTAGGGAGCAGATTAAAAAGCAGGACCGCAAAGTTTGTAATCTCTGGTTTACTCCCGGTGCCAGGTGCTAGTGAATATAGGAATAGGAGAATAGAACAGGTGAATGCGTCGCTAAAGAGTTGCTGCAGGAGGGAGGGCTTTAGTTTCCTGGATCACGGGGTCTGCTTCTGGGGAAAGTGGGACCTGTACAAGTCGGATGTGTTGCACCTGAACCAGAACGGGACCAACATCCTTATGGGGATGATTGCTAATGCTGTTGTCGGGGGGGGGGTTAAACTAACTTGGAAGGGTGATGTGATACGGAGTGGAGCTATAGTAGGGGTTGATGCACAGCCAAATATAGAGGGAAAAAACAATTCAGTCTGGAAGGCAGAGCAAATATGTAACGGCACATGGGTGTATGGCAATGCTGAATGGCATTTATTTTAATGCAAGGAGTCTTGCGAGTAAGGAGGATGAACTGAAGATGTTGATGAACAGATGGAGTATGATATTGTTGCTATCACAGGGACATGGTTGAAGGAGGGGCAGGACTGGCAGTTCAATTTTCTGGGGTATAGAATCTTCAAGCGAGACAGAGGGGGTGTAAAATTGGTGAAGCTATCGCAATATTAATCAAGGACTCAATAAATGCAGTAAGGAGGGATGCTATTTTAGCAAATTCCTCTAAGGAAGCCATATTGGTAGAACTTTAAAACAAAAAGGGGGCAAGCACTTTGCTGGGAGTGTACTATAGGTTCCCAAACATTCAGGGGGAGATAGAGGAACAAATATGTAGGAAAATTTCAGATAAGTGTAGAAATATCATGGGAATAATAGTAGGGGATTTCAACTTCCCCAATATTAACTGGGATAGTCAGAGTTTGAAAGGCTTAGAGGATGTATAATTCTTAAAGTGCATCCAGGAGAGTTTTTTGTGCCAGCTTGTAGAACGTCCTACAAGAGAGGGGGCGGTACTGGACCTAATTCTAGGGAATGTAGCCGGGCAAGTGGTAGAAGTGTCAGTAGGAGAGCATTTTGATTAATTCGGTGAGATTTAAGGTAGTCCTGGAAAAAGACAAAGATGGACTGGAAATAAAGGTTCTCAATTGGGGAAGGACAATTTTAGTATGATAAGGCAGGATCTTGACAAAGTGGACTGGAATCAGCTACTTGTAGGAAAATCTACATCAGAGCAGTGGGAGTCACTCAGAAAGGAAACAGAGAGAGTACAGCTCCAACATGTTACCTTAAAGGTCAAGGGGGGCCAACAATTCCAGCGAACCATGGAGGTCAATGGATATACAGGAATGGGTTAGGAAAAAAAGGGAGGCTTTTGGCAGATACAAAGGACTGCAGACAGTGGAAGCCCTAGAGAAGTCTAGATAGGGTGGTACTTAAAAAAATTAAGAGAGCACAGAGGGGGCATGAAACAAAACTGGTGGGCAAAAAAAAGGAAAATCACAAGGTGATTTATAAGTATATTAAGGGCAAAAGCATAACCAGGAAATGAGTAGGACCCATCAGGGCGCAAAGTGGCAATCTATGTGCAGAGCCAAAAGATGTAGGTGAGGTTTTAAATGAATATTTTGCATCTGTGTTCACTCTGGAGTAGGGCGATTTAGGCATAGAAATCAGGCAGGGGGATTGTGATATACCTGAACAAATTAACATTGAGAGGGAGGTGTTATTAGCGGTTTCAGCGGGCTTAAGAGTGCATCCATCCCATGGCCCAGACGATATATATCCTAGGCTGCTGTGTGAGGCAAGGGAAGAGATTGCAGGTGCTCTGACACAAATTTTCAGAACATCTCTGGCCACAGAGGAGGAGCTGGAAGACTGGAGGACAGCTAACGTAGTGCCATTATTCAAGAAGGGTAGTAGGGATGAATCAGGGAACACCAGATCTGCGAGCCGAAAAGCAGTGGTAGAGAAATTATTGGAAAAAATTCTGAGGGACAGAATTAGTCTCCACTTGGAGAAGCAAGGGCAAATCAGGGATAGTCAGCATGGCTTTGTCAGGGGGGATCATGTCTAAACAATTTGATTGAATTTTTCGATGAGGTTACGTGCTGTGTGGATGAGGGTAGTGCAGTTGATGTATTCTACATGGAGTTCAGTAAGGATTTTGACAAAGTCCCGCATGGGAGACTGGTCAAGAAGGTAAAAGTCCATGGTAAGCAGGGCAATTTGGCAAACGAGGACAAATGGATTGACTAAGATGGGGAAAATAGAGTATGAAAGTAAGCTTTCAGGGAACATAAAAACTGACTGTAAAAGCTTCTATAGATATGTGAAGAGAAAATGATTGGTGAAGTCAAGCGTAGGTCCATTGCATTCTGAATCAGGGGAATTTATAATGGGGAACAAAGATGTGGTAACCAATTAAATACATACTTTGATTCTGTCGTCACAAAGAAGGACACAAATAACCTCCCAGATATGTCAGGGAACATAGGGTCCAGTGAGAGGGAGGAACTGATTGAAATCAGTATATGTAGGGAAATTGTGTTCGGGAAATTGACGGGATTGAAGGCCAATAAATCCCCAGGGCCTGAAAATCGACATCCTAGGGTCCCTAAGGAAGTGGCCCTAGAAATAGTAGATACATTGCTGGTCTTCTTCCAAAATTATATAGACTCTGGAACACTTCCCATGGATTGGAGGGTAGCTAATATTACCTCACTATTCAAAAACTGTGTTAGCGAGTAAACGGGGAGTTATAGCCCTGTAAACTTGAGATCGGTAGTGGGGAAACAGCTAGAGTCCATTATAAAATAGGTAATAGCAGAACACTTGGAAAACAGTGACAGGATAGAAACATAGAAACATAGAAAATAGGAGCAGGTGTAGGCCATTTGGCCCCTCTAGCCTGCTCCGCCATTCAATGCGATCATGGCTGATCATCCAAGTTCAGTACCCGGACACTGCATTCTCCCCATACCCCTTGATCCCGTTAGCCTTAAGAAATACATCCAAATCCTTCTTGAATGTATTTAATTAATTGGCCTCCGCTGCCTTCTGTGGTAGTGAATTCCACAGGTTCACCACTCCATGGGTGAAGAAAATCCTCCTCCTTTCTGTCCTAAAAGGCCTATACCTTATACTTAGACTGTGACCCATGGTTCTGGATTCCCCGACCATCGGGAACATCCTCCCTGCATCTAGTCTGTCCAGTCCTGCCAGAATGTTATAGGTTTCAATGGGATCCCCTCTGATTCTTCTAAACTCCAGCGAGTACAAGCCCAATCGACCCAATCTCTCCTCATACATCATTCCTGCCACCACAGGTATCAGCCTGGTGAATCTTCACTGAACTCTTCGCTGGCAAGAATATCCTTCCTCAGATAAGGCGACCAAAACTGCACACAATACTCAAGATGTGGTCCCACCAAGGCCCTGTGCAACTGCAGCAAGACATCCTTGTTCTTGTACTCAACCCCTCTCGCTATGGAGGTCAACATACCATTTGCCTTCTTAACCACCTGCTGCACCTGCATGCTTACCTTCAGCGACTGATGCACAAGGACACCCAGGTCTCGTTGCACTTCACCTTCTCCAAATCTATTGCCATTCAGATAATAATCTGCCTTCCTCTTTTTGACACCAAAGTGGATAACCTCACATTTATCCACGTTATATTGCATCTGCCATGCTTCTGCCCAATCACCCAACCAGTCCAAATCATCCTGGAGTTTCTTGGCATCCTCCTCACAGCACACACGCCCACCCAGCTTTGTGTGTCTGCAAACTTGAAGATATTACATCCAGTTCCCTTGTCTAGATCATTAAAATATATTGTGAATAGCTGGGGTGCAAGGGCCAATCCCTGAGGTACCCCACTAGTCGCTGCCTGATATTCAGAATAAGACCCGTTTATTCCAACTCTTTGCTTTCTATCTGCCAACCAGTTCTCTATCCAAGTCAGTACCTTGCCCCCAATCCCATGTGCCTTAACTTTACCCGCTAATCTCTTATGTGGGACCTTATTGAAAGCCTTCAGAAAGTCCAAATACACCACATCCACTGGTTCTCCCTTATCTATTTCACTATTTACATCCTCAAAAAATTCCAGTAGATTAGTCAAGCACGATTTAACTTTTGTAAGTCCATGTTGACTTTGTCCGATCCTGTCACTTTATTCCAAGTGCTCTGCTATTACATCCTTTATGATGGACTCTAACATTTTCCCCACTACCGATGTCAAGCTTACTGGTCTTTAATTCCCCGTTTTCTCGGGCCACTTCCGTAAGTACCCTAGCATGTAGATTATCAGGCCCTGGGGATTTATTGGCCTTCAATCTCATCAATTTCCCTAATACCGTTTCCCTACAAATACTGATTTCTTTCAGTTCCTCCCTTTCATCAGCCTCTATGTTCCCCGGCATTTCTGGGAGTTTATTGCTATCCTCATTTTTGAAGACAGAACCAAAATATGTATTTAATTGGTCTGCCATTTCTTCTTTCCCCATTTTAAATTCCCCTGATTCTGACTGCAAGGGCCTATGCTTGCCCTCACCAATCTTTTTCTCTTCACATATATATAAAAGCTTTTATAGTCAGTTTTTATGTTCCCTGCAAACTTACTCTAATATTCTGTTTTCCATATCTTAATTAATCCCTTTGTCCTCCTTTGTTGAATCCTAAACTGCTCCCAATCCTCTGGATTACTGCTTTTTTGGCCAATTTATATGACCCCTCCTTGGATCTTATGCTATCCCTAATTTCCCTCGTTAGCCACGGTTGAGTCACCTTTTTGGGGTTTTTTTATGCCAAACTGGGAGGAACAAATTCTGTAGTTCATCCATGCGGTCTTTGAATGTTTGCCATTGCCTATCCACCGTTAACCCTTTGAGTGACATTCCCCAATCAATCCTATCCAATCCACGCCTCAGACCATCGTAGTTTCATTTATTTAAATTCAGGACCCCAGTCTGAGTCAACAACTTCATTCTCCATCTTAATGCAGAATTCGATCATATTATGATCGCTCCGACCCAAGGTGCCTCGTACAACAAGATTGCTAATTAAACCTTTCTCCTTACATAATACCAAGTCTAAGATGGCCTGGTCTCTGGTTGGTTCCTCGACATATTGGTCCAGGAAACCATCCCATAAACACGCCAAGAAATCCTCCTCCACAGTATTGTTATTAATTTGGTTGGCCCAATCCATATGTAGATTAAAGTCACCCAAGATGACTGCTGTGCCCTTTTTGCACGCTTCTCTAATTTCCCTTTTAATGCCATCCCCAACCTCCACATTGCAGTTTGGAGGTCTATATACCACTCCCACTAACGTTTTCTGCCCCTTGGTGTGTCTCAGTTCTACCAATACAGATTCCACATCATCAGAGCTAATATCCTTCCATGCAATTGTGTTAATCCCTTCCTTAACCAGTAATGTTACCCCACGGACAAACTCAACATGGATTTACAAAAGGTAAATCGTGCTTGACTAATCTACTGGAATTTTTTGAGGATGTAACTGGTAGAATAAATAAGGATGAACCAGTGGATGTGGTGTATTTCGACTTTCAGAAGGCTTTCGAGAAGGTCCTGCATAAGAGATTAGCTTGTAAAGTAAAGGCACATGGGATTGGGGGCAAGGTACTGAATTAGATAGAGAACTGGTTGGCAGACAGAAGGCAAAGAGTTGGAATAAACGGGTATTTTTCTGAGTGGCAGGCAGTGACAAGTGGGGTACCACAGGGATCGGTCCTAGGACCCCAGCTATTCACAATATATAATAATGATCTAGACGAAGGAACTAGATGTAATATCTCCAAGTTTGCAGATGACCAAAAGCTGGGTGGGCGTGTGTGCTATGAGGAGGATGCCAAGAAACTCCAGTATGATTTGGACAGTTTGGGTGATTGGGCAGATGCATGGCAGATGCAGTATAATGTGGATAAATTCGAGGTTATCCACTTTGGTGGCAAAAACAGGAAGGCAGATTATTATCTGAACAGCTATAGATTGGGGGAAAGGGAAGTGCAACGAGACCTGGGTGTCCTTGTGCACCAGCTGCTGAAGGTAAGCATGCAGGTGCAGCAGGTGGTTAAGAAGGCCAATAGTATGTTGGCCTTCGTAGCGAGATGGTTCGAGTACAGGAACAAGGATGTCTTGCTGCAGTTGTACAGGACCTTGGTGAGACCACACCTTGAGTATTGTGTGCCGCTTTGGTCGCTTTATCTGAGGAAGGATGTACTTGCCATGGAAGGCGTGCAGTGAAGATTCACCTGACTGATACCAGGGATGGCAGGAATGACATATGAGGAGAGATTGGGTCGATTGGGCTTATACCGGCTGGAGTTTAAAAGATTGAGAGGGAATCTCATTGAAACTTATACAATTCTAACAGGACTGGACAGACTAGACGCAGGAAGAATGTTCCTGATGGCGGGGGAGTGTAGAACCAGGGTTAGGCAAGGATATGAAGGTTTATGAAATCATCGCAGATGGATGAAGTTAAGATACAGACCAGCCAAGATCTAATTAAATGGCAGAGCAGGCTTGAAGGGTTGAATGGCCTCCTCCTGTTCCAACGATGGTAACAGGAGAGAAACAGAAACTGAAACTGCTGCAAACATACGTTGCACTTTATTCATATTTAACATGAAAACTATCCGTGCCATGGCAACTATCCTGCGATCAGGGAGCAACGGCCAAAGCTGCTGTGTGGCTTTCCTGTGGCTCTCCTGCCTCTCGCTCCCCTTTCTCCCACACGCTGCCAGTTTTTAAACCTTGTTTTAAATCTGCTGCTTGCTGGACCAGTGCAATCCACAGTCTCAAAACCCTTTCTACAAATATCCTTTCAGTGCTTGACTTCTCTGTTTATTAGTTATGAATCACCTTGAGGTGCAATGGTGGCGTTTGTGACGTCAGATTAATAGGCAACCTATTGGAAACACGTTGGGGTCACAGTTTCTTTTACACAGATTTGAACCTGAATCTTTCAAGATGGAATATTGTATTTTCTCCATCACACTAAACAATATCGTGTTGTAAATTTTGACGCACTAGTTCCCCAGTGTCAGAGGAAGAATTGCCTGACCCCTCAGTTATTTCATGTCAGACACAAACACAGGTATTCATTCAGAATTAACCCACAGATTGATATTGAAATAAACGCAGCGAGAGATACAGACAGCATCGGGACACATGGCGGAATAGACAAGAGAGATGGATCAATACAAAGCCGCCTCAGACTCCAACAGGCAGTAAAAGGTAACTGGTAAATATCAGTGAGTGGAAGCAGCGAAACTTCGGCGAAAATTGACTCTGTGGCTTAGTTGGTCCTGGTTTCGATTCCCAACCCGGCCTTTATTTCCTCTTTATGATACTTCAGGTGTGTATTTCTTCTCGTGTGAAAGGGCCACAATCCTTTTAAATGTAACTGCAGCTGCACTATTTCCCATTCTGGATTAAGGCTCCAGTCGCTGCGGGTCGTGGGTCGAATTCCACCTCCATCATAATTTCTGGAGGTGCTGATTTTGAACTCTTCACCAAAAATCCATCTTTTCTAAGCAGTGCCATGCGTGACTTTGGTGTGGTTAGAGCAGAGGCACAGCCACTGATGTGTGGTGCCGTGACCATATAATGGTTAGTACTCTGCGTTGTGCCCGCAGCAACCTCGTTTCGAAATCCAAATTACAACATAGTTCACTTTATATCTGCTTTTCTCCGCGGCACCTGCTGATAGAATGCAACGAGAAATCAATTTTAACTACATGAAAAAATATTATGTTGTTCGCAATGAAAACCTATTTACTCCTTCAAAACCCCATGCTCCCACATGCCTGAGCCTGATGCTCCATAGTTCAAACCTGCCTCTTCTCCCAGCATTTTCTTCCTTCCACAAACAATAGCCCTCCTTTACTTTCCTCCTTCCATTTCATAGTCACTTTCCTGTAGCATTACCTTAATCTAACATTCACTTTCACCTAATTACAACTTGAAGTTTGCTCTGCTACCACCGCTGTTCCTGGGGACACATGACCCATTCATATGAATCTGAAATAGTGCTTTGAAACCATTCGATACACTTAGACCTGCGGGACCGCTCGACAGAAAAGCATTGCGAAAGCAGGGCCGGCCTTCGGAAACAAAGTAGCCGGATAGCACACAGAATTTCCTAGGTCTAATGGATAAGGTGTCTGACTTCACTGCTATTCGTAATTGGGATTGTTGTCAGTCCCCGTCATTTTGCATCTCTTTAAACCTGCTGTGCTCACCGTCCCAGATCATTCTGTGTGTTAGTCTTTTTTAAAGGAGTGCAATCTCAGCTGTGATTACCGAGTTGTTAAGGTGTTGTGTTCGAAGTTACATCGGGTTTCTCTACGCAGCTGCAAACCCAGCTCAGAGCGCATTTGTTCATTAATTGGAAGAATGATAATCTTTCTCTAAATCCACTCCTTTATATGAGCTGTTGCTCTTAATTTGCCCACGATTCTCCCCACAACAGCCTATTGATGACGGCAAACGTTTTCTTCTCTGTTCTAAATCTGTCTTCAAACCGACCATTTCTGACAGTCCCTCACCTGACGTAACAGAAGGAAAAGTTGCTTACAGAAGCTGATTGTACATTTTCAACATTGTCGATTTGGGTGCACGGGCAGAACAAGCGAGAAAGGGGACTTTGTTGCAGCATGCAGGAAATGGAATGACTGAGGAAGTTGTAGCTATGGGATGAGTTGGCCGAGAGGTTACGACAATAGAGTACTAATCCAATGTGATACGTCTGCGTGTGTTCGAATCCCATTCTGAGGTTACAGATTGTAGTGACGTACAATTCTGCTGCTCCTGATGACCTACAGTGCCTCATGAACACCCAGCTTTGAGCTAGTAGAGCAGTTCTGAATCTGTCCAATTTAGCATGGCGGTAGAGCCACACAATACAATGGAGGATGTCCTCAGTGTGAAGACGGGATTTCGATTTCGCAAGGACTATGCGGTGGTCACTCCAACCAATACTGTCATGGATAGATGCATTTGTGATAGGTAGATTGGTAAGCACGAGGTCAAGTAGGTTTTTCCCTAGTGTTGGTTCTCTTACCCTCTGCCGCAGACCCAGTCTGAAAGCTATATCCTTCAAGAATTGGCCAGCGCAGAAAGTAGTGCTACCGAGCCACTCTTGGTGATGGATAGTGACGATCCCCGCCCTGAGTACATTCTGTGTCCTATCTAACTTCATTACCTCTTCCAAGTGGTGTCCAACATGGAGCTTTACTGATTGATCAGCTGAGGGCGGTAGGTAGTAATTAGCAGGATGGTTTGCTTGACCTGATATCATGAGACTTCATGGAGTCCGGATTCAATGTAGAGGACTCTCTCACGACTGTATACTACGGTGCAGCCACCGCTCTTGGGTCTGTCCTGCTTGTGGGAAAGGACATACCCATGGATGGTGATGGGAGTGTTTGAGATTTTGGCTGTAAATGTGTGATTCTGTGAGTATGACTATGCCAGACTGTTCCTTGACTAGTTTGTGGAAAAGCTCTGCCACTTTTGGCACAAACCCCCAGATGTAAATGAGGAGGACATTGCAGGGTCGACTGGGCTGGCTCTGCCTTGGCCGTGTTCGAATTCGGTGACTAGTTCGATGCTGGGTGGTCCACCCGGTTTTATTCTTATTGTTGTTTTTCGTAGCAGTTTGCTACAACTGATTGGCTTGTTAGGCCATTTCAGAGGGCAGCTAGGAGTCAACCACATTGCTGTGGGTCTGGTGTCACATAAAGGCCAGACTGGGTAAGGACGGCAGATTGCCTTCCCTGAAGGACATTAGTGAACCAGGCGGGTTTTTCCTACAATCCGATATTTTCATGGTCACCATTACTGATACTAGCTTCTTATTCCAGATTTAGTTAATTAGCTGGATATAAATTACACAGCTGCCTCCGGATGATTATTCCAGGCTTCTGGAGTACTAGTGCATTAATATAACCGCTCTGCTACCGCTCCCCATTGCAGGAGAGTCTGTCTGAGCGGCAATTCAAGTCATGTCCAGTGTGGCCAGTTTCCAGATTGTTCAAAGAAGGAACGCTCTGTTTGTAAGGTGAGAAGAGTAACTCAGAAAGTGTATTTCAAATATAGGTTTGAATTTCAATACATTAATATATGTCATGGGTGAGAAATTGAACTTTAATTTCTGAAGCTAATCAATGGTAAAGGAAAGACTGCAGAGTGTAATAGAATAATAATCATGTTAATGTCTTTAATGATTCAATTAATTTCTGCAGCTAAAGAGGGGTAAAGGAATGATTGTCTGCTACAAAGAAAGGGTCACGATGTTGTGAATATGGTTAATGTTGATTGTTTGAAAAAGGTGCTGGATTATGTTTCCAGTCTCTGCGGGCCGTGACCTCGAATCCCACTGCTGCAAGTGCGTACCAGGCAGCTAAGTGTTCTTGCTGCTTGGTGCTCTCAGCTCGTCAAGAAAAAAGCATTTCACTGACTAGATTACACTTCTTGTATTTAGTTATATGACCAATAACATTGAAACTGAAATTGAAATTGAAAATTGAATATTGGGCGGTGATTATTTTGGCCTCTTCAACAAAATGCCAGCTTTTCTGAGCAGTGCCGTGCGTGACTTTGCTGTGCCAATAATAAAATTTCAGCTTTTGCTGTATGGCACCCTGATCCTATGGTGGTTCATGCTCGGAATTATGGCTGCAGTTACTAAGGATCGAATCTGAGCCTTAACATGAATCCGAGTCTCGCCACATCTTGTGTCTTCTGTCCTCTGCGGCAACTGCTAGCATTACACAGCGAGAAATCAGCTTTCATTGCATGCATTTGTAGGTTGTAGCAACAACCTAGTTACTTTTTGAAAACCCCGCACTCTCAGAAGCCTGTGTTTGCTTCATAGTTAAATACCGTGGATGCTGGAAAACCGAAATAACAACAGAAAATGCTGGAAATACTCAGCAGGCCAGGCAACATCCGTGGAGAGAGAAACAGATTCAATGTTTCAGGTCGCAGACCCTTCGTCGGGACTGAGAAAAAATCAGGAAATGAAACAGATTAAGAAGCAAGTTTGGGGGCTGCCAATTGGGGGAGGGGCTGAAAGAACAAAAGGGAAGATCTGGGAGAGGTGTAGAGACATTAAGAGATAGTCAAGGCGAGACGAGATGGTAATGGGACTGGTAAAGAAACAAAGGATGGCTCTAGATGATGTGTGAAATGCGCTGGCAGAATGAAAGACAGAAGCCATGTGGTTGAGAAATAAAAGGAAAAGGCACAAAACAAAAATGCAGATAAAAATATGTCAAAATATGATAGGGGCCGAGGTAATGTTCTGAAATTGTTGAGCTCGATATTGAGTCCGGAAGGTTGTGAACTACCCAAATCGGAAGACGAGGTGCTTTTCCTCGAGCTTACTCTGAGCTTCCGTGGAGCAATGCAAGAGGCCAAGGACAGTGAGGTCGGAGTGGGAATGAAGCGTTGAATTGAAATGACAAGCAACCAGAAGTTCGGGGTAACCCTTACGGACTGAACGGAAGTTTTCCACATTGCGGTTAGCGAATCTGCGTTTGGTCTCCCCAATTTAGAGGAGACCGCATGGTGAGCAGTGAATACAGTATACTAGAGTGCAAGAAGTACAAGTAAATCGCTGTTTCACCTGCAAGGGGTGTTTGGGGCCCTGGACAGTGGGAAGGGGGGTGATATAAGGGCAGGTGTTGCATCTCCTGCATGAGAAGTTGCCTGGCGAAGGGGAAGGGGTGAAGGGGGTGATAGAGGAGTGGACAAGGGTGTCTCGTAGTGAGCGCTCACTATGGAATGCTGAAAGGGGGAGACAGTTGATGCGCTTCATGGTGGGATCACGTTGCAGGTGGCGGAAATGGCGGAGGATGATCCGTTGAATGTGGAGGCTGGTGGGCTGAAAGGTGAGGACAAAGGAAACAATATCATGGTTCCATGAGGGAGGGGCTGGGGTGAGGGCAGATGTGCGGGAGATTAAATGGATACAGTCGAGGGCCATGTCAATCACGGTAGAGGTGAATCCTCAGTTGGGGAAAAAGGAAGACATATCAGAAGCACTGAAGTGGAAGGTGGCATCGTTGGAGCAGATGCAGTGGAGATGGCGAAACTGGGATAGAGTCCTTACAGGAGACCGGGTGGGAGGAATTGTAGTCCAGGTAGCTGTGGGAGTCAGTGGGCTTGTAGTGAATGTTGGTCAATAACCTATCCCCAGAGATGGGGATGGAGAAGTCGAGGAAGGGAAGACTAGAGTCGGAGATGGACTAAGTGAAGGTGAAGGAAAGGTGGAAATTGGAGGCAAAGTGAATGAAATTATCCAGTTCAGGGAGAGAGCATGAAATGGCATCCATACAGTCATCAATATAACAGAAAAGTAGGTGAGGGAGGGGATCCTCGTAGGACTGGAACAAATAGCGTTCCACATACCCCACGAAAAGGCAGGCTTAGCTAGGACCCATGCAGATACACATAGCAACACCTTTAATTTGGAGGAAATGAGTGGAGTCAAAGGAGAAGTTGTTCAATGTGAGACCAGGTTCAGCCAGGCAGGGGAGTGTGGTGGTGGCTGGAGACTGGTTGGGCCTCTGGTCAAGGAAGAAGCGGAGCGCCCTCAGGCTATCCGGTGGGAGATGGAGGAGTACGTCCATGGTGAAAAGGAGGCGGTTGGTGCCAGAAAATTGGAAAATGTTAAAGTGGTGGTGGACGTCAGAGGAGTCATGGATGTAGGTGGGAAGAGAATGGACAAGGGCAGAAAAGATAGAGTCGAGACAGGAAGAGCTAAGTTCCGTGGGGCAAGAACAGGCTGTAGCGATGGGTCAACCAGGGCTGTCTTCTTTGTGGATCTTGGGAAGTTGGTAGAAGCGGGTTGTGCGGGGTTGGGGAACTAGGAGGTTGGCGGCCGTTGGCGGAAGACCTGCAGAGGAGATGAGGTCAGTGACAGTAGTGGAAATGGTGGTTTGAAGTTCTGTAGTGTGGTCATGGTCCAGGTGGAGTTAGGAGGAGGTGTCGGAGAGTTGGCGTTCATCTTCCAGTAGCTGGAGTTCAGTTCGCCAAACAACAACAGCACAACCCTTCTTGTCAGCTTTAATGACAATTTCGGGGTTCGATCTGAGAGAATGGCGTGCTGCAAGTTCAGAGGGAGGTAGGTTGGAGCGAGTGAAGTGAGCAGAGAAATGGAGATGGCCGTTGTCACGGCGGCAGTTCGTAATGAAAAGATCTAGAGCGGTTAAGAGGCCAGAGGGAGGGGTCCAGGTAGAAGGAGAATTCTGAAAGTGGGAGAAAGGGTCAGCCATGCAGGGGGAAGACTCCTGGCCAAAGAAGTTGGCATGGAGATGAAGGCGGCGGAACAAAACTCAGCATCATGCCGAGCTCGAAATCCATTGAGGTGGGGTTGTAAGCGAATGAAGCTCAGGCCTTTGCTGATCGTTCAGGGTCAGAGAGAGGAAGGTCAGAGGGCATAGTGAAAACGCGGCAGGTGGTAAGATTGGGAGATGGGGGATTCAGAGGAAAGTGAAGGGGAAGAAGGTTCCGGAGTAGCATTGGTGTTCAAAAGTTGATGAAGCTTGTGATCCTTGACATCGAAAAGGAAGAAGAAAAGATTTTTGTTGAAGCATTGGATGAGTCGAAGGATGAAATGGAACTGTGGACCCGGACAGCTTTGAGATTGAGTGGATAAGGGGTAGGCCATTCAGGACAGAAATTAGGAGGAATTTCTTCACCCAGAGAGTGGTGAACCTGTGGAATTCTCTACCACAGAAGGCAGTAGAGGCCAATTCATTAAATATATTCAAGAAGGAGTTGGATATATTTCTTAAGGCTAAAGGGATCAAGGGGTATGGGGAGAAAGCAGGAACCGGGTACTGAATTTGAATGATCAGCCATGATCGCATTGAATGGTGGAGCAGGCTCGAGGGGCCGAATGGCCTACTCCTGCTCCTATCTTCTATCTTTCTATGCTTCTATGCGTCGGTGCTGCTGAAGGGAGAGGTCGAGAGTGTTCATGTGGCGCTGCTTGATGTTGTGTGTGGATCTCAAGATGCAGCGAGAGCAGTAGTTCGAGGAATGATGAATATTTGGAGATATTTGAAATCCTGGGTGAATCCAAAACATGAAGGGTTGAAGTTTAATTGGAATCCACGTGGAATAAGTCGGCGGGAATCCTGAGCGGCAGAGCGGGGTATAAAAGTCCCAGAGACCAGGTAAGGCCTCACAGCGTCGGCGGGAATCTCGAGTGGCAGAGCGGGGCTACAAAAGTCCCCAGAGACCAGGTAAGGCCTCACAGCATCGGCGGGAATCTCGAGCGGCAGAGCGGGGCTATAAAAGTCCCCAGAGACCAGGTAAGGCCTTACAGCGTCGGCGGGAATCGCGAGCGGCAGAGCAGGGCTATAAAAGTCCCCAGAGACCAGGTAAGGCCTCACAGCGTCGGCGGGAATCTCGAGCGGCAGAGCGGGCTATAAAAGTCCCCAGAGACCAGGTAAGGCCTCACAGCGTCGGCGGGAATCGCGAGCGGCAGAGCAGGGCTATAAAAGTCCCCAGAGACCAGGTAAGGCCTCACAGCATTGGCGGGAATCCTGAGCGGCAGAGCGGGCTATAAAAGTCCCCAGAGACCAGGTAAGGCCTCACAGCGTCGGCGGGAATCCTGAGCGGCAGAGCGGGGCTATAAAAGGCCCCAGAGACCAGGTAAGGACTCACAGCGTCGGCGGGAATCCTGAGCGGCAGAGCGGGGCTATAAAAGGCTCCAGAGACCAGGTAAGGCCTCACAGTGTCGGCGGGAATGCTGAGCGGCAGAGCAGGGCTATAAAAGTCCCAGAGACCAGGTAAGGCCTCACAGTGTCGGCGGGAATCCTGAGCGGCAGAGCGGGGCTATAAAAGTCCCAGAGACCAGGTAAGGCCTCACAGTGTCGGCGGGAATCCTGAGCGGCAGAGCGGGCCTATAAAAGTCCCAGAGACCAGGTAAGGTTTACCAGTCTCCAGTCTGGAAGGAGAGAGGTAAAAAGGAATCCAAGTGTGACGTCACCAGAAAGCGGGTAAGTGATTGGTTGGGAAGTATTTCTCCCTTTTAAGCTTAAATCTCTTTGGTTTATAGTTTCTAAGATGTGATATTCACCATCTAGAATCGGGGCAGAGGATATTTAAGAATAATATTAATAAATTTATTTAATTACACAGAATGGGAGATCAGGCGATGTGTTGCTGCTGCAATATGTGGGAGCTGGTGAACACCATTGATGCTCACGGTGATCACATTTGCAGTAAGTGTTGGCTGCTCGAGGAATTCAGGCTCCGTGTTGAAGAGCTGGAGTCCGAGCTTCAAATACTGAGACACATCAGGGAGGGGGAGAGTTACCTGGACTCTGTGTATCACGAGGTAGTCACACCAATTATATTAATTAATGCAGATGTAGTTCGTGGCCATGGTCAGGATGGTGTGACTGGAAGTGAGGCAGGTACGGGGATCCAGGAGGTAGTGTTGGAGGAGCCACAGCCCTTGCACTTGTCCAACAGGTTCGAGGCTCTTACTCCCTGTGGGGACAGGAGCAGGGACTGCAGGGAGGATGAGCAACCTGGCCACAGCACCGTGGAGCAGGGGGCCATTCAAGTGGGGGGAGTTAAAAGAAATGTTGTAGTGGTAGGGGATAGTATCGTTAGGGGGATAGATAGAGTACTTTGCAGCTGAGAGCGAGAGTCCCGAAGGCTGTGTTGCCTTCCCGGTGCCAGGGTTAAGGACATCTCCTCTGGGCTGGAGAGAAACTTGGAGTGGGAGGGGGAGGATCCAGTTGTCGTGGTCCATGTTGGCATCAACGACATAGATAGGACAAGGAAGGAGGTTCTGCTGAGGGAGTTTGAGCAGCTGGGGGCCAAATTAAAAAGCAGAACCACAAGGGTTATTACCTGAGCCACGAGCGAATTTGGCAAGGACAAATAAAATTAGAGAGTTAAATGCGTGGCTCAAAGACTGATGTGGGAGAAATTGGTTTTGCTTCCTGGGACACTGGCACCAGTACTGGGGCAGGAGGGAGCTGTTCCGTCGGGACGTGCTTCACTTGGCCAGTGCTGGGACTAGAGTCCTGGCGGATCATATAACTAGGGCTGTAGAGAGGGCTTTAAACTAACTAGTGGGGGGGGGGAGGTTCCTATAGAGCAAATAATAAAAATGACAACAGAGAAGGTAATAGACTTGGGTAGCAGTGGGCAAATTAAAAAGCAGAGCGTGTCAGGAAGGGGCAGAAGGTATGGAGTAAAAGGTAAAGTAATAAAAAGGGCAAAAGCAGGAACTAAGTGTCACAAAACATCTTTGAATGTTCTCTATCTGAATGCATGTAGCATTCGTAACAAAATAGACGAGTTAATGGCACAAATAACTACATATGAGTATGATCTTGTGGCCATTACAGAAACATGGCTGCAGGGTGACAATGCCTGGGAATTAAATATACCAGGTTATTTAACGATCAGGAAGGACAGGCAGGAAGGAAGGGGAGGTGGGGTGGCTATGTTAATAAAGGAAGGAATCACTGTAATACAGAGAAATTATATTGGGTCAAAAGATCTGGATAATGAAACAGTTTGGGTGGAGGTAAGGAATAATAAGTGGAAAAAAACACTAGTGGGCGTAGTCTATAGGCCTCCGAACAGTGGCAACTCTGTTGGACGGAGTATCAATCAGGAAATAGTTGAGGCTTGTAATAAGGGAACATCGATATTTATGGGGGATTTTAACTATCATATTAATTGGACAAATCAAATTGGGCAGGGCTGCCTTGAGGATGAGTTCATTGAGTGTATTAGGGATGGGTTTCTTGAGCAGTATGTAACTGAACCGATCAGGGGGCAAGCAACCTTTGATCTGGTCCTGTGTAACGAGACGGGATTAATTAAAAATGTCCTAGTAAAGGATCCCCTTGGAATGAGTGACCATAACATGGTTGAATTCCATATTCAATTAGAGGGTGAGAAGGTTGGATCTCAAACAACTGTGCTAAGCTTGAATAAAGGAGACTATGAAGGTATGAGAGCGGAATTGAGTAGAGTGGATTGGGAAAATAGATTAAAGGGTAAGACGATACATGATCAGTGGTGTACACTTAAGGAGTTATTTTACAACTTCCCCAAAAAATATATTCCACTGAGAAGAAAAGGGTGTAAAAGAAAAGACAGCCATCCGTGGCTAAGTAAAGAAATTAAGGATAGTATTCGACTAAAAACAAGGGCATATAAGGTAGCCAAATCTAGTGGGAGGATAGAGGATTGGGAAAACTTTAAAAGACAGCAAAAAATAACAAAAGGACTGATTAAAAAAGGGAAGATAGATTATGAAAGTAAATTAGCAAAAAATATAAAAACAGATAGTAAGAGTTTTTATAGTTATATAAAACGGAATAGGGTGGCTAAAGTAAATGTTGGTCCCTTAGAAGATGAGACCGGGAAATTAATGGTGGGAAATATGGAGATGGCAAGAACACTGAATGAATATTTTACATCAGTCTTTACAGTAGAAGACACTAAGAATATCCCAACACTGGACAAACAGTGGGCTAAAGGGGGGGAGGAGCTAAACACGATCAAAATCACTAAGGAAGTGGTACTCGGTAAAATAATGGGACTCAAGGCGGATAAATCACCTGGACCTGATGGCTTACATCCTAGGGCCTTGAGGGAGGGCGGTAGGGATTGTGGATGCATTGGTAATAATTTTCCAAAACTCCCTGGACTCGGCAAAGGTCCCGGCATACTGGAAAACTGCTAATGTAACACCTTTATTTAAAAAGGGCAGTAGACAGAAGGCTGGAAACTATAGACCGGTTAGCCTAACATCTGTGGTAGGTAAAATTTTGGAGTCCATTATTAAGGAAACAGTAAAAGGACATTTGGATAATCATAATTTAATAGGACAAAGTCAGCATGGTTTTATGAAGGGGAAGTCATGTTTGACAAATTTGCTGGGGTTCTTTGAGGAAGTAACGTATAGGGTGGATAAAGGGGAACCAGTGGACGTAGTGTATTTAGACTTCCAAAAGGCATTTGACAAGGTGCCACACAAAAGATTATTGCTTAAGATAAAAAATCACGGAATTGGGGGTAATATTCTGGCATGGATAGAGGATTGGCTATCTAACAGAAGGCAGAGAGTTGGGATAAATGGTTAATTCTTAGACTGGCAATCAGTAACTAGTGGTGTTCCGCAGGGGTCAGTGCTGGGTCCCCAACTCTTTACAATCTATATTAACGATTTGGATGAGGGGAACGAGTGTAACATATCAAAGTTTGCAGATGATACTAAGATGGGAGGGAAAGTAATGAGTGAGGACGAAATAAAAAACCTGCAAGGGGACATAGACAGGCTAAGTAAGTGGGCAGAGATTTGGCAGATGGAATACAATACTGGAAAGTGTGAGGTTATGCACTTTGGCAGGAAAAATCGTAGAGCAAGTTATTATCTTATTGGCAAGAAACTGGAAAGTACTGAAGTACAAAGGGATCTGGGGGTCCTGCTGCACGAAACTCAAAAGGTTAGTATGCAGGTGCAGCAAGTGATTAAGAAGGCCAATGGAATGTTGGCTTTCATTGCTAGGGGGATAGAATATAAAAATAGGGAGGTATTGCTTCAGTTGTACAATGTATTGGTGAGACCGCACCTGGAACACTGCATACAGTTTTGGTGTCCATACTTAAGAAAGGACATACTTGCTCTCGAGTCAGTATAAAGAAGGTTCACTCGGTTAATCCCGGGGATGAGGGGATGGACATATGAGGAGAGGTTGAGTAGATTGGGACTCTACTCATTGGAGTTCTGAAGAATGAGAGGTGATCTTATTGAAACATATAAGATTGTGAAGGGGTTGGATCGGATGTTCCCGATGATGGGTGAAACTAGAACTACGGGGCATAGTCTTAGAATAAGGGGCTGCTCTTTCAAAACTGAGATGAGGAGGAACTACTTCACTCAGAGGGTGGTAGGTCCATGGAATATGCTGCCCCAAAAAGCTGTAGAAGCTACATCATTACATAAATTTAAAACAGAAATAGACAGTTTCCTAGAAGTAAATGGAATTAAAGGTTACGGGGAGCGGGCAGGAATTTGGACATGAGTCTAGGTTCGGATCGGTCATGGCCCTGTGGGTAGCGGAGCGGGCCCAGGGGCCGTGTAGCCTGATCCTGTTCCTATTTCGTGTGTCTAATTCTGTTAGATTCAGGAGATGGTTCTGTGATAGTGGATTTGCATTTAGGATCAGATCAACCATGATCTTATTGAATGGTGGAGCAGGCTCGAGGGGTCGATTGGCCTACTCCTGCTCCTATTTCTTATGTTCTTATGTTCTTATGAACCAGAGAGAGTTGCTGAGGAAAATGATGTGGCTGTGAAACCGAGACTTGGCAGATACCTGATCAAATACGAGAAGGGAAACTGAAAGCAATGAAGATGAACAAGGCTGAAGAGCCAAATAGAGATTCCGTCGAAGAGAAGAGCAGAACTTCTTCAAGGTGGGCATTCCTAGAAGAAAGGTGGCAGTGCACCAAACAGTAATATGATATGGAAATACTGCAGAAGCTTGAAATCCGAAATAACAACGCTGGAAATACTCATCAAGCCAGGCAACATCCGTGGAGAGAGAAACAGATTCAACGTTTCAGATCGCAGACCCTTCTTCTGGACTTGAAAAAAGCAGAAAATGAAACACATTAAGAAGCAAGTTTGGGGGCTGGGAAATGGGGGAGGGACTGAAAGAACAAAAGGGAAGTTCTGGGAGAGGTGAAGAGAAATTAAGAGATTTTCAAGGCAAGACGAAATGGTAATTGGACAGGTAAAGAAACAAAGGCTGGCTCTAGATGAAGTGTGAAATGCGCTGGCAGAACGAAAGACAGCTGTCATGTGGGAGAGAAAAAAAAGGAAAAAGGCACAAACCAAAAGTGTGGATAAAAATGTATCAAAATATGATAGGGGCCGAGTTTATGTTCTGAAATTGTTGAACTCGATATTGAGTCCAGAAGGCTGTAAAGTGTCCAATCAGAAGATGAGGGGCTGTTCCTCGAGCTTACGCTGAGCTTCCATGGAACAATGCAAGAGGCCAAGGACGGTGAGGTCTGAGTGGGAATGGAGTGGTGAATTGAAATGACAGGTGACTGGAAGCACGGGGTCAACCTTATGGACTGGAGGGACGTGTTCTGCAAAGCGGTCACCCAATCAGCGTTTGGACTCCCCAATATAGAGGAGGCCGCATTGTGAGCAGCAAATACAGTACACTTGATTGCAAAAGTACAAGTAAATCGCTGTTTCACCTGGAAGGGGTGTCTGGGGCCCTGGACAGTGGGAAGGAAAGTATAAGGGCAGGTGTTGCACCACCTGCGCTTGCATTGAAAGGTGCCGGGCGAAGGGCAAGGTGTGATAGATGAGAGGACAATGGTTTCTGGGAGGGAGCGGTCCCTACAGAATGCTGAAAGTGGAGGCGAGAGGAAGATTCGTTTGGTGGTGGGATCACGTTGGAGGTGGCGGAAATGGTGGCGGATGATATGTTGAATGTGGAGGCTGGTGGGGCGAATGGTGAGGACAAGGGGAACCCTATCTTCGTTCCAGGAGTGAGGGGCATGGGTGAGGGCAGAACTGCGGGAGATAGAATGGACACAGTCGAGGGCCGTGTCAACCACGGTAGAGGGGAATGCTCAGTTGAGGAATAAGATAAAAATGTTGGAAGCACAAGAAATGTGTGGAAGGTGGCATTTTCAGAGCAGATGCGGCGGAGACAGAGAAACTTGGAGAATGGAATACAGTCCTTACAGAAGGCGGGGTGGGAGGAAGTGTAGTCCAGGTAGCTGTGGGAGTCAGTGGGCTTGTAAAGGATGTTGGTCTATAATCTATCCCCAAAGATGGAGAAGGAGAAGTCGAGGAAGGGAAGGGAATTGTCAGAGATAGACCAACTGAAGGTGAGTCAAGGGTGGAAATTGGGGGAAAAGAGAATGAAATTTTTTAGTTCAGGGTGAGAGCAGGAAACGGCAGCTATACAGTCAGCAATTTACCAGAAAAAGAGATAAGGGAGGGGACCCGAGTAGGACTGGAACAAAGAGTGTTCCACATATCCCACGAAAATGCAGGCATAGCTCGGACCCAAGCGGATACCTATGGCAGCAGCTTTAAATTGGAGGAAATGAGTGGAGTCAAAGGAGAAGTTGTTCAATGTGAGAATAGGTTCAGCCAGGTGGAGGAGCGTGGTGGAAAATGGGGACTGGTTGGTCCTCTGTTCTAGGAAGAAGCGGAGCGCCCTTTGGCTATCCTGGTGGGGGATGGAGGTGTAGAGCGATTGTACATCCATGATGAAAAGGAGACGGTTGGGTCCAGGAAACTGGAAACTGTAAAATTGGCGGAGAGCATCAGAAGAGTCGAGGATGTAGGTGGAAAGAGACTGGACAAGGGGAGAAAAGAGAGAGTCGAGATCGGAAGAGATAAGTTCCGTGGGGCAAGAACAGGCTGAAACGATGGGTCTACCAGGACAGACCAGTTTTTGCGTCTTGGGAAGGAGGAAGAAGCGGGTTGTGCGGGGTTGGGGAACTCTGATGCTGGCGGGCGTGGGGGGAAGATCTCCAGAGGAGATGAGGTCAGTGACAGTCTTGGACGATGCCAACTTCCACAAAAGTGCTTCCGACATGTCTTCCTTTTTCCTCAACCGAGCATTCCCCTCTACCGTGGTTGACACAGCCCTCGACCGTGTCCATTCTATCCCCCGCTCTTCTACCCTCACCCAGCCCCTCCCTCCCAGAACCATGATAGGGTTCCCCTTGTCCTCACCTTTTTTTCCCAAAAGCCTCCACATTCAATCGATCATCCTCCACCATTTCCGTCACCTCCAACCTGATCCCAACTCCAAAGGCTTCATCCCCTCCCCTCCCCTTTCAGCATTCCATAGGGCCCACTCCCTCCAAGACACCCTAGTGCACTCCTCTATCACCCCCAGCACCCCTTCCCCTTCACCCGGCACCTTCCTGTGCAAGCGCAGGAGATGTAACACAAGCCCTTATACTTCCCCGCTTCCCACTCTCCAGGGACCCAAACACCCCTTCCAGGTGAAACAGCGCTTTACTTGTACTTATTGGAATCTAGTATACTGTATTCACTGCCCACGATGCGGTCTCTTCTACATTGGGGAGACCAAGGGCAGATTGGGTGACTGCTTTGCAGAACACCTCCGTTCAGTCCATAAGGGTGACCCCGACCTTCTGGTCGCCTGTCATTTCAATTTACCATTCCATTCCCACTCAGACCTCACTGTCCGTGGCCTCTTGCATTGCTCCATGGAAGATCAGCGTAAGCTCGAGGAACAGCACCTCATCTTCTGATTGGGCACTTTACAGCCTTCCGGACTCAATATCGAGTTCAACAATTTCAGATCATAACCTTGGCCCCTATCATATTGTTGTATATTTTTATCCACACTTTTGGTTTGTGCCTTTTCCATTTTTTTCCTCTCCCACATGGCAGCTGTCATTCATTCTGCCAGCGCATTTCACACTTCATCTAGAGCCATCCTTTGTTACTTTACCTGTCCTCTTGCGGTCTCTTCTCGCCTTGAATATCTCTTAATGTCTCTGCACCTCTCCCAGCCCTTCCGTTTTGTTCTCTCAACCCGTCCCCAATTTCCCAGCCCCCAAACTTGCTTCTTAATCTGTTTCATTTCCACTTTTTTTCTCAGTCCTGATGAAGGATCTGCCGCCTGAAACTTTGACTCTGCATCTCCCTCCACGGATGTTGCCTGGCCTGCTCAGTTTTTCCACCGTTTTCTGTTGTTGTGCCTGTGCTTGCTGTTCTACAATTGGGACCAACATTACAAAAGGAGAGCCGGCCTTGGAAAGGACTTCAGCGCGATTGTCCACACATTTTTTTGGCTGAATCTTGTGATACAAGAACTGAGTTTCCTTTTCATGTTAATTGGCGCTTTTCTCCAAACAGTTTAGGTGTGAGAGCGACGGGTAGCGCAACACATCAGCCAATGAGGGTGGAAAGTGTATTTCTTTCCAAACTGGCGCGTTGCAGTAAGATCAGAAGTGGTCTGCTTTCGTCTTAATATATCGGTTGAAGTGTGCAATTGAAGGAAATAGACGACAACTGAAAAGAACCAGCAGACTTTAAAGCACATGTGCAGGAAAGTAAAGAGTGACCTTGTGTGTGAGAAGATCACAAGAAGTTGTGCTCGGAGCTGCGCCCTTGGCGCAAGTTGCATGTTGTCAGGAAAACAGCTGGAATGAAAGCACGAAATTAAAAACAGAAACTGCTGGCAACACTCAGCAGTTCAGGCAGCATCTGTGGAGAGAGACTCGCTTCACCAGGGCGGCGTTGTGCACTTTGCTCGGAGATAAGTTCGCAGCTCTCGAAACATGACTCACATCAGGTCTGAGGCGTAGTAACGATGAGGATGGGATTCGTAACTTGCAGAGCGCAATGGATCAGCAATCCAACAATTTCACAACTGGGCAACTTCATCACATGAGCGGGGCTTGGAAGCCCTTTTCTTTCCTCCGTTCAATGCAAAGCACTGGATTCACAGGGCGATCAGCAAGAAAGACCCATTTCTATCACTAGATACTCGCTTTACCAGGGTCTCACCGTACACTGTACGGGAACTTCAACTGTGTAGCAAAAAGTGCCAACTACCATGTAAATAAAACGCAGTTCTTCCGTTAGCATCCGATGTATCACAAGCTTCCCACAGAACATTTCATGTATATTCGGGCCACTGCCCTTCTGCAGGCCAGTTCTGCTTTTGCAGCACTTGTCTGTCGAGCGGTCACACAGATCTAAATCACATTAGTGCGATTGAGACATGTGCCCCCAGGAACAGCAATGGGAACAGAGCAAACGTAACGACGTAAGAATGTGAAAGTGAATGTTAGATTAGGAAATACTGCAGGCAAGTGACAATAGATTGGTGAAACATTCAAAAAATGAACATCTTAGAATTTTGGCAGCGGCGGGATTCGAACCCTCCCCCGCAAATACTAAAGCCTTAACAACGTTTTAGACTGCTTGGCAACGTTAAGCGGTTTCTCACTTTCGACACCATTGAGTGCTAATTAAAAGCTGCCTTTTTTTGTTGATTGCCCTCTGAATCGCCGGCTTTGCGTTGAAAGGAGTAAACTAGAGACGTTTTTAAAAGTAGAACAACCACAGCAAAACCCCCCGCATCTGGTTTAAACACTCCCCAAAGTCTATCTCTCCTGTCTGCCAACAGCTCAAACCCTTTTGGTTTCGGTGGAACCCAGCAGGTTTTGATAAGTTCCCTCTATTCTGCACTGTTTCACTACAGCAAAGGCTAAGCCATGCTTGGTCTGCCTAATTGCCCTCTGTCTCTCTTGACTAACACAAGGCACGGGCAGTATTTCAGAAAGTGCTACAATTGACAATGTATTGGGGACTCCAGGACAATCCTGGAGGGGTGTGTGAAACATGTTTTGAAATTAGCTGGAGAGAAATATGCGGTGACAGGTCTCGAGGAGCAGGCTGAGGAGGGGGTCTGTACATTGAATGGGGACATCTGCAAAAGAGCCAGGAGAGTTCGGGGTTCAGAAACACAAACCTGACCGATGGGTTACAGCCTCACAGTGGGCTCCGAATCTTTGTGAGACATTTTTCCAGTTTAACATGGATGGTGTTGGGGAGCTCAAATCGTCACAGTCAACCCTCTGCCCAAACCAAACTCCCACAGTCACAGGATTAGATTGGTGAAGGCCGGCAGATTCCCCTTCACGATGGTGCAAGCATTGTTTTCACAATTAAGTGCTATTTTACTGTTACTTCCGATTTACACACTCGGTTTTGATTGAGCAGTTATATTATATTGGAACAATGTTCAAATGATGTGGTGCGTTCATTGTATGTACAATAAAACTGTGACCTAGTGTGAGTAAAACACAAACCGCCCACCGTGGGGCTCCAACAAATTGGACAGCTATTTCCAGACGGTTATCACAGCTGTTTAGAGCGTGGTGCTAATATCACTGAGATCACGGGTTTGATCCCTGCACGGGTCATCAGCAATTTATTTCTTATTTTTACGGTTTCTCCTGAAATTGAAAATCCCGACTTTACAAAAAAATCTACACAAACTGTCAGGGGGAAATTTATTTGGAATAACATCCATTGCATCTTTGCACTGTGGTGGAATAACACATCTTTTTGTTGATTTGTCTTTCTTCGGTTTGCTGATCAATGTTTAACTCGTGGCCTGTTCCCGGTAATGGTCACAAGCAGTAACAGGCACACAGAGCGTGTCTGGCCGCCCCGAGATGTGCAAAAGGCATCAGTTAGTACAAATGCATCAAATGAAATGTTCACCCGGCAACGAGAGAGACAGAAACCAGAGAAAAGGGCAGAAGCAGATAGAGTAATAAAAGCTAAATACAGAAAATCAACCCACCCTCCATCCACGGCAGGTTTTCACTTCCATCAGCTCATCTCCAAAAAACAGCTTTAGACAGCAATAAAAACACTGGAACCAAACGGCGGGCCATTCAACATCTTTGGAGACAACAGACACGTTTATTTTAGGGGTTTGGACCATACATAGTAACACAGGAACAGGAGGAGGCCATTCAGCCCCTCGAGCCTGTCCCCTATTCAGTTATATCATGGCTGATTAACTCAACCTGTATCTTAACTCTATCCACCCGCCTTGGTTCTATAACCCTTAATACCCTTGTCTAACATTTGTCAGCAGTGAATAAAGATACAGTGAACTGGAAGGAATATATACAGAACAGATAAACACAGAGAGGAATCTCGGATTAGGGATACTTTCCTTCCTTGCTTACATTAAAAAGCGAAACAAACAAAACAAAACAAAACAGAGCTCATGTATGTATACAAAGCTGTAACCCGCCCCCAATAGCACTGCAACCACTGAATTATATCATCGTCGTGTGAATTAATTTCGGATATCTTCACATTTACCTTTCACTTCGCTCTACCCGCAATTTGAGTGCAGTATATTTATGACAGAGTTTACAACATCAGGATGTCGAGACAGATGACAATGTAGTATCACAGCCCTTTCTACAAATACCGTTTCACTGTTTGACTTCTCTGTTTATTAGTTATGAATCACCTTGATGTGTAATGGTGCCCTTTGTGATGTCAAATTTAAAGGCGGTGTATTTGAAAAACGTTGGGATCACAGTTTATTTTTGCACAGATTTGAACCTAAATCATTCAAATGGAATATTGTATTTACTGCATCACAATAAATAATATCATGTTATAAGTATTGGCTCATTAGTTCCCAAGTGTCAGAGGAAGAATTGTCTGATCCTCTCATTTATTTCATGTAAGACACAAACACAGGTATTCATTCAGAATCAACTCACAGATTGACACTGAGATAATCGCAGCTAGAGATACAGACAGCGTCGGGACACCTGGGGAATAGACAAGAGAGATGGATCGATACAAAACGGCCTAACAGGTAGCTGAAAATTATCGGACAGCGGAGGAAGGGCAGTGCAGGTGTGGTATGGCTCTGTGGTTTAGCTGGTCAAAGCGCTTGTCTAGTAACCAGGATGATCCTGCTTTCGACTTCCAGCGGGGCCTTTCTTTTCTTTTGATGAACCTCCAGGGGTGATTTTATTCTCTTGTGAAAGGGCCACAATCCTTTTAAATGTAATTGCAGCTGCACTAGTTCGCATTCTGGGTTAAGGCTCCAGTCGCTCTCATAATTTATTGCGATGCTGAATTTGGCATCTTCAGCAAATATCCATCTTTTCTAAGCAGTGCTTTATGTGACTTTGCTGTGATTAGAGTAGTGCTACAGCGGTGGCGCCATGATCGTATAATGGTCAGTTTTCTGTGTTGTGGCCGCAGCAACCTCAGTGCGAATCCGAGTCATGGCACAGCTCGCTTTATATCTTTTGCTCGCTGTGGCACCTGCTAATAGAATGCAACGAAAAATCAATTTTTACTGCTTGAAACAAACATTTTATTTTCTGGTGAAAACCTAATTTGCTCCTTCAAAACCCCGCGCTCCAACATGCCTGAGCCTGATGCTCCATAATTCAAACCCGCCTCTTCTCTCCGCTTTTTCTTTCTTCCACAATCGATAATCCTCCTTTACCTTCCTATTTCCATTTCATTGTAGCTTTCCTGCGGTATTACTTTAATCTAACATTCACTTCCACCTACTTACACCATTAAGTTTGCTCTGCTACCACCGCTGTTCCTGGGGGCGCATGTCCCATTGGCACCAATCTCAATTGGTGCTTTGAGACCAGTCGATACATTTAGATGTGCGGAAGCTTTAGACAGACAAGAACTGCGAAGGCAGGGCTAGCCTTTCAAACCAAAGCAGCCCGATTGTGCATTAAATTTCTTTGGGAAAGGAAGTGAAATTGGAAAAGCTAACTGAAGACGTGGGTTTTGTTTAATTGGTAGTTGGCACTTTCTCCTAAACAATTGAAGAGCGTGGGCAACGGTAAGCGCTTCATATCTGCAAATGAGTTGTGAAGTTTGCAATTTTGGCAAGCTGGTTATCAAAAAGGACAATGGACACTCAGGAGATACCAAAGGGAGTAAGTGACGCTCCGGATGTAGCAGACAGGGTAATGGACGCTCCGGCTGTATCAGACAGGGTAAAGAACGCTCTGGATAAATCAACACAGGGTAAGGGATGCTCCGGATGCACCAGACAGGGTAAGGAACGCTGCGGATGTACCAGCCAAGGTAACGGACGCTCCCAATGTACCAGACAGGGTAAAGGATGCTCCGGTTGTATCAGACAGGGTAAGAGGCGCACCGGCTATGCCAGAGCATGTAAAGGACACTCTAGACAGGGTACGGGATGCTGCGGAGGTAGCAGACAGGGTAATGGACGCTCCAGATGTATCAGACAGGTTAAGGGACGCTCCGGATGTATCAGACAGGGTAAGGGACGCTCCGGATGGATCAGAGAGGGTAAGGTACGCTCCGGATATATCAGACAGGTTAAGGGACGCTCCGGATGTATGAGACAGGGTAAGGGACGCTCCGGATGCATCAGACAGGTTAAGGGATGCTCCCGATGTATCAGACAGGGTAAGGGACGCTCCGGATGGATCAGACAGGGTAAGGGACGCTCTGGATATATCAGACAGGGTAACGGACGCTCCAGATGCACCAGACAGGTTAAGGGACGCTCTGGATGTACCAGAAAGTGTAAGGGTTGCGCTGGATGTGTCGGAGTGCGTAATGGGCACTCCGGATGTACCAGACAGGCTAAGGGACGTTCAGGGCCTATCAAAGAGGGTAAATGGTGCTCAGAGACTAACAGACAATATAAGGGACGCTCAGGAGGTATCAGAGAGTCTGATGGGCGCAGAGTTATTACTTTCTTAACCTCAAATGTTCTAAACAGCAATAAAAGCAGAAGTTGAATCCGAATGTAACAGATGCTCTGCCGAGTCCCATGTGGGGGCAATGAGAAGGTAGAATGGGGCCGGAGTGACATTTGCAGCACTCAGAAATACATTTAAAACTGGCACAGATTTCCCCACCCTAACACATTTTTAAATAATACAGACACATCTAAATATATGTATAACGAACAGAGGTGCAAAAGCATCTACATCTAACACAATAGCAATTCACAAATACATTTGTATCTAACATGGACACTTCCAAATATACTGATAACCATCAAAGGTGATTGATTGCTAAAAAAAGTACTTTAATTGATTGTCATTAAAGCCATGATATTTACATGGCAGTTTGCTTTGACCTTCCGCAAAAGCCTCTAGAGATTGATGGAGAATGATTTGGGTCCAGACCAAATATTTATTAGGCGGATTGGAATAAGATCTGAGCGCAAGTCCAATGTCAGAAGTCGACGTTAAAAAGGGGCTCATGCGGGACCTTTTGCAAATTCCAATCTACAATCCCCAAAGCGAGATTCATACCCCTAGGCTAAAGAGTCATTCTGTCTGGAATACAGACCCAGTCAACTGGTTATCAAATGTAAAATCAACTTGACTTGTCATGTATTTTCCATGCATTTTGAATGATTCAGGTGAGCAGAGTATTGGAGACAGCAGTTTTTCATTCCCAATACCAATGCTCTGTCACGTGTGCCCGCAGTTCCATTCCCGTTCCAAGCCCTCTTTTTACGGTCGATGACTTGCCCGGAATGTGCTTGGAGAAGTGTTAGAATCGCAAATCAGCCCCTCCGAATTTCGCTTCCTCTAAATCTCTGTCCAGGATTTTCACCAGTGCAAGGTTCATCAGCTTGAGCTACTGTGTAATTTATTCTCGGCATTAACTGTGCTGATCCTTTAACTTGTCCCACTACACAGCATCTCCAAATTTGTCTATTGCAACTCGAAGGCACTTTTCATATGTAAACCTGGAACATCCGCCGGAGAAAGATTCAATTTCAGCATTCCAAAACAGTGAATCGATCGATATCAACCTCGACCATCCTAACCTACACGCTACAGATGCAAATCTCTGCGATCCTCTGCTTAAGTAATAACTTTTTCTTCAGCGATGGGCAGTTAACGCTCTCTGAGGCTGCAATCACTGCTTTCCGCCAGCAGTGGGCGCTTGGAGAGAACGGGGCCGGACAGGCGGCCTGAACATCGCTGCTGTCGCGGCCTCACTCACTCTGGGATCTGGGGAACAGCAAACAAACTCATGGGTTTGTTGCCGCTTCTGAAATGCGGCTCCGAACTGTTGCTATTGACCGAGGCAGCGCTGCAGGACCCTATAATGATCTTTCACACTGTCGGTGTCTCTGTAGATTTTGATTGTATACAGAACTGTATAGAGACAAGGAGAATACCACACGGCTGTTAATATATTGTACTGATCTCTACCTGCAACTGATGATTGAACCGGGGACGTGTTGTACTTTAGACGGAAGTGATAACTGCTGCACTTCAGAAACCGCTGCTCTGTAAAGAATTATAGGAACAACTCAGAAGAGAACTGTCATCTATAAATGCTCTTATTCGTGCGACATGTGTTCCATTAACTTTTAGAAAACTGTTTATTCTATTAATTAGGCAAAACTCATTAAACTTTGCCAAAGGTTTGTGGTAATTGCCATTAATCAACCGATAACTTTCTGCTTCAGACTGACCAAAATACTCACATGGTTAGCGAGTCATAGACAAAAGTTAAAAAAACATTGTGTTATCCATATGTTGAATTTTCATCCGTTCTCATTTTATAGACTGCACTTTTAGGAGTTGAGTAAAAATGTTCAATGTTTATGACGCCAGGAACCTCGTGCAGCTTTTGGTAAATTCACCAGCTCACGGACGGATGAGAGTAACTCCTGCTGCAGTCTATCATATAACCCCAGCCAATGCTCCTCAATTAAACAACATTAACCAATGCCGCAGCCCCCCAAACTATTAAACAACCAGAAATGTTCAATAAATGAGCACGGATGACTTACCCAACCGTGCGCAGCTGTAGCGATGCAGTCGGTTAGCACGCGGTAATTATATGACAGTACAGGCACGGGCAACGCCGAGGTTGTGAGTTCGAGTCTCATGTGGAGTAGCCAATGGTTTTGCAGTGTGATATTTTTACCGGAGCAGATAGTCCAATTTGGTGTTTCTGGAAGCTGTCTAGCTATTAGCTGTTCCACGTGGGCTCTTAGTTTCCTCAGGCCCACCGAGTTGTGAGAGTTTTAAAGGAGCCCTTCAGTGTTAATTATTTACAGGACGAAAGTGGGGCCAGGTGTAGGATAGAGAAAATCTACTTCCTATGATGGGAGGGTCCAGCACAATGGAGCATAACCGCAAAATTAGAACTATCCCGTTCAGGGATGATGTAAGGAAGCGCTTCTTCGCACAGAGGGCAGTGTAAATCTGGAACCTTCATCCCGAAACAACTGTTCAGGCTGGGGGTCAATTGACAATTTCAAAATCTGATCGATAGATTCATGTTCGGCGAGGATGTGAAGATTTATGGAATCATCGCAGTTAGATGGAGTTCAGATACAGATCTGCCATGATCTAATTGAATAGCGGAGCAGGCTCGAGGGCCTGAATGGCCTCCTCCTGTTTCTATGTTCCTATGACAGTAACAGGACAGAAACATCAACAGCTGCAAACATAGGTCGCATTTTATTCATATTTAACAGCAAAAATATCCGTGCCGTGCGCAACTATGCTGTGGTCAGAAAAAATACGTGAAGCTAACTTGTGGTGCTATGATCGTATCATGGTTAGTGCCCTGCATTGTGGCCGCAGCAACCTCGGTTCAAACTTAAATCACTTCACAGCTCGCTTTGCATCTTCTGTCCTCTGCGGCACCTGCTAATGGAACAGACTGAAAAATCAATCTTTACGACATGAAAAATTATATTTAGTTGACGGTGAAAACCTATTCACTCCTTTAAAACCCGCGCTCTCACATGCCTGAGCTTGATGCTCCATAATTCAAACCCGGCTTTTCTCCCAGATTCTACTTCTTCCACAATCAGTAGCCATTCTTTCCTTGCCTCCTTCCATTTCATTGTCACTTGCCTGCGGTATTACCTTAATCAAACATTCACTTTCATGCGCTTACTTGGTTAATTTCTCTCTGCTACCACCGCAGTTCATGAGGGCATATGTCCTATTCAAACCAGTGTACAACCAGTCGATACATTTAGATCTGTGTGACGGCTTCACAGATAAGCTCTGTGAAAGCAAGACTGGACTTTAGAAGGACAGCGGCCGGATTGTTCATGGAATTTCCTTTGAGAATCTTTTGATATCTTGTTAACTGAAGAACTTGGTTTTGTTTTGATGCTGGTTGCCACTTTTCCCAAAACTGTTGCGGTGCGTGAGCGACGGGCAGTGCTACCTAGCGGCCAACGATGGTTTAAATGTGAACTTTTGGCCCGCTGCTACGGTGCAGTTAGATCGGAAGTGTCACGTTTTAATCTTAACAGGTCTTTTGAAGTGTGCGATTGAAACAAATAGGGGATGAACGGAAAGAGCGCTAGTGGGTGAAAGCAGCTCTTACAGGAGGTTGGCCATAATTGAAATGTCTTCGAAGGCCCCTGGCGCGGGAACCTGTGTACTTTATGAAGAGCGGGAGCAGGAATAATGTTTAACAGAAATAAATTTACAGACTTGTTGCGAATCATAAAACTGCGCTGGTCTAAGATCGATAAAAGTTTGAAATTCAAATTATTTCCAAAGGATAGTTATAAGCCTTTCTTGCAGCTCCTTCTTCATTTGCTTTTTCCCTTAACCTTTCAAGCGGTGTAAGAACATAAGAATATAAGAAATAGGAGCAGGAGTCGGCCATTCGGCCCATCGAGCCTGCTCTGCCATTCAATGAGATCATGGCTGACATACTGCCTCAACACCATACACTGGTCCTATCGGCATATCCTTTGATGACCTTACTAGTCAGAAATCTATCGACTTCTGTTTTGATTAGAGCCAATGACTGAGTCTCCACAGCCCTCTGGGGTAGAGAATTCAAAGATTCTCCACCCTCTGTGTGAAGAAATGTCTTCTCATCTCAGTCCTAAATGGCCTACCCTTTATCCTGAGACTGTGGCCCCAGGTTCGAGACTCTCCAGCCTTGGGAAACATTCTCCCAGCATCCACCCTATCAAGCCCTGTAATAATTTTGCATGCTTCAATGGGATCCCCACTCATTCTTCTGAATTCAGGAGAATACGGGCCTAGATTACTCAATCTCTTCTCACACGACAGTCCCGCCATCCCAGGAATCAATCTCGTGAACCTTCGTTGCACCCCCTCTATGGCAAGTATATCCTTCCATAGAAAAGGAGACCAAAATTGTACAAAGTACTCCAAGTGTGGCCTCACCAAGGCCCCATATAATTGGAGTAAGACTTCTTTATTCCTGTACTCAAATATTTTTGTAATGAAGGCCCGCATAACTTTTGCCTTCGTAATGGCTTTCTGCACCTGCGCATTCACTTTCAGTGAATACAAGGACACCCAGGTCCCTTTGATCATCTGCATCCCCCAATTTTTTACCATTTAGGAAGTACTCTGCCTTTCTGTTTGTTCTACCAAAGTGGATAACTTCACATTTATCCACATTATATTCCAACTGCCTTGTTCTCGCCCACTCACTGAGCCTGTCGAGAACCCTTGAAGCCTCTTCACATCCTTTTCACAACTGACACTGCCACCTAGCTTCCTATCATGAGCAAATTTTGAAATGTTACATTTAGTCCCTTCATCCAAATCATTGATATAGATTGTGAAGAGCTGGGGCTCAAGCACCGATTCTTGTGGTACCCCACTAGTCACAGCATGCCATCCTGAAAAAGACGTGTTTTTCCCTGCTCTTTGTTTTCTGTCTGTTTATCAGTGTAATGCCCGTGTAGATTGCAGTTCGCGCTCAGCTTTTCCCATCGATGTGAAAATGAAACACGTGGAGGCGAAGATTGCCCCGAACAGCAGAGCTGGGCACTGACTCTATTTCTATTGCTGCAGGAGTTGTTCAGTCCTCTAATATTTCCCTCACCATGAAAACGCCTGTTTTAACCCACAGGCATTAATGGGCGGTTTTATTATATGTTGGAGAATTTCCATCAAATATATATTAATAAATCTGCAAAAAGACGAGATTACGACTGGAACTGATATGATGTCGATCACAGAGTTAACATCAAAGTCAGGCTCATTGTCCAATGAGGCAGGAAACCGCGAACAAGGAAGGGATTGAAGCAAGGAGGGATGGAATGGAGGAAGCCGGAAGGAGCTCTAGATCCGATCTTCTTTCCAATCGAGCTAGTTGAATTATTCGGTTGAAAAAGTGGGAGAATTCTACCAAACTGTGAGAGAAAATATTGTCTAACTTGGGAATATAACATTTGCAGGCCACGTATCTTCCAACTGGGTAAACAGTCCTGAGAGTCTAACCTCTCACCAACCTATATCTAACATTATTACCCAAAAAGTGTCATCCAAAAATCCCTTTTATTTCAGTATTTCTGTTTCCAAACGGTAGAAACCACCTTTAATAAAGTCCCTTTTCCGCATGTCCTGCCCGTGCTCCCAGATTGACAATGTGGAAAATGTGGAGCAGGCTTCTGGAAACAAACTAATTTACATATTGAACTCACAGTTTCGGCACTTCTGGGACTGAATTCTTGCTTTAAAGAATAAAATTGCCATTTTCTTGCGATGTACTGAAAACAGGCTGACTTTCTGGCAGTTATTATTTGAAGACTTGTGGAATGTCTCCAGGCCGAGGAAAGTGGTTCTATTAAAATGTTCGGGCGTCCGGGATTTGAACCCGGTACCTCTTGCAATTTAATTGATGTAAATTCCCAAAACGAGAAAAACACTCCGAGAGCTAAGAGCCGCTAACCTTCCATGAAGTGTTTAATCCCCGCAATGATAATTCCACACACATAAAGCAGATATTATAGATCAGAGACAGCGTTAAATTTCATATATTGCTCAAATGCAGCAATGTGTGAAAATGACATTAAATGTGTTTCAATACGGTGGGGGGATTTAAAGCAGATTCGGGGCCAGTGGATTCCAAGGTGCTCCTACCCATTGTTGTCATGCCTCTCTCTCCCCTTCCTACCACACGCTGCCAGTTTTTAAACCTTGTTTTAAATCTGCTGCTTGGGGCAGTGTTTTCCACAGTCTCACATCCCTTTCTACAAATACCGTTTCACTGCTTGACTTCTCTGTTTATTAGTTACTAGCTGGGGGAGCCCGGCTTTGCCAGGGCTGTTTTGTGCCGGGCGGTTTAAATCGAGTCTCAGGCTTTGGGGCCTGTCTGTCTGTCCCTGTGTGAATCTGCCGCCGGGCAACATTTCTACCTTTTAATAGCTTCAAAAATGAAAGTGAAAGTACTTATAAAACGTTTTTGGTAAATGTTACGTAATTTTTAAAAGAGATACTAACTTTTTCGAAGCTGGATTAGCAGAGTTTGAGCTGGAAGTAGTGAAGCAGTGGCTGCCCGATGCCTGAGTTGAAAAGCATTAGTCCCGCCCACAGACGCAGCGATTGGCCAACCATCAGGCGACTGAACTGTAGGATTGGTCAATCGTGCCAGCACAGGATTCGTCGACCTTGACATCAGTCAATCAATGCTACTTAGCAGATAATGAGTTTAATTTTGAAGGTTTTTTGCATAACGCGCGAACAGTTTTTGTCCGGCCGAAACGTAAATATGCTTAGGACGCTTCTGGAATCGTCAGCTTTCTTTTGACGTAACGCACGTGTAGGTACGCTCTATAACTTTCGAGTTAATTCAAGACAGACAGACAGACAGACGGAATGAGAGACAGAAGTATCCTTTTATATATATAGATGAATCACCTTGAGGAGCAATGGTGGCGTTTGTGACATCAAATTAAAAGGCAGCGATTTGGAAACACGTTGGGGTCACAGTTTCTTTTGCACAGAATTGAACCTGAATCATTCAAGATGGAATATGGTATTTACTGCATCACAGTAAACAATATCTTGTTATAAATGTTGGCTTATTATTTCCCCAGTGTCAGAGTTAGAATTGTCTGATCCCCTCATTTATTTCATCTAAGAAATGGCTTAGCTGATCAAAGCATCTGTTTAATAATCAGGCGATCCTAGGTTCGACTCCCAGCAGGGCCTTTTTTTAATGAATCTCTAGGGGAGAGTTTCTTCTCGTGTGAAAAGGTTAACATTCTGTTAAATGTAACTGCGGCTGCAATAGTTCCCATTCTGGATGAAAGCTCCAGTCGCTGGGGGGCTTGGGTCGAATTTCACCGCTGTCCTAATTTCTGGCGGCGCTAATTTTGGCCTCTTCACCAAAAATCCACCTTTTCTAAGCAGTGCCATTCGCAACTTTGTTGTGGTCAGAGCAGAGCTCCAGTAATTGATGTGTAGTGCCGTGATCGATTAGTGGTTAGTTCTCTGCGTTGTGGCCGCAGCAACTGTGGTCCGAATCCGAGTCATGGCACAGATTTTTCTTCCTTCCACAATCAATAGCCCTCCTTCACTTTCCTCCTTCAATTTCATTGTAACTTTCCTGCAGTTTTACCTTATTCTAATATTTATTTCACCTATTAAACCGTTAAGTGTTTACTGCTCTTCTGCTCTTCCTGGGACACATGTCCCATTTGCCACAATCTGAGTTGGTGCTTTGAAACCAGTCGATACCAGTGGATAGGCAATGGCAAACTTTCAAAGACAGCATGGATGAACTACGAAATTTGTTCATCCCAGTTTCGCATAAAAATAAAACAAAAAAGGTGACTCAACCATGGCTAACAAGGGAAATTAGGGATAGCATAAGATCCAAGGAGAGGACATATAAATTGGCCAGCCAAAGCAGTAAACCTGAGGATTGGGAGCAGTTTAGGATTCAACAAAGGAGGACAAAGGGATTAATTAAGAAGGGGACAATTGAATATGAGAGTAAGCTTGCAGGGAACATAAAAACTGACTGTAAAAGCTTTTATAGATATGTGAAGAGAAAAAGATTGCTGAAGTCAAGCGTAGGTCCCTTGCAGCCAGAATCAGGGGAATTTATAATGGGGAGCAAAGAAATGGCATGCAATTAAATTCATATTTTGGTTCTGTCTTCAAAAGGAGGACACAAATAACCTCCCAGAGATGTCAGGGAACATAGGGTCAGATGAAAGGGAGGAACTGAAAGAAATCAGTATTTGTAGGGATATGGTTTTAGAGAAATTGATGGGATTAAAGGTCGATAAATCCCCAGGTCCTGATTATCTACATCCTAGGTTAATTAAGGAAGTGGCCCTAGAAATAGTAGATGCATTGCTGATCATCTTCCAACATTCGATGGTATCTGGAACAGTACCCGTGGATTGGAGGGTAGCTAATGTTACCCCACTATTCAAAGAAGGTGGTAGAGAGAAAACGGGGAATTACAGACCAGTAAACCTCACATCGGTAGTGGGGAAAAACCTGGAGTCCATTATAAAACATGTAATAGCACAGCATTTGGAAAACAGTGGCAGAATCGGACAAAGTCCACATGGATTTACAAAAGGTAAATCGTGCTTGACTAATCTACTGGAATTTTTTGAGGATGTTACTGGTAAAACAGATAAGGGAGAATCAGTGGATGTGGTGTATTTGGACTTTCAGAAGGCTTTTGATAAGGTCCCGCATAAGAGATTAGCGTGTAAAGTTAAGGAACATGGGACTGGGGCAAGGTATTGACTGGGATAGAGAACTGGTTGGCAGACAGAAAGCAACGAGTTGGAATAAACGGGTCTTTTTCCGAGTGGCAGGCAGTGACTAGTGGTGTACCACAGGAATCGTTCCTTGGGCCCCAGCTATTAACAATATATATTAATGATCTAGACAAGGGAACTAGATGTAATTTCTCCAAATTTGCAGACGACACAAAGCTGGGTGGGCGTGTGTGCTGTGAGGAGGATGCCGAGAAACTCCAGGATGATTTGAACAGGTTGGGTGATTGGGCAGAAGCATGGCAGATGCAATATAACGTGGATAAATGTGAGGTTATCCACTTTGGTGACAAAAACAGGAAGGCAGATCATTATCTGAATGGCAATGGATTGGGAGAAGGATAAGTGCAACGAGACCTGGGTGTCCTTGTACACCAGTCGCTGAAGTTAAGCATGCAGGTGGAGCAGGTGGTTAAGAAGATAAATGGTATGTTGGCCTTCGTAGCGAGAGGGTTTGAGTATAGGAACAAGGATGTCTTGCTGCAGTTGTACAGGGCCTTGGTGAGACCACATCTTGAGTATTGTGTGCAGTTTTTGCCGCCTTCTCTGAGAAAGGATGTTCTTGCCATGGAAGTAGTTCAGCGAAGTTTCACCAGGCTGATACCTGGGATGGCAGGAATGACATATGAGGAGAGATTGGGACGATTGGGCTTGCACTCGCTGCAGTTTAGAAGAATGAGAGGGGATCTCATTGAAACTTATACAATTCTGACAGGACTGGACAGACTAGATGCAGGAAGGATGTTCTCGATGGCCAGGGAGTCCAGAACCAGGGGTCACATTCTAAGGATAAGGGGTAGGCCATTTAGGACAGAAATTAGGAGGAATTTCTTCACCCAGAGAGTTGAGAACCAGTGGAATTCTCTGCCACAGAAGGCAGTAGAAGCCAATTCATTAAATATATTCAAGAAGGATTTGGATATATTTCTTAAGGCTAAACTGATCCAGGGGTATGGGGAGAAAGCAGGGACCATGTACGGAAATTCGATGACCAGCCATGATCGCATTGAATGGCAGAGCAGGCTCGAGGGGCCGAATGGCCTACTCCTGCTCCTATCTTCTATGTTTCTATGTTTCTATGATACATTTAGACCTGCGGGACCTGTCGGCAGATAAGCTCTGCGAAAGCAGGGCCGGCCTTTGGAACCAAAGCGGCCAGATTGTACAAGATAATTCCTTGGGAAATGAAGTGCACTGGGAAGGCTAACTCAAGAATTGGGTTTGTTCACCTGGTAGTTGATGCTTTTCCCTAAATAGTTGAGGAGCGTGACCGACGGAAAACGATACATTGCGGCGGATGAAGGGTGAAATATGCAATTTTGGCAAGCTGGTTGGCAAAAAGGAAAATCGACACTCAGGAGTTAACAAGGAGAGTAAGGGACGCTCCAGATGTAACAGACATGGTAAGGGACGCTCCGGATATACCAGACAGTTTAAGGGAAGCTCCGGACATACCAGACAGTGTAAGGAATGCTTCTGTTGCACCAGACAGTGTAAGGGACACTCCGGATATTACAGACAGGGTAGGGGACGCTCCAGATGCACCAGACAGTTTAAGGGACGCTCCGAATTTTCCAGACAGGGTAAGGGACGCTCTCGTTGTACCAGACAGTGTAAAGGACACTCGGGATATACCAGACAGGGTAAGGGACGCTCCGGATGTATCAGACAGGGGAAGGGACGCTCTGGATCTATCACACAGGGTAAGGAACAATCCGGATGTATCGAATAAGTAAGAGATGCTGGGAATGTACCAGAGAGGGTAATATACACTCCCGATGTACCAGACAGTGTGAGAGACGCTCGGGTTGTATCAGATAGGGTAAGGGACGCTGCGGATGTACCAGGCAGGGTAAGGGACACTCCGGATGTACCAAACAGGCTAAGGGAGCCTCCGGATGTACCAGACAGTGTAAGGGAGCCTCCGGATGTACCAGACAGGGTAAGGGATGCTCAAAAGGTTCTGGAGCGGGTACGGGACGCTCAGGGCCTATCAGACAGAGTAAGGGACGCTCAAGAGGTATCAGAGAGGCTGACGGATGCAGGGTTATTACTTTCTACATCTCACATTTTCTAATTATCAATAAAAGCAAAAGTTGAATCCGAATGTAACAGTTGGTCTGCCGTGTCCCACGTGGGGGCAATGAGAAGGTAGAATGGGGCCGGACTGGACATTTGCAGGGCTCAGAAATACATTTATAACTGACACAGATTCCACCACTCAATACATTAATAAATAATCCAGATACATCTAAATATATTTGTACCGAACAGTGGTGCAAAACCATTTACATCTAACACAATAGCAACTCACAAATACATTTGTATCTAATATGGACACACACAAATATACTTACAGCCATCACTAGTGATTGTTTGCTAAAAAAATACTTTAATTGATTGTCTTTAAAGCCATGATATTTACATGGCAGTTTGCATTGACTTTCCTCCAAAGCCGCTGGAGACTGATGGAGAATGATTTGGGTCCTGAACTATCATTTCTTAGGCGGATTACAACACGTTTTGAGTGCAAGTCCGATATTAGAAGTCGACGTTAAAAAGGGGCTCATGCGGGACCTTTCACAAATTTCAATCTACAATCGCCAAAGCGAGATTCATACAACTTGACTAAAGAGTCACACTGTCTAGATTACAGAACCAATCAACTGGTTATCAAATGTAAAATCAAATGGATTTTTCATGTATTTTCCATTGCATTTTGACTGACATGTGTGCCCACAGTTCCATTCCGGTTCCAAGCCCTCTTTTTACTGTCGATGTCTTGCCCAGAATGTACTTGGAGAAGTGTGAGAATCGCAGTACAGTCCTTCCCGCTGTCGTTCCTCTAAATCTCCGTCCATGATTTTCACCAGTGGAAGGTTCATCAGCTTGAGCTACTGTTTATATTGTTCTCGGCATTAACTGTGCTGATCCTTTAACTTGTCCCACTACACGGCATCTCCAAATTTGTCGATTGCACCTCGAGGGCAATTTTCATACGTAAACCTGCAACATCTGCCAGAGAAAGATTCAATTTCAGCGGTTCCAACAGCAATGAGTCGATCGATATCAACCTTGACATCCTCATCTGCATGCGACAGATGCAAATCTCTGCGCTCCTCTGCTTCAGTGATATCTTGTTTCACAGCGATGGGCAGTTTACGCTCTCTGAGGCTGCAATGGCTGCTTTCCACCAGCAGCGGGCGCTTGGAGAGAGCGGGGCCGGACAGGCGGCCTGAACGCTGCTGCTGTCGCAGCCTCACGCACTCCGGGAGCTGGGGAACAGCAAACAAACTCATGGGTTTGCTGCCGCATCTGAAATGCGGCTCCAAACTGTTGCTATTGACCGAGGCAACGTTGCAGGATTCTGTAATGATCTCTCACACTGTCGGTATCTCTGTAGACTTTGAGTGTGCACAGAACTGTATGGAGTAAAGGAGAATACTGCGCGGCTGTTAATGTATTTTTTAAATCTCTACCTACAAGAGCTGATTGAACCAGGGACCTGTTGTAATTTAGATGGAAGTGATAACCGCTACACTTCGGAAACCGCTGCTCTTGAAATAATGAGAGGAACAGCTCAGAACAGCAATTGTCATCTACAAATACTCTTACCCAGCAATACGGATTCCATTCCACGTCAAGGAGTTAATTTTAGGAAAACTGTATATTCTATTACCTAAAACTCATTAGAGTGTGTGAAACCGTTGTTGTAATCGTCATTAAGCAACCGGTAACACACATGGTTAACGAATCATGGGCAAAACTTTAAAACGTTTTTTGTGTTTTTCCTGTGATGAATTTTCATCGGTTTTCATTTTGCAGACTGCATTGTAGAAGTTGGGTAAAATGTTTACTGCTTATGACACCAGGAATCTGGTGCGGCCTTTGGTAAATTCACCAGCTCGCTAACACATGAGAGTAACTCCTGCTTCAAACATTCATATAAACCCAGCCAATGCACCTCAATTAAACAACATTGCACCCCCGCACGATTGGACAACCTGAAATGAGCATGGAAAACTTGCACCTTTGAAGTGCAGCTCTAGTGGTGCAATTGGTTAGCGTGCTGGTACTTATCTAACTCTAACTATAAGAAAAATGCCGAAGTTTTGAGTTCGAGCCGCAACTAATGCTTTTGCTGTGCGCTATTTCGACGGGAGCAGAAGGTACAATTGGTGTTTCCGCAAACTATATACTTATTAACTGTTCCACGTGGACTCTTAGGTTCCTGAGGCCCACCGTGTTGCAATAAAGAAGGCGAGTTTTAGGGCTGGAAGAGGTTACAGAGATAGTGAGGGGCGAGGCTGTGGAGAGACTTGAAAACAAGAATGAACGTTTTAAAATCGAGGCATCGCTTAACCGGAAGTCAGTGTAAGTCAGCGAGCTCAGGGGTGATGTGTGAAGGGGACTAGGTGCGAGTTAGCAGTTTGGGATCACCTGAAGTTTACGGAGGGTGGAAGATGTGAGGCGGGCCAGGAATACAGCACAGAACGAGGTCATTCGATCCATCGTGCCTGTACTGGTCTATGAAAGTCCTGCACAATTATTCCCTCTCATCTGCACTTTCCCCATAGATCTGTAAATGATTTCCCTTTTGATATTTAGCCAACGCTCTTCTTAAAGCTGCTATTGAATCTGCTTCAACCACCCTTTCAGGCAGTGCATTGCAGGTCACAACAACTCGCTGAGTTTCCTCCTGTCACCTCTGGTCTGGTATCAATCATCTTAAACGTCGGGTCCAATATCACCTTTTGCTCCGAAACATGCTGCACTCAGCGCATGTCATGTCTCAAATTACGAATATATACTTCAAAAGGGAAACATTTGTACTACTATGGGGTGTGGGACTAATTAGACAGCTCTTTCAGAGAGGCACGAGGGGCCGAATACCTTTCTTCACTCTGAGGATGTAATGCTTCATGAGGAGCAAGGTGCTCTGTCAGTGGCTCGTTGGTTTAGGGGTGTGACTCTCGCTTTGAGAATTTCTTCTACTTGTAAATGTGATAAATCTCGGGTTCAAATCCCAAACAAGCCCCATTTATTGTTAGTAAAAACTCACCTTCTCACAGCTTATGGACACTGTAGAAAACAACATTCCTTTAAATAGGAGAAAAGCAGATTTTGTGCTGATTTCCCCACATTGTCCGAGCGTCACAGGAGCAACGTGAAAACCAACCAGCCGGGTAACTGAAAAGGCTTTGTGATGTAATCGGCTCTGTGGCGCACTGGAGATCTCATTGGATCCGTGAAGTAATGAATGAATGAATCAAGATGCAGTACTGAGAACTTGTGGGTTCGAGTCCTGTTTCAGGTCAGGGCTATTTGATTCCGGGGCTCAACAACGTGATTTTTACAGCAAAACCTCAACTTGTTGATTAATGTCCTTCAGGAAGGGAACCTGCCGCCCCGACACTTCCTGCTACACAAGTGACTCCAGTCACAGCCCACTTTCCCTCGGAGCTGGATTGGTGAACCGCTCTCAAGATGGAAGCTCACCACCTGCTCAGGGCAACTCTTGGAAAACAAATTATAAAGATGGTAAACTAAAGTCAATCTGCTGGGTGCTCAGACAGGTTTCACACTGGACACATGCAGCCTAACTGACAGTAGTGACGGGCAGCACAGCACCGCACCACCTCCCAGAGCTGATCAGCCATCCTTTCAGACCGGTTCAGGAAGAGAGCTTGAACCAGCAGCGTTGGGGACAGGATTCGCATCTGCACAGAAATATCCCGCTCAAATTCACGTCGAACGCCTTAAACATTCGGTGATCGCAGCTGCAAGCGGCCGGTGCTGCGGCTATAGATCAGATTGGGTCGGTCAACACAGGAGCTCTGTCCGACTGCATGTCATTTCAGACACGTTTCTAACTGGACACCTGCAGCGCGGGTCTGTGCGGACATTGCCTGTTTCAAGTGAAGCTTTTTGCCTGCCGTGTTAGACCCGGGTTCGATTCCAGCCAATGCAGAAACTTCACATTTTGCTTTATGCACCCCTGAGATCGGCTGAATTGGGATCAACTTATTGGGATACATTATTGTCCCCATGAACTGTCTGAGTGCAGCAGTGAAGATTTTAGAAGACAGGTACAAAAGGCAAAGTTGTTTCGCTCTCAAGTGATCTGCTCTGCTCGCAATTGCATTCGACCTTGAACCCGCTCTGGACATTAATCTCACTGGAGCAGAGTGTGACCCCGATGTGTCAGCGGGTAGGTGACGAGGTTGGGGTTGCTGTGGGCCGCTTTCAATCGAGGCTGTGACACGATGCAAGGAGGCGGGTTGCTCCGAGGTCTGGAATACATTGCGAGTCAGGAGCGGGACAAATCGAAAGCAACCAAAAACAGAAAACCCAGTCAGCAGATTTGAGGATCTGTCGATCCGCTTTTGGAAAGCGAATCAGAGCAGAGTGAAGGGCGAACTGTCCGACTGCCCAGAAGCGATCAAGGCACAGCTCGGTCGGCGCGTTCCCCTGGTTTACGATGCTGGTACATTCCTCACACAAAAATTAATCACTCCAGTGGAAAAAATTCTTACAGCCGATAATTTATTCTACCGATTGAAGGAATGCCAAACATGGTAACCGAGTGAAGGTGGAAAGTTTATTAACTTTTGTTCCATTCAAAATAATTTTGATGAACTTTGATCTTTTCTCATTTCATAGACTGTATTTGAAGAGTCTCGGTAGAAAGTTCAGTTTTTCTGACAGCGGGGTGTGAGTGAGCAGCTGGTGAGTGTAACCGGCTCAGGGCCGGATGCAGGAAGCTCTCTGACTGTCTCTCTCTCTCTCTCTCTCTCTGATGGGGAGAGGTGATTGACAGCTGGAGGCTGTTGGTGGTTTGATTAATGCAGGAAGTTCCCTCCAATCCGTTTTATTATTGACAGCTGCAATTCACTTGTTTGTCCAGGACAGAAACATGAACAGAAGTGAATCAGTCCGGGATCATTCTGGGTCTCCTTAAAAGGGAGGCGGTTACAGATACGACAGCCGAGTGGTTAAGATGTTGGATTCGAAAGTCTCGGGGTTTGTTTAGCTGAGGCTCAAAACCTGCTCGCGGCGGACCTGATCAGAAGTTCTAAATCTGCTTTTTGTTCTTTAATCCTCTCTTTTCTCAGAGCGCTGACCTTGAAATTGCTCCGCATTCTCTCCACTGCTATTTCTCAGACTGGCAGAACCCGCCAAACCTACTGGAGAAGGCAACTGATCTTTGCTGCTGCGCGTAATCTTACCCGAATAATTTGCAGGGTCGAGTCGGTCTGTGGCCGTTTTACACACTGGGCGATAGCTGTTCCTAATGTCCTGAGTCTGTGCAACACGCGGACATCCCTCCCCCAGAGTCCTCAGTCTCTCCGGTATCTCTGCATCCAGTGGTGGGAGCTGCTCTTCCGCTGAAGTTTGCTGACAGAAGCTGAATCTACATTTCCAACATTGTCGATATTCCCATTCCCTCAAAGAACGAAGCCAAACAGAAGGCGGGAATTACGTAGAATGACGCTGACTTTTACTAATCTTAAACGGAGCATTGGGCCCAACTGGTGTGTGTCGGTGTTTCTGCTCCACACCAGCCTCCTCCCGAGCTGCTTCATCTCCTCCGATCAGCATAACCTTCTGTTCCTGTCTCCCTCATCTGTGTATCCAGCTTCCCCTGAAGTGCATCTATTCATCTCAAACGCTCCACGTGTCCGCCAGTTCCATATTCTAACCACTCTCTGAGGAAAGAAGTTTATTCTGAATTGCCTATTGGATTTGTCAGTGACTATCGAGTATTGATGACCCCTAGTTTTGGACACCCCACAAGTGGAGCATCTGATATATGTCAACATTTCCAAAACCGGAGCTCCAACTGCCGACCATTTCCCCACTACACTGCCTGTAATCAGAAAAGCTCAGCCCCTACTGGGGAGGGCTCATCCTGTCCTGACAAGAAATGACGAAGTTTACCTGAGCTGTGTCATGGTTGCTGCGGGGCATTACTTGATTAAACTGCTGTTCTGCCCCTACAGACACTCGGTGTCCCCAAGCCTTGAGTCTTCCCGACCTGTACCACATATCTGTAGACTTAGGTTGAAGTGTTTACAACCCTACTGGGAGCGGAAGAGAGACAAAAGCAGAGAGAGAGACCGAGAGACAGAGAAAGGCAGAGAGACACACAGCAAGGCACAGACAGAGAAATTGAGAGCGAGATATTGAGAATGAGACAAAGCGATAGGCAGGAAGATTGACAGTGAGAGCGACAAGAAGAGCAGCAGAGAGATTAGGAGAAAATCTGTACTTGACGACAATGACTATCAGTGTAATGAGTAATGTGAATCTCTACTCTGTCACCGGTTCTGTGGCGCAGTGGATTGTGCATTGGATTTCGAGTTAATAACCGCTGAAAATCTTTCAAAAGTTGTGGGTTTGAGTCCCACCAGCAGTCGTTATTTAGCCAGCTTCCGGTGGTGAAATTTTGCAGCAAAACCACAACTGGTTCATTGATGCCCTTCGGAGAATGAGAATGGCCAATGAGATCGCCTGAATTGTGATTGAAGAACAGGCCAGCTTCAATCTGCGCACCTACTTGAAATATTTAATTCATTCCACTGTACTTTTCTGAATTACTTTCCCTGCCGCCTCAGTCATTATTTGTTTCTTTACCGTTTTCTGTTGGTGTTACAGGTTAGATCAGCAGTGGCCGTTCAAGGAAGCCTGCGAAGTCCATCAGGGGAAAAAGATTGAGAAAAAACAACAGTTATGGAGAGATAGAGAGATACATGCAAAGAAAATGAAGGGTTGATGGGACATGTCTGTGCAGAGTTTAAGGTGGAGCTTGGGAGAGATTCCTCCCGTCTCCTGAAATCCACTAACTATTCCAAGACTTGAGCACAAAAATCTAGGCTGACAGTTCAGTGCAATACTGAGGGAGTGCTGCACTATCGGAGATGCCGTCCTTTGGATGAAACTATGAACCGCGGCTCTGTCTGGCCTGTCAGGTGGACAGCAAAGACTATTTCGACAAAGAGCAGGGTAGGTATCCCCGGTGTCCTGACTAATATTTGTCCCTCAAACAATATCACTAAAACAGGATATCTGTTCATATCTGTTTGTGGGAGCTTGCTGTGCGCAATTTCGCTGCTGCGTTTCCTACATCACAACAGTGACTACACCTGCAAAAGTGCTTCATTGGCTGTAAAGCTTTTTGGGACATCCTAGATAAATGCAGGACTTTTTCTTTTGATCTTCTATACCCGGAACCAATAAACTTAGAATTGAAACGGTATTTGTAGAAAGGGTTGTGAGACTGGAATGCACTGGCACAGAGTAGCAGATTTAAAACAAGGGATAAAAACTGGCAGCGTGTGGGAGGAAGGGGAGAGAGAGGCAAGAGAGACACAGGTAAGATCACCTTGGAAACAATTGCCCCAGAATCTGCTTTAAATCCCCCACTGTATTATAACCACAATTATTGCCATATTGATATATTGAAGCATTTGAGCAATACAGGAGATTAAACGCTGCCTCTGGGTGGATATATTTAAACTTTCAGCAGCCAGTGAACAGGGAGCAGATGCTGAGGCTGATTCTTGCCACGGCACCTTCCCGTGCAAGCGCAGGAGATGTAGCACCTGCCCTTTGACCTCCTCCCTTCCCACCATCCAGGGCCCCAAACACTCGCTCCAGGTGAAGCAGCAAAGTCCTTGAACTTCTTTCAATGTAGTAATCGGTATTCGCTGGTCACACCGTGGTATCCTCTACATTCGGTGGACCAAATGCAGATTGGGTGATCAATTTGTGGAACAGCTTCAACCAGACCACAAGCGTGACTCTGACCTTCTGTCCTCGGCCTTCTACACTGTTCTAATAAAGCTCAACGGAAGCTTGAGGAACAGCACCTCATTTTTTCATCTGGACTCAATTTCAGTTCATCAATTTCAGTTCATCAATTTCAGTTGATATCCATTGTTCCCATTTTGTGGACAGCAGCTGTTGGTAATGACTCTGCTGTTGCCAGTTACACCTCCTCTGGACCCATCTTTTGTTGCTTTGCTTCTCCCAATACCACCCCTACAGCCTTGCACCATCACCCCTTTTGTCATTTAATCTTTCCTGCCTTACAAGCTATCACAGACCTTCCCCTTGTTCTTTCCTCCGCTCCCCCTTTGCCTGGCATTTTATTTGCTTAAAACCTGCTACATTTCTAACTTGTTCCAGTTCTGATGAAAGCTCATCGATCTGCAATGATAACTCTGTGTCTCTCTCCACAGATGCCGCCCGACCTGCTGAGTGTTTCCAAAATTTTCTATTTTTATTGCAATATTCCTGCTGTTTATATTCATTATCCTGCAGAGTACTCGTACTGTTCTCAACATCTTCTATTACAGTTAAATATCAGAGGCGTAACATTATTGTAATGACTGATGCGATGAGACTTGTGGTTACACGACAAATTGAATATCACAAAACCAGCGCACTAATGATTGCGGAGGTAAAACACACAGTGCTGGGTCAGTGATTGGAGAATTTGCTGTCAGGTAGATCTAAATGTATCGCCTGGATTCTTGCACCAATGACTATTGGTACGAATGGGACATGTGACCCCCATCTCTGGTGGGCCTGTCCTGCCGTTGGGACAGGACATACCCAGAGATGGTGATGGAGGGGTCTGGGATGTTGGCTGAAAGTAGTGATTGTTTGAGTAGGACTCTTTGAGTATGACAATGTCAGGTTGTTGCTTGACTACTCTGTGGGCAGCTGTCTCACTTTGAGTACAAGCAAGTGAGCAGGACTCTGCCGGGTCGATTGGGTGAGGTTTTGGACCACACCTAGAGCACTGTGAGCAGCTCTGAGATACCACATCTTAGTAACCATATGTAGGATAGGGTGTACCTGTAGGTTTTAGTAAACATTATTAAGAACTATAATATGTGAAATTGTATGTTAAAAGCCTAAAAATCTGTATAAAATGGCGAATGGCTGAGAGAAAAGCAGGATGGAATATTATGCAAACCTGACTGAAACTGCTGTGTTTTCAATTACTGAAGTAATGGAATGTAGTGCTAAGTTTATGGAGACTGGTGGGGTCGAGGATTTCAGTAATATTATGCTTAAAGAGACAAGAACTAGAGAAAGAGTTATGAGTTGGAGACATCCTTCATTGGCAAAGCTATAGGATGGACAGAATGTTTAGGAAACATTATAAGAAATGTTCTGTGAAAAGTGAACATCTAAGGTAAGGGTACTTTGTTGTGCACAGAAAGAGACCTAGTGGGATTATCAAGGTCATAAGATGGCTAACGAGGGAAGCAATACTTTTGCCAGATGTCAGAGGGTTAATTGCAACCCCGTAGGCAAAACGAGAGGAAAAAGGGTATAAAGATACAGGTTTTGAACAGTGAAAGTAGCGCGCACCATGCAACCAGAGATTGATAGGAGCTTCAGTCAACAGAACACAGCAAGAACCCAAAGAAGCGAGCTTCAGTCAACAGAACACAGCAAGATACATCAGGAGACTGCTACACAGTCACTCGGAAGGAAAACCAGGGTTCAACGAACAGACTGTGACTATCTTCTTGTTCAGTATTACTTCTTTCTACTGGAGGTTAAATGCTTAATAAACCTGTTTAACTATACATAATATACCTGTACCCAGCATGGTTTGTGTACTCACGGAAAAATTATTATAAGAGGTTTTTAAAGCTACACATATATTGGCCTTGGAGGGAGTGCAGTGTAGGTTTACCAGATTGAAAACCGGCTCCAAGGGTTAAATTAGGAGAGATTACACGAATTACAGTTGTATTCCTGATAATTTAACGGTTAAGGCGAGATTTGATCGAAGTATTCAAGATATTAAGGGGAACAGATAGGATAGATAGAGAGAAACTATTTCCACTGGTTGGGGAGTCCAGGACTAGGGGGTATAGTCTAAAAATTAGAGCCAGGTCTTTCAGGAGTGCAATTAGGAAACATTTCTACACGCAATGGGTGGTAGAAGTTTGGAACTCTCTTCCACAAACAACAATTGATGCTGGGTCAAATGTTAATTTTACATCTGAGATTGATAGATTTTTGTTCACCAATGGTATTAAGGGATATGGGCCAAAGGCGGGTTTATGGAGTTAGGTCGCAGATCAGCCATGCTCCCATTGACTGGCGGAACAGGCTGGAGTGGCTAAATGGCCCACTCCTGTTCCTATGTTCATATGTTGTATAAAGTTCTGCTTAGAACACATCTGGAGTACTGCGTCCAGTTCCGGGTACCGCACCTCAGGAATGATATATTGGCCTTGGAGCGGGTGCAATGCAGATTGACCAGAATGATACCGGGGCTGAAATATTTAGATTATCAAGAACAGTGGCACAGACTAGGCTTGTATTCTTTTGGATATAGAAGATAAAGTAGTGATATAATTAAGATAGTTAAGCTACTGTCCATTCCACTCTGTAACACACTGACCTGTTAACTGTTTCCAGATATTGTCGCTCATTTTCACCATTGGATGTGTTGCAGTCTGCTGACAACAGGCAGTTAAACCGAGCAAGAATTCAGCCCTGGCGGTGAATGCTGTTCCTGACGGATTTCCCGGTCTCCAGTCACTGGCGGGGATTGGAAAGCTCTTGTGTCATACTAAGTAAAGCTAGAAGTCATCAATATAAGATAGTCACCAATAAATCCAATAGGGAGTTCATGAGATAGTTATTTACTCAAAGTACGTGCTACCATAAGGAATAGTTGAGGTAAATAGCATTGATGCATTTCAGGCGGAGTTAGATAAGTTAATGAGGGAGACAGCAATAGAAGGATATGCTGAAAGTTAGAAGATGTGGGCTGGGAGTAGGCTCGTGTGCAGCATAAACGCCAGCAGAGACCAGTTGTGCCGAATGGCCTTTTCCTGTGCTTTACATTCGATGTAAAGCGTCTGATAGTTTCATAGATCCGCACCTGCTTTAGGTTCCAGACTTTACTGCAATTATTTTTGCGAAGCCTCGCCACCTCTGGCAGAAGGTCAAACTCCCCACAGAAACAATTCTGCCTGAGCCGTCATTGCGGGATTCTTTCATTTTGCGGTTTTAAAACAGGACAGAAACACAAATCTGTTTCCATCTTTGACCCTCTGATTCGCTATTCTGCGGGTATGAGAGAGAGAGAGAGAGAGAGAGAGAGGGAGCGAGAGGGACAGACCGGGAGAGAGATATAGACGTCCTTGCCAATCTACTTAATTGTTATCCCCAACAGTTTGTAAAGATGATCAACGGAAGGTCGTGCGTTTCCCGACTTCAGAACGTCCCAAAGCGCTTTACCGCCAATTGTGTTAGAACTTGGTGTTCCCGCCCTGGACTTGGGAAACTACAGCAAATTAGCAACAGCTTCTTCCTTTCTTTCCCTCTCTCTCTCTCTCTCTCTCTCTCTCTCGCTGACTCTGTCTGTTTGTTTCTCTCTCTTTCTCTGTCTGAATTTCTACCAGGCGGTGTCCCTCCTTCTTTATAACTGAACAGCGACATGCAATCGCAGCCTGTCCCGGGATGACTTACACTGGGACCACAGGCTCCCTGTAAGGTCTCCTCCTTAGATGGGCTCCTCGGAGAGAGAGGCAGACACGCGCAATGTGGAAACGGTGAATAATGGCAGCTTCATTCGTAGTTATTTCTAACATTTTATAATGTTCTATTTCAGATGCTGTGCACTCCAATGACTCGCTATCTCTGAGGCTGTATCTTCGTTTCTCCCTCTCTGCGTAACTCTCTGTCTGTTCATTTTCTGTCTCTCTCTCTGTCCCTCTTTCTGCCTCGTATTCTGTTTCTCTCCCTGCTGTCTCGCTCTCTCTCTCTCTCTTTCACTATCTTTCTATCTGACTCAGATTAATTCCCTGTCTGTGTGCCTGTCTCTCCATCTCTGTTTCTCTATCTATCCAGCAGAGAATGCTAAGAAGAGATTTGATAGTAATGTTCAAAATGATGAACGATTTTGATAGAGTTCATCAGGAGAAAAGTCACATTTATGGTGATAAAACCTCTCCAGGCACGGATGGGGGTCGAGCCCATGATCTTCGGTTTACAAGACCGACGCCTTAAAACTTGGCCACCGCGCCGTCAGTGGTCTCCACCTTCGAGCTGCCTGGGTAGCGAATTCTGAATCGTTTCAATTAGTTTGAAATAGCACAGGCACAAATACACTAAAATAAAGCAGGATAGTGGAGCGGGCAACTGATCCGCCTCATTTGCATGAATACTTTCAGAAAACCTTTCACAGAAACATTGAATCATACATCACAAAAGGAGGCCATTTGGCCCATCGTGCTCTTGAAAGCGCTATCCAATCAGTCCCAGCTCTTTCCCAACATACCCTGCAAACATTTCCCCTTCAAGTATTTATCCAATTCCCTTTTCAAAGTTACTATTGAATCTGCTTCCACCACCCTTTCAGGCAGAGCATTACAGATCATAACAACTCGCAACGTAAAACAAAATCTCCTCATCTCCCCTCTGGTTCTTTTGCCAATGAGGAAAGATTGGATAGGCGGAGTTGATTTATTGGAACAGAGGAGGCTCATGGGAGATTTAATTGAGGGGTATAAATTTATGAGGGGCCGAGATAGAGTGGATAGGAAGGACCTATTTCCCTTAGCAGAAGGATCAATAACCATGGGGCACAGATTTACAGTAATTGGTAGAAGGATGATCTGCGGCACCGTGATCGTATAGTGGTCAGTACTCTGCGTTGTGTTTGCAGCAACCTCGGTTGGAATCCGAGTCACGGCACAACTTGCTTTACATCTTCTGTCCCTTGCAGCACCTGCTAATAAAACTCAGAGAATCATCAGTATTTATTAAAAGAAGAAATCTGTCTTGTTTGTGGTGAAACCTATTTATTCCTTGAAAACCCCACGCTTTCATATACCTGTGCCTTATTCTCCATAATTCACACTCTCCACTTCCAACTTTTTCTTCCTTCTACAACCATTAGCCCTTCTTCACTTTCCTCCTTTCATTTCATTGTCACTTTCCTGCAGTTTTCCCTTAATCTGACGTTCACTTTCACCTACTTAGCATCAGCTGTGGCTCAGTGGGGCGCACACTGGCCTCTCAGGCAGGTGGCCGTGGGTTCAGATTCCTCCTGCAGGGACTCGAGCATATAAATCCAGGCTGCCCCTCCAGTGCAGTACTGAGCGAGTGCTGCGCTGTCGGAGGTGCCATATTTTGGATGTGAAGTTAAATTGAGGCCCCGCCTGCTCTCTCTGGTGGATGTAAAAGATCCTATGGCACTATTTCGAAGTAAGAGCAGGGGAGTTATTTCCGGTGTCCTGTCCAATGTTTATCCCTCAATCAACATAAAAAAAACAGATTATCTGGTCATTATCACATTGCCGTTTGTGGGAGCTTGCTGTGCGCAATATGGCTGCGGCGTTTCCCACCTTGCAACAGTGACTACACTCCAAAATTACTTCATTGGCTGTAAAGCGGTTTGAGACGTCCGGTGGTCGTGAAAGGCGCTATATAAATGTAAGTCTTTCCTTTTCTTACGACGTTAAATTTTCTCTGCTACCACCGCTGTTCCTGAGGGCACATGTCCCATTCGCACCAATGCATATTAGTACCTTGAAACTAGTCGATACATTTAAATATGTGGGACTGCTCCACAGATAAGCATTGCGAAAGCGGGGCCTTTGGAAGGGCAGGTGCCCGATTGTTCACGAAATTTCCTTGGGGAATCTTGTGATAGAGTGCCTGTTAACTGAAGAACTGGGGGGTTTTTTCATGCTGGTTGGCGCTTCTCCAAAACTGTTGAGGTGCGTGAATGACGGGCAGCGCTACCTAGCTGCGATCGAGGGTTTAAGTGTTAAATATTGGCCCATTGCAGTAAGATCGAAAGCGTTCCGCTTTAATCTTAACAGGTCTGTTGACGTGTGCGATTGAAACAAATAAAGGATAAGGGTTAAGAGCGCTAGTGGGTGAAAGCCGCGATTACAGGAGGTTGGCCATAATTGAAAGGTCTTTGAATACCCATGGCGCGGGACGCTGTGTTATTTATGAAGAGCGGGAGCAGAATAAAGTTGAACAGAAATAAGATGTACAGACTTGGTGCCAATCAGAAAACTGCGCTGGCCTAAGGTCGACAAAAAGTTTGAAATTAAATAAATTTTCAAAGGATAAGTTTAACACATTTTTCCAGCTCCCTCATCATTTGCTTTTCCCGTTAATCTTTCAAGCGCTGTAAAGCCCGTGTAGATTGGAGTTCGCTCTCAGCTTCTCCTATCGATTTGAAAATGAAGCAGGAGGAGACGAGGATTGCCCCAAACAGTAGAGCTGGGCACTGACTCTGTTTCTATTGCTGCAGGAGTTGTTCTGTTCCTCTAAAGATTCCCCTCACCATTGAAACGCCTGTTATATCTGACAGCCTTTAAATGGACGATTTTATTACATGTTGGAGAGCTTTCAATCAAACAAATTTTAAAAAATCTGCAAAAAGACGAGGTTAGAACTGGAAATGACAAGATATCGATCAGAGAGTTAACATCAGAATCAGGCTCATTGTCCAGTGAGGCAGGAAATTGCGAACAAGTTGGAAGGGAATGTAGGATTGAGGGACGGAAGGGAGGAAGGAGATCTCGATTCGATCTTCATTCCATTACAGCTGGGTGAAATATTAGTTTGAGAAAGTAGGAGAATTTTTACCAAACAGGGAGAGAAAAGATTGTCTAACTTGTGGACTGAACATTTTCAGGCCACGTATCTCCCAACTAGATTAGCAATCCCTCGCCTTAACCTCTCACTAACCACGATCTACCTTTATTATCCAAAAGGAATCATCCAAAATCCCTTATATTTCAGTATTTCTGTTTCCAAACGCTAGAAACAATCTTTAATAAAGTCCCTTTACCGCATGTCCTGCCCGTGCTCCTAGATTGACAATGTGGAAAATGTGGAGCAGGCTTCTGGAAACAAATGGATTTACATATTTACCTCACAGTTTCGACACATCTTTGCCTAAATTCCCGCTTTTATTAATAAAATTGCAGTTTTCTTGCGATATACTGAGCACAGGCTCTGCACTGATTTTCTGTCAGTTGTCATTTGAAGACTTGTGGAATGTCTCCAGGCCGAGGAAACTGGTTCTATTAAAAAGTTTCGCATTAATTGATATAAATTCCCTAATGAGAATCACAGCCCTAGACCAAAGAGCCGCTGACACTTCTCTGAGTGTTTAATCTCGACCATGACGATGTCACTGGTTTGGAGATATGTAATTTGCTACCAATTCATAAAATTGAAATGAGCCGCAGCGATCGTTACAATAAATTAAACCCTCCGGTATTTAAGAGGAGTGTAAGATGTTGAGAACAGTATCGAATATTGTGCAGGATAATGAAAATAAACAGCAGGAATATTGTGTTCTGCTCCCACATGACACAGATCAGCCTCAACCTCTGCTCCCTGCCCGCCGGCTGCTGAGACCTTTTTTCTAGATTATAAGCAGATTCTAGGTTGGGGATAAGTATTCAGGGTAGAGCCTAAACACAGCGGCTGGGTCCAAATATATAAAGCATTTATTTTAGACCAGCGACCTCGTTACAAATTATATATTGCTCAAAGGCATCAATTGTGAATATGACATTAAATGTGTTTAACTATAGTGGGGGGATTTAAAGTAGATTCGGTGCCAATGACTTCCAATGTGATCTTACCTGCGGTTCTCTTGCCTCTCTCTCCCCTTCCTCCCACAAGCTGCAGGTTTTTATACCTTGTTTTAAATCTGCTGCTCTGGGCCAGTGCATTCCACAGTCTCACAACCCTTTCTACAAATACCCTTTCACTGCTTGACTTCTCTATTTATTAGTTATGAATCACCTTGAGGCGCAATGGTGGCTTTTATGACGTCAAACTAAAAGGTGGCCGATTGGAAACACGTTTGGGTCAAAGTTTCTTTTTGCACAGAATTGAACCTAAATCATTCAAGATGGAATGTATCACAATATACAATATTTTATTATGAATGTTAGCTCATTAGTTCCCCAGTGTCAGAGGAAGAATTGTCTGATCCCCTCATTTATTTAATGAAAGACACAAACACAGATATTCATTAAGAATCAACTCACAGATTGACATTGACATAAACGCAGTGAGAGATACAGACAGCATCGGGACACAAGGTGGACAAGAGAGATGGAGAAATACAAAACGGCCTCAGACTCCAGCAGTCAGTGACCGGTAGCTGATAGATATCAGTGAGTGGAAGCAAGCATTGAGAGCGTAATTTGGCTCTGTGGCTTAGCTGGTCAAAGCACCTGTCTAGTAAACAGGCGATCCTGGGTTCGACTCCCAGCGGGGCCTTTTTTTTCTTCTTTATGACTCTCCAGTGGTGAGTTTCTTCTCGTGTGAAAGGGCTACAATCCTCTTTAATGTGACTGCGGCTGCATTAGTTCCCATTCTGTGTTGAGGTTCCAGTCGCTGTGGGACATGGGTCGAATTCCACCGCTGTCATAGAAACATAGAAGATAGGAGCAGGAGTAGGCCATTCGGCCCCTTCGAGCCTGCTCCGCCATACAATGAGATCATGGCTGATCACCCAAATTCAGTACCCTGTCCCTGCCTTCTCCCCATATCCCTTGATCCCTTTAGCCTTAAGAAATGTATCCAACTCTTTCTTGAATATACTTAATGAACTGGCCTCCACTGCCCTCTGTGGCAGAGAATTCCACAGGTTCACCACTCTCTGGGTGAAGAAATTCCTCCTCACTTCAATCCTAAATGGCTTACCCCTAATCCTTAGACTATGACCCCTGGTTCTGGACTCACACGCCATCAGAAACATCCTTCCTGCATCTAGTCTGTCCAGGCCTGACAGAATTTTATAGGTTTCGATGAGATCGCCTCTCAATCTTCTAAACTCCAGTGAGTATAAGCCCAATCGACACAATCTCTCCTCATACGTCATTCCTGCCATCCCAGGTATCAGCCTGGTGAATCGTCGCTACACTCCTTCCATGGCAAGAACGTCCTTCCTCAGGTAAGGCGACCAAAACTGCACACAATACTCAAGGTGCGGCCTCACCAAGGCCCTGTATAACTGCAGCAAGACATCCTTGTTCTTGTACTCGAACCCTCTTGCTACGAAGGCCAACATACCATTTGCCTTCTTAAACGCCTGCTGCACCTGCATGCTTACCTTCAGCGACTGGTGCACAAGAACAACCAGGTCTCTTTGCACTTCCCCTTCTCCCAATCTATTGCCATTCAAATAATAATCTGCCTTCCTGTTTTTGCCACCAAAGTGGATAACCTCACATTTATCCACATTATAGTGCATTTGCCATGTTTCTGCCCAATCACCCAACCTGTCCATATCGTAGTGGAGTTTCACGACATCCTCCTCACAGCATACCCTCCCACCAAACTTTGTGTCGTCTGCAAATTTGGAGATATTACATCCAATTCCCTCGTCCAGATCATTAATATATATTGTGAACAGCTGGGGTCCTAGGACCGATCCTTGCGGTACCCCACTAGTCACTGCTTGCCACTCGGAAAATGACCCGTTTATTCCAACACTTTGCTTTCTCTCCGCCAACCAGTTCTCTATACATGTCAATACCTTGCCCCCAATCCCATGTGCCTTAATTTTGCACGCTAATCTCTTATGCGGGACCTTATCGAAATCCTTCTGAAAGTCCAAATACACCACATCCACTGGTTCTCCCTTATCTATTTTACCAGTTAAATCCTCAAAAAATTCCAGTAGATTAGTCAAGCATGATTTACGTTTTGTAAATCCATGTTGACTTTGTCCGCTCCAGTCACTGCTTCCCAAGTGCTCTGCTATTACATCTTTTATAATGGACTCTAGCATTTTCCCCACTGCTGATATCAAGCTTACCGGTCCATAATTCTCTACCACCTTTTTTGAATAGTGGGTAACATTAGCTACCCCCCAATCCATGGGTACCTTTCCAAAGTCTATCGGGTTCCGGAAGATGACCAGCAATGCATCTACTATTTCTAGGGCCACTTCCTTAAGTACCGTGGGATGTAGATTATCAGGCCCTGGGGATTTATCGGCCTTCAGTCCCATCAATTTTCCTAACACCATTTCCCTACAAATACTGATTTCTTTCAGTTCCACACTTTCATCAGACCCTATGTTCCCTGGCATCTCTGGGAGGTTATTTCTGTCCTCCTTTGTGAAGGCAGAACCAAAATATGTATTTAGTTGGTCGCCATTTCTTTGTTCCCCATTATAAATTCCCCCGATTCTGACTGCAAGGGACCTACGCTTGACTTCACCAATCTTTTTCTCTTCACATGTCTATAAAAGCTTTTATAGTCAGTTTTTATGTTCCCTGAAAGCTTACTCTCATACTCTATTTTCCCTTTCTTAATTAATCCCTTTGTCCTCCTTTGTTGAATCCTAAACTGCTCCCAATCCTCAGGATTATTGCTTTTTCTGGCCAATTTATATGCCATCTCCTTGGACCTTATGCTATCCCTAATTTCCCTTGTTAGCCACGGTTGACTCACCTTTTTGTTTTATTTTTATGCCAAACTGGGATGAACAAATTCTGTAGTTCATCCATTCGGCTTTTGAATGTTTGCCACTGCCTATCCACCGTCAACCCTTTGAGTGCCATTCCCCAATCAATCCTACACAACTCGCTCCTCAGACCATCGTAGTTTCCTTTATTTAAATTGAGGACCCTAGTCTCCGTTTCAACTACTTCATTCTCCATCTTAATATTGAATTCGATCATATTATGATCGCTCCGACCCAAGGGGCCTCGTACAACAAGATTACTAATTAATCCTTCCTCGTTACATAATACCGAGTCTAAGATGGTCTGATCTCTGGTTGGGTCCTCGACATATTGGTCGAGGAAACCATCCCGTAAACACTCCAGGAATTCCTCCTCCACAGTATTGTTACTAATTTGGTTGGCCCAATCTATATGTAGATTAAAGTCACCCATGATGACTCCTGTGCCCTTATTGCTCGCTTCATTAATTTCCCTTTTAATGCCATCCCCAACCTCCGCCTTACTGTTTGGAAGTCTATAAACCACTCCCACTAACGTTTTTTTCCCTTTAGTATTTCTCAATTCTACCCATACAGATTCCACCTCATCAGAGCTAATATCCTTCATTACAATTGTGTTCATCCCTTCTTTAACCAGTAATGCTACCCCACCTCCCTTTCCTTTTTGCCTATCTTTCCTGAACATCGAATACCCCTGGATGTTGAGTTCCCAGTCCTGGCCTTCCTTGAGCCACGTTTCCGTAATCCCAAACAAATCGTATTTGTTTACTTCTATTTGCGCAGCCAATTCATCCACCTTATTACAAATGCTCCTCGCATTAAGACACAAAGCCTTCAGGCTTGTTTTTTTAACGCTATTAGACCTATTAGAATTATTATTTACTGTGGCCATGTTTGATTTAAACCGTTGATTTCTCTGACTGCCACTTTTGTTTTTCCCCTGCCTATCTTTTGCTTTTATCCTTGTTTACCTTTCCTCTGTCTCCCTGCTCAGCTTCCCAACACCCTGCCATTTTAGTTTAAACCCTCCCCCACAGCACTAGCAAACACCCACCTAGGACATCGGTTCCAGCCCTGCTCAGGTGCAAACCGTCCGGTTTGAACTGGCCCCACCTCCCCCAGAACCGGTTCCAATGTCCCAGGAACTTGAATCTCTCCCCCTGGCACCATTCCTCTAGCCACGTATTCATCTAAAGTATCCTTCTATTTCTATACTGACTAGCACGTGGCACTGGTAGCAATCCTGAGATTACTACCTTTGAGGTCCTGTTTTTTAATTTATCTCCTAACTCCCTATATTCCGTTTTTAGGACCTCATCCCGCTTTTTACCTATATCGTTGGTGCCTATATGCACCACGACAACTGGCTGTTCACCCTCCCCTTCCAAGATGTTCTGCAGCCGCTCGGAGACATCCTTGACCCTTGCACCAGGGAGGAAACACACCATCCTGCAGTCTCATTTGCGGCTGCAGAAACGCCTATCCATTCCCCTTACAATTGAATCCCCTATTACTATAGGTCTACCCCTCTGTTTCCTCCCATTCTGTGCAGCAGAGGCCACCCCTGGTGCCAGGAAGTTGGCTGCTGCTGCTTTCCTCTGATAAGCCATCCCCCCCAACAGTACTCAAAGTGGTGTATCTGTTGGAGAGGCGGATGGCCACAGGGGACCCCTGCACTACCTGCCTGTGCCTAGTACTCTGCCTGTTGGTCACCCGTTCCCTTTCTTCCTGTCCAACCTCTACCTGCGGTGTGTCCAACTCCGTAAATGTGCTATTCACGATGTCCTGAGCATCGTGAATGCCCCAGTATGTATCCAATCGCAGCTCCGGCGCCGCAATGCGGTCTGTCAGTAGCTGCAGCTGGATGCACATCCTGCACATGTAGTTGTCAGGGACACAGGAAGTGTCCCTGAGTTCCCACATACCGCAGGAGGAGCAGATCTCGGGGCCCGGCTGTCCTGCCATGACTTACCCTTTAATTAATTGAATTTAAATTAAATCAATCAATCCCACTAATTAGACTACAGTTAACTGGTTTAGCAACAGTCCCTGCTACACTTGAGAGACCTTAGAAACTATAAACCAGAGTTAAAGTTTAAAAAAAGAGAGAACTACTCACCAACCAATCACTTACCTGCTTCCTGGTGACGTCACACTTTGATTACTTTTTACCTCTCTCCCCTGCTGTTGATTTGGTCGGACCTCGCCTCGCTCCTCCTTTTAAAGTTGCCGCGCTGCTTGTACCTCACACAGGTCCACTCTGGTCAGGCGTCGCTGCTCACTCCACTCCCAGGTCAGCCGCTGTGGTTGGGCCTCGCCTCTGGCGGATTTCTGGTGGTGCTGATTTTGGCCTTCTCCAAAAATCCATCTTTTCTAAGCGGTGCCGCGCGTTACTTTGCTGTTGACAGAGCAGAAGAACAGCAGCTAGTGTGTGGCGCTAAGATCGGATAGTGGTCAGTATTCTGCGTTGTGCCTGCAGTAACCTCGGTTGGAATCCCAGTCACGGTATAACTCACTTTATATATTTTTTTTCTCTGTGGCACCTGCTGATAGAACGCAACAAGGAATCAATCATTACTACATGAAACAAATATTTTTTGTTGGCGCTTAAAACCTATTTACTGCTTCAAAACCCGTGCTCTCACATGTCTGAGCTTAATGCTCCATATTTCAAACCCACCTCTTCTCTCAGCTTTTTCTTCCTTCCACAATCAATAGCCCTCCTTTTCTTTCCTCCTTCCATTTCTTTACCACTTTCCTGTGGTATTACCTTAATCTAACATTCACTTTCAACTGCTTAACTTTACCAAACTTAAGTTTGCTCTGCAACCATCGTTGCTCCTGGGGGAACGTGTCCCAATCGCACCAATCCCAATTGGTGCTTTGAAACCAGTCGATACATTCAGACCTGCGGGAACGCTCGACAGACAAGCATTGCGAAAGCAGGGCCGGTCTTCGGAAGCAAAATATCCGGATTGCACACGGAATTTCCTCGGCCTAATGGATAAAGCGTCTGACGTCGCTGCTAATCGTAATCGGGATTGTTGTCAGTCATGGATCATTCTGTGCCTATTTAAAATGGGTGAGCTCACAGTCCCGGATCATTCTGTGTGCTGGTCTTTTTTAAAGGAATGCGATTTCAGCTACGACGACCAAGTTGTTAAGGTGTTGTGCTCGAAGTTGCATCGGGTTTCCCTGTGCAGCTGTGAACCCAGCTCGCTTAATTCGAAATATATCCATCTTTTCCTAAATCCACTCCTTTATATGGTGTTGCCCCGGATTTGCTCACAATTCTCCCCACAACTTCTTGCCGACGGCAAACTTTTTCTGTTCTGTTCTGAATTTGACATCAAATTGACCATTTTTGACAGGCCCTCACCTGAAATAACGGAAGGACTTTTGCTTACAGGAGCTGATTGTATATTTTCAACAGTGTAGATCTGGGTGCACGGGCAGGGCAAATGGTGAAGAGGACTTACTTGCAGATTAGTTCTGATTGGATACAAAAGGCAGTAAACGGAATAGTTGACGGGCGATGGGGTGGCCGAGTGGTTAAGGCGGTGGACTGCTAATCCATTGTGCTCTGCACGCGTGGGTTGGATTCCCATCCTCGTTGTTTGTGTTAAATGTTTAACACCTTCGATTCTTTTGACATTCACCTTTAACACCATGTCCAAATTCACCTTTTGTTCCCAAGCCTGCTTAATTTAGCTTATGTCATATCTCAAGTTACCAATATATACTTTAAAGGGAAAACACTTGTAGGTCTATGGAGAGTGGGACTAATTAGATAGCACTCTCAGAGACAGTTTACTTCAGTATTGTCAGAATCTGAGATTCCAATACTTAATGAGTTTCACACTTACATGTCGGCGGTTCATTGGTCTATGGTTATTATTAATGCTTTAGGTATTTCACAGCTGAATTGCGATAGATCCTAGCTTCAAATTCTGTTCGAACCCCACTAGATTTTCGTCAAAACTCAGCTTCTTACAGCCAATCGACATTGTAGAAAACATAAATACTTTCCATTAAAAACATGTGATTTCGCGTCATTTTTACCCTATCTTTCTAAATCCCAGAGCTTCACAGGAGCAACTGAAAACCAACCAACTGAGTAAAGTTAAAGGGTCCGGCTCTGTGTTTCATTGGACGTCCTACACCCGTGCTCAATTCTGGCCAATGCAGGACCATTACATTTTGCTTGCTGCACCCATGAGCTCGCCTGAATTGCGATAAACTTACATTCAGTGTGAATCTTCTTGAAACACCCTCTGCCCTCTATATTAGACAGTGCTGCTTTGTCTAGCGCTGAATGGATGTGAGATGCTGGCTTTTGAAATGGTCCCACGGGTGCCGAATTCAAATCACCATGCAAACCCACTTCAAATCTCAAAATATTACTGCAGCTTATGGCTCTAACCGCCTTTAACCAAATCCTTCCTCCCAATCCTTCTCCTTTCTCACTCGGGTCTCAGCGTCTCCCTCCTTGTGGAAGCTCGGAGCTGTTTCCTGACGTTTGTCCAATGGATGTGATGGAATGGATTTACCTTCCTTAAGTCAAATTATTGTTCTTTTCCTTTAAAGCAGAATGATTGAAAGTTTCATAAAATGTCTTCTTTGTGCTGCGTTTCATGAAATTCATTAATTTAAAATGTTAATCAAAATACTTTATTATGAATTCTTGCATCCGCAGTATTTTGCTTTTGTACTTTAGCAAGAAGCTCACCCTTACATTAGCCGGGTATCGAACCCATGCTTCCCGCGATACAGGCGCGAATTTTGCCCCTGAACCACCAACTCTTACCAGATGTGAAGCTTCAATTGTCCAGTCACATTCTTGTTTCTGTTAATGAAAGGATAAAAGACAATGCAAAATACTACAGTGTCTGGAAATGAAATTATTCAGAAAATGCTGTAAACACTCTGCAGGTCCGGGATCATCTGTGGAGAGGGAAACACAGGGTTAATGTTTCAGGTCGAAGAGCTCTCCTCAGATCCAAGGTTTACACCAATCATTTCAAAAAAATGCTGGTAATTTTATTAAAATTGTTATTTCCATGCTCTGGTCAGCGTGATTTCCAGATACAGTGTTATTTTGTTGCTTAATATCACAAATTATACAACAAAGCTGGGAGTCCATGCCAGAAGCGTCTGTTTATAAACAGGCACTTTAACCAACTAACCCACGGAGCCAAAGCATTTTCCCTGGGTTACAGGAATTGCCAGTCCCTCTGCTGTCACTTATCTTTGATTCTCCATCTATGAGTTGTTTCTGAATCCGTGAGGTTGTGCTGCTTTGTGGGTGAGCGGCAGACTTGAAGAGATGTCCTGCTCGCTCTCCCAGATTGACAATGTGGAAAATTTGGAGCAGGCTTCTGGAAACAAATGGATTTACATATTTACCTCACAGTTTCGGCACATCCGGGACTGAGTTCCCGCTTTTAATAATAAAATCGCGGGTTTCTTGCTATATTCTAGACACAGGCTCTGCACAGTGTTTTTGGGCAGTTATTATTTCAAGTCTCCTCCAATGTCGCCAAGCTGAAGGAATTGGTGATGTTTGACCAAAAAGCAAGAAGCTCGTCCGGGATCTCTCGCATTTCTGTCAGTGGAATTCCCTAAGGGAAGGTAATTTGCAAATTTTGAAGTTGTGCCCTGTACACCCAAGTTCAAGTCATTACTATATATCAAGAAAATCAGTGGTCCTAGACCCGACCATTGGCGAACACAACTGTGTACCTTCCTCCAGTCTGAAAAACAGCCATTCACCATTACTCCCTGTTTCACTGTCACTTAGCCAATTCCGTATCCATGCAGCCACTGACCCTTTTATTCCATGGTCTTTAACTTTGCTGGCAAGCCTATTATGTGGCACTTTGTCAAACGCCTTTTGGAAGTCCATGTACAGCACGTCAATCTCATTGCCCTCATCAATCGTCTCTGCTCCTCATCAAAATCTACGTAGAAACTTACAGTACATAAGGAAACCATTTGGTCGGCCGTGCGTGTGCTGGTTATTTTGTCCCACATCCCACATTTTGTGCGTAACACTATCAGTAAATATTTTCTCCATTTAGTATAAGTTGACGTTCTGATTAAGGGATAGTGTTCCATCAGCAGGTGCCACAGAGAACAGGAGATATAAATCAAGTTGTGGCATGATTTGAATTCAGAGCCAAGGTTGCTGCAGCCACAACACAGAATACTAACCACTATACGATCACGGCGACACACATTAGTTGCTGCAATTCTGACTTGACCACAGTAAAGTCACACACGGCACTGCTTAGAAACGGTGGATTTTTGGTAAAGAGACTAAAATAAGGTGATTTCTGAATCCGTGAGTTTGTGCTGCTTTGTGGGTGAGCGGCGGGCTTGAAGAGATGTCCTGCCCGCGCTCTCAGATTGACAATGTGGAAAATGTGGAGCAGGCTTCTGGAAATAAATGGTTTTACATATTTACCTCATTGTTTCGGCACATTTGGGACTGAATTCCCGCTTTTAATAATAAAATCGCGGGTTTCTTGATATACACTGGACACAGGCTCTGCACAGTATTTGTGGCCGTTTTTATTTTAAGTTTTCTGCATTATCACCAAGCCGAGGGAATTGTTGATTTTTAATTAAAAGCGAGGGGCTCATTCGGGATTTGAAACTTCACCTCTTGCATTTGAAACAGCGAAACTTTTTGCATGAGAATCGTACCCGTAGATACCATCTCTCTCTCCGTCTCTGTCTCTTAGTCTCTCTCTGTTTTACCCTGAAGGACTTCTCAGGTTTCCTTGAATGTCCGAGGCTGATCTAACCTGCAACACCAGCAGAAAAGGGTAAAGAAAGAAATAATGACGGAGACGGCAGGGGAAGTAATTTAGAAAAGTTAAAAATTGGCTTTCAAGACGAATCTGGTGAAGTGAGGCTAATATTGTTGACTGGGGAGGCTAACTGAAGAACTGAGTTTTGTTTACCTGGTAGTTGGCGCTTTTCCCTCAGCAGTTGATGGGTGTGAGCGACAGGAAGCGGTTCATAGCTGCAAATGAGGGGAGAAATATGACATTTTGGCAAAATGGACGTGAAACAGGATAATGGACTCTCAGGAGAGAACAAAGAGAGTAAGTGACCCTCCAGATGGATCTGACAGGGTAAGGGACGCTCCGGATGAAGCAGACAGAATAAGGGACGCTCCGTATGGATCTGACAGGATGAGGGACGCTCCGGGTGTGGCAGAGAGGGTAAGGGATGCTCCGGATCTGGCAGACAGGGTAAGGGACGCTCTGGATGTACCAGACATGGTAAGGAACGCTTTGGATACATCAGAAGGGTAAGGGAAGCTCCGGAGTTACCAGATAGGGTAAGGGACGCTCCGGATATACCAGACAGTGTAAGGGACGCCCCGAATGTACCAGACAGGATAAGGGACGCTTCGGATCCACCAGACAGGGTAAGGGGAGCTCCGGATTTAGCAGAGAGAGTACGGGACGCTCCAGATATACCAAGCAGGGTAAGCGATTCTCCGGATGTAGCAGACAGGGTAAGGGATGCTCCAGATGTATCAGACAGTGTAAGGAATGCTATGGATGTATCAGACATGGTAAGAGACGCTCCGGATGTGTCAGATGCATAAAGTATGCTCAAGAGGTGCCAGATAGGGTAAGAGACGCTCAGGGCCTATCAGACAGGGTAAGGGGTGCTCAGGAGTTATCAGAGAAGCTGATGGATGCAGAGTTATTACTTTCTAAACCTCACATTTTCTAAATAACAATAAAAGCAAAAGTTGAATCCGGATGTAACAGATGTTATGCCGAATGCCACGTGGGGAAAATGAGAAGGTAGAATGGGGTCGGACTGGAAGCGCTCAGAAATACATTTATAACTGTCACCGATTCCCCCACCCAATACAGTCATAAATAATACAAATAATTATAATTATATTTATAACGAACAGAGGTGCAGAATCATTTACATCTAACACAATAGGAACTAACATTTTTTTCCAACATGGACAGGCCCAAATATGCTTACAACCGTCACAGGTGATTGGTTGCTAAAAAAAATACTGTAATTGTTTGTCTTTAAAGCCATGATATTTACATGGCAGCTTGCATTGACCTTCCTCCAAAGCCACTGGAGATTGTTGGAGAATGATTTGGGTCCTGGCCGATTATTTGTTAGGCCGATTGGCACAAGTTTTGAGCGCAAGTCCAATATTACAAGTCGACGTTAAAAAGGGGCTCATGTGGGACCTTGCGCAAATTTCAATCTACAATCCCCAAAGCGAGATTCATACCCCTTGACCAAAGAATCACTCTGTCTAGAATACAGACCCAATCAACTGGGTATCAAAAATAAAATCAAATGGATTTATTATTTATTGTCCATTGCATTTTGACTGATTCAGGTAAGCAAAGTATTGGAGACAGCAGTTTTACATTCCCAATACCAATGCTCTGTCACGTATGGCCGCAGTTCCATTCCTGATTCCAATTCCTATTTTTACTGTCGATGACTTGTCCGGAATGTGCTTGGAGAAGTGTTAGAATCACAGTACAGCCCTTCCCACTGTCGCTTCCTCCAAATCACCGTCCAGGATTTTCACCAGTGCAAGATTCATCAGCTTGAGCTATTGTTTAATTTTTTTCTTGGCATTAACTGTGCTGATCCTTTAACTTGTCCCACTACACCGCATCTCCAAATGTTTCGATTGCACCTCGACGGCATTTTTCATATGTAAACCTATAATATCTGCTACAGGAGAAATATTCAATTTCAGCGGTTCCAACAACAATGAGTCGAATGATATCAACCTCGACCGTCCTCACCTACATGCTACAGATGCAAATATCTGCGCTCCACTGCTACAGTGATATCTTGTTTCACAGCGATGGACAGTTTACGCTCTCTGAGGCTGCAATCGCTACTTTCTGCCGGCAGTGGGCGCTTGGAAACAGCGGGGCCAGACCGGCGGCCTGGACTTTGCTGCTGTCCTGGCCTCACACACTCCGGAAGCTGGGGAACAGCAAACAAACTCATGGGTTTGTTGCCGCGTCTGAAATCCGGCTCCGAACTGTTGCTATTAACAGAGGCAGAGCTGCAGGATCCTGTAATGATCTCTCACACTGTCGGTATCTCTGTAGAGTTTGAGTGTGTACAGAACTTTATAGAGAACAGGAGAATACCGCGTGGCTGTTAATGTATTTTATTGATCTCTACCTACAACAGATGATTGAACCGGGGACCTGATGTACTTTAGACGGAAGTGACAAGCGCTACACTTCGGAAACCGCTGCTCTCTAAATAAGTAGAGAAACAACTCAGAACAGCAACTGTCATCTATAAATGCTCTTATTCGTGCGACATTGGTTCCATTAACTTTTGGAACACTGTTTATTCTATTAAATACGCAAAGCTCATTAAACTGTGCCAAAAGTTTGTTGTAATCGCCATTAATCAGCCGATAACTTTCTGTTTCGGACTGACCGAAATACCCCGATTCACAGGCAAAACTTTGAATCATTTTTTGTGCTCTGCATGTGATAAATTCTCATCGGTTCTCATTTTACCGACTGTATTTCAGGAGTTGGGTGAAAATGTTCAGTGCTTATGACGCCAGGAATCTGGTGCAGCTTTTGGTAAATTCAACAGCTCGCGAACACATGATAGTAATTCTGGTAATATTGGTGCTGGTTTAGTTTCTGACCCCTAGGCCAATTTATTGGTTCTGGTTTAGTTTCTGTCTGCTGTGCCAGTTTATTGGTGCTTGTTTACTTTCTTACTCGTGGTGCAGTTTATCGGTGCTTGTTTAGTTTCTAACTCCTGGGTCTGTTTATTGGTGTTGGTATAGTTTCTGACTCCTGAGCCAGTTTATTGATGCTGGTTTAGTTTATGGCTCCTGGGCCCGTTTATTGGTGCTGATTTAGTTTCTGACTCCTGTGCCAGCTTATTGATGCTGGTTTAGTTTCTATCTCCTGGGCCAGGTTATTGATGCTGGTTTGATATGTGACTCCTGGGCCACGTTATTGGAGTTGTTGCCGTTTGTGACACCTGGGCCAGTTTATTGGTGCTGGTTCAGTTTCTGACTGCTGGGCCAGTTTATTTGTGCTGGTTTGTTTTCTGACTGCTGGGCTAGTTTATTGGTGCCTGTTTAGTTTCTGACTCCTCGGTCAGTTTATCATTGCTGGTTTATTGTCTGACTGCTGGGCCAGTTTATTGATGCCGCTTTGGTATCTGACTTCTGGGCCACTTTATTGGTGATTTTTAATTTGTGTCTCCAGGGCCAGTTTATCAGTGCTCGTTTAGATTCTGACTCCTGGGCCAATTTATCGGTGATGGTATAGATTCTGACTCTGGGGCCAATTTATCAGTGCAGTTGTAGTTTCTGACTCCTGGGCCAGTTTATTGATGCTGGTTTAGTTTCTGACTGCTGGGACAGTTTATTGGGGCTAGTTTAGTTTCTGACTCCTGGGCCAGTTTATTCGTGCTTGTTTCCTTTCTGACTCGTGAGCCAGTTTATTGGTGTTTGTTTAGTTTCTGACTCCAGGGCCAGTTTATCGGTGCTGGTTTAGATTCTGACTCTGGGGCCAATTTATCAGTGCAGTTTTAGTTTCTGACTCCTGGGCCAATTTATTGATGCTGGTTTATTTTCTGAATCCTGGGCCAATTTATTGGTGCTGGTTTAGATTCTTACTCCTGGGCCACTGTATTGGTTCTGGTTTAGTTTCTGTCTGCTGGGCCAGTTTTTTGTTGCTTGTTTACTTTCTGACTCGTGGTGCATTTTATCGGTGCTTGTTTACTTTTTAACTCTTGGGTCTATTAATTGGTGCTGGTATAGCTTCTGATTCCTGAGCCAGTTTATTGGTGCTGGTTTAGTTTATGACTCCTGGGCCAGTTTATTGGTGCTGGTTTAGTTTCTGACTCCTGGGCCAGCTTATTGATGCTGGTTTAGTTTCTGACTCGTAGTGCAGTTTATCAGTACTTATTTAGTTTCTAACTCCTAGGTCTGTTTATTGTTGCTGGTTTAGTTTCTGACTCCTGGGCCAATTTATCTGTGCTGGTTTAGTTTCTGTCTCCTGGGCCAAGATATTGACGCTGGTTTGATATGTGACTCCTGGGCCACGTTATTGGTGTTGTTTCCGTTTGTGACTCCTGCGCCATTTTATTGCTGCTGGGCCATTTTATCGGTGCTGAATTATTTTCTGACTCCTCGGTCAGCTTATCATTGCTGGTTTATTGTCTGACTGCTGGGCCAGTTTATTGATGCCGGTTTGGTATCTGACTTCTGGTCCACTTTATTGGTGCTTTTTTAATTTGTGACTCCAGGGCCAGTTTATCGGTGGTAGTTTAGATTCTGACTCCTGGGCCAGTTTATCGGTGCTGGATTGATTTCCCACTGCTGTGCCAGTTTATTGTTGCTGGTTTGGTTCCTGACTCCAGTTCCAGTTTATTGGTGCTGGTTTCATATCTGACTCCTGTGCCAGTTTATTGTTGCTGGATTGTTTCTGACTCCTGGGTCAGTTTTTTGCTGCTGGGCCAGTTTATCGGTGCTGATTTGGATTCTGACTCCTGGACCAGTTTATTGCTGCTGGATTGGTTTCTGACTGCTGGGCCAGTTTATTGGAGCTGGTTTAGTTTCTGACTGCTGGTCCAGTTTTTTGTTGCTGGATAGTTTCTGATTCCGGGGCCACTTTATTGCTGCTGGGTCAGTTTATTGGTGCTGCATTATTTTCTGACTCCTGGGACAGTTTATTGGTGCTGGTTGAGATTCTCAATCCTGGGCATGTTTATTGGTGCTTGTTTAATTTCTGACTCCTGGGTCAGTTTATTGTTGCTGGTTTAATTTCTGACTCCTGGGCCAGTTTATTATTGCTAGTTTATTTTCTGACTGCTGGGCCAATTTATCATTGCTGGTTTTGTTTCTGACTCCTGGGCCATTTTATTGGTGCTGATATAGTTTCGGACTCCTGTGTGAGTTTATCGTTGCTGGTTTTGCTTCTCACTCCTCTGCCCGTTTATTGGCGCTGGGCCAGTTTTTCGGTGCTGATTAAGTTTCTGGCCCTTGGGCCAGGTTATTTGTGCTGGTTTAATTTCTGACTCGGGCCAGTTTATTGGTGCTAATTTAGTTTCTGACTTCTGGCCCAGTATATCGGTGCTGTTTTAGATTCTGACTCCTGGGCCAGTTTATTGTTGTTGGTTTAGATTCTGGCTGCTGGGACAGTTTATTGGTGCTTGTTTACTTTCTGACGCGTGGGCCAGTTTATCAGTGCTTATTTAGTTTCTAACTCCTGTGTCTGTTTATTGGTGCTGGTTTAATTTCTGACTCCTGGGGCAATTTATCTGTGCTGGTTTAGTTTCTGACTCGTGGGTCAGTCTATTGGTGCTGGTTTAGGTTTTGTCTGCTGGGCCAGTTTATTGGTGATGGTTAATTTCTGACTCCTGGGACAGCTTATTGCCACTGGGCCAATTTATCGGTGCTGAATTCGTTTCTGACTCCTGGGCCAGTTTATCGTTTCTGGTTTTGTTTCTGACTCCTCGGCCAGATTATTGGTTCTGCTTTAGTTTCTGTCTGCTGGGCCAGTTTATTGGTGCTTGTTTACTTTCTGACTCATGGTGCAGTTTATCGGTGCGTCTTTAGTTTCTAACTCCTGGGTCTGTTTATTGTTGTTGGTTTAGTTTCTGACTGCTGGGCCAGTTTATTGATGCTGGCTTGTTTGTGACTCCTGGGACAGTTTATTGGTGCTGGGTAAGTTTCTGACTCCTGGGTCTGTTTATTGGTGTTGGTATAGTTTCTGACTCCTGAGCCAGTTTATTGATGCTGGTTTAGATTATGACTCCTGGGCCCGTTTATTGGTGCTGATTTAGTTTCTGACTCCTGTGCCAGCTTACTGAGGCTGGTTTAGTTTCTATCTCCTGGGCCAAGTTATTGATGCTGGTTTGATATGTGACTCCTGGGCCACGTTATTGGAGTTGTTTCCGTTTGTGACACCTGGGCCAGTTTATTGCTGCTGGGTCAGTTTATCGGTGCTGAATTATTTTTTGACTCCTGGGCCAGTTTATCGGTGCTGGTTCAGTTTCTGACTGCTGGGCCAGTTTATCAGTGCTGAATTATTTTCTGACTCCTGGGCCAGTTCATCGGTGCTGGTTGGTTTTCTGACTCCTGGACCACTTTATTGGTGCTGGTTTGGTTTCTGACTCCTGGTCCAGTTTAATGGTGCTGGATAGTTTCTGACTGCTGGGACAGTTTATTGGTGCTTGTTTACTTTCTGACACGTGGGCCAGTTTATCGCTGCTGGTTTAGTTTCTGACTGCTGGGCGAGTTTATTCATGCTGGTTTATTTTCTGTCTCCTCTGCTAGTTTAATGGTGCTGATTTAGTTTCTGGTACCTCGGCCAGTTTATTGTGCTTGCTAAGGTTCTGTATCCTGGGCCAGTTTAGCAGTGCTTGTTTAGTTTCTGACTGCTGGGCCAGTTTATTGGTGCTTGTTTGGTTTCTGACTCCTGGGCCATTTTTTGGTGCTGGTTTAGTCTCTGACTCCTGGGCCAGTTTATTGGTGCTTGTTTAGCTTCAGACTCCTGGGTCAGATTATTGCCGCTGGGCCAGTTTATCAGTGCTAAATTCGTTTCTGTCTCCCGAGCCAGTTTATCAGAGCTGATTTAGATTCTGACTCCTGGACCAGTTTATCAGTGCTTGTTTAACTGCTGACTCCTGGGCCATTTGATCGGTGCTGGTTTGTTTTCTGACTCCTGGGCAATTTCATTGCCGCTGCGCCAGTTTATCGGTGCTTGATAGGTTCTGACTCCTGTACCAGTTTATCGGTGCTGGTTCAGTTTCTGACTCCTGGGCCAGTTTATCGGTGCTGGTTTAGTTTCTGACTCCTGGGCTGGTTTATTGGTGCTGGTTTAGTTTGTGACTCCTGGGCAGTTTATTGTTATTGCTTTTGCTCCTGACTCCTGGGCCAGTTTATCGGTGCTTGTTTATTTGTTGACACCAGGGCCAGTTTATTGGTGCTGATATAGCTTCTGACTCCTGGGCCCGATTATTGCCGCTGAACCAGTTTATCGGTGCTGAATTCGTTTCTGACTCCTGGGCCAGTTTATCAGAGCTGATTTAGATTCTGCCTCCTGGGCCAGTTTATCAGTGCCGGTTTAAATGCGGAATCCTGGGCCAGTTGGTCGGTGCTGGACTGTTTCTGACTCCTGTGCCAGTTTATCGGTGCTGGGCCAGATTATCGGTGCTGGTTTAGTTTCTGACTCCTGGACCAGTTTATCGGTGCTGGTTTAGTTGCTGACTCCTGGTCCAGTTAATCGGTGCTGGTTTACTTTCTGACTGCTGGGCCAGTTTTTTTGTGCTTGTTTACATTCCGACTCCTCAGTCAATTTATCGTTGCTGGTTTAGTGTCGGTTTGCTGAGCCATTTTATTGTTGATGGTTTGGTATCTGACTTCTGGGCCACTTTATTGGTGCTTTTTTAATTTGTGACTCCTGGGGCATTTTTTCGGTGCTAGTTTAGATTCCGACTCCTGGGCCGGTTTAGTTTGTGACTCCTGGTACAGTTTATAGGTGCTGGTTTAGATTCTGACTGCTGGTCCAGTTTCTTGCCGCTGGGCCAGTTTATCAGTGCTGAATTATTTTCTGACCCCTGGGACAGTTTATCAGTGCTGGTTGAGATTCTGACTGCTGGGCCAATCATTGGTGCTGCTTTAATTTCTGACTGCTGGGTCAGTTTATTGGTGCTGGTTTAGTTTCTGACTCCTGTGCCAGTTTATTGGTGCTGGTTTAGTTTCTGACTGCTGGGCCAGTTAATTGGTGCTTCTTTAATTTCTGACTCCTCGGTCAGTTTATCGTTGCAGGCTTAATTTCTGACTCCTTGGTCAGTTTATTGGTGCTGGCTTATTTTCTGACTCCTGAACCAGTTCATTGGTGGGGTTTAGTTTCTGACTGCTGGGCCACTTTATCAGTGTTGGTTTTGTTTCTGACTCCTGGTCCAGTTTATCGTTGCTGGCTTAACTTCTGACTCCTGAGCGAGTTTATCAGTGCTGTTTTCGTTTCTGACTCCTGTGCCAGTTTATTGGCGATGGGCCAGTTTATTGGTGCTGATAAAATTACTGACTCCTGGGCCAGGTTATTGGTGCTGCTTTTATTTCTGACTTGGTGCCAGTTTATTGGTTCTAATTTAATTTCTGACTCCTGACCCAGTATATCGCTGCTAGATTAGATTCTGACTCCTGGGCCAGTTTATCATTGCTGGTTTAGTGTCTGATTGCTGGGCCAGTTTTTTGGTGCCAGTTTGTTATCTGACTTCTGGGCCACTTTATTGGTGCTGGTTTAGTTTATGACTCCTGGGCCAGTTTATTGGTGCTGGTTTATTTTCTGACTGCTGAACCAGTTTATCTGTTCTGGTTTAGTTGCTCACTCCTGGGCCAGTTTATCAGTGCTGGTTTAATTTCCGACTTCTTTCCAGTTTATCGGTGCTGGTTTGCTTTCTCACTGCTGGGCCAGTTTATTGGTGCTGGTTTGTTTTCTCACTTCTGGGCCAGTTTATTTTTGTTGGTTTGGTTTCTAACTCCTGGGCCAGTTTATTGGTGTTGATTTCGTTTCTGACTCCTGTGCCAGTTTATTGTTCCCGAATTGTTTCTGACTCCTTGGTCAGTTTATTGCCACTGGGCCAGTTTTTTGGTGCTTGTTTAGTTTCTGTCTGCTGGGCCAGTTTATTGGTGCCTGTTTACTTTCTGACTCGAGGTGCAGTTTATCGGTGCTTGTTTAGTTTCTAACTCCTGGGTCTGTTTATTGGTGTTGGTATAGTTTCTGACTCCTGAGCCAGCTTATCGGTGCTGGTTTAGTTTATGACTCCTGGGCCCGTATATTGGTGCTGGTTTAGTTTCTGACTCCTGGGCCAACTTATTGATGCTGGTTTAGTTTCTGACTCGTGGTGCAGTTTATTGGTGCTTATTTAATTTCTAACTCCTAGTTCGGTTTATTGTTGCTGGTTTAGATTCTGACTCCTGGGCCAGTTTATCGGGGCTGGTTTAGTTTCTGTCTCCTGGGCCAGGTTATTGATGCTGATTTGATATGTGACTCCTGGGCCACTTTTTTGGTGTTGTTTCCATTTGTGACTCCTGGGCCAGTTTATTGCCGCTGGGCCATTTTATCGGTGCTGAATTTTTTTCTGACTCCTGGGCCAGTTTATCGGTGCTGGTTCAGTTTCTGACTGCTGGGCCAGTTTATTGGTGCTTGTTTGGTTTCTGACTCCTGGGCCACTTTTTTGGTGCTGGTTTAGTTTCTGACTCCAGAGCCAGTTTATTGGTGCTGGTATAGCTTCTGACTACTGGGCCAGCTTATTGATGCTGGTTTAGTTTCTGACTCGTGGTGCAGTTTATCGGTGCTTATTTAGTTTCTAACTCCTAGGTCGGTTTATTGTTGCTGGTTTAGTTTCTGACTCCTGGGCCAGTTTATCGGTGCTGGTTTAGTTTCTGTCTCCTGGGCCAGGTTTTTGATGCTGATTTGATATGTGACTCCTGGGCCACGTTATAGGTGTTTCCATTTGTGACTCCTGGGCCAGTTTATTGCCGCTGGGCCATTTCATCGGTGCTGAATTATTTTCTGACTCCTGGGCCAGTTTATCGGTGCTGGTTCAGTTTCTGACTGTTGTGCCAGTTTATTTGTGCTGGTTTGGTTGCTGACTGCTGGGCCAGTTTATTGTTACTTGTTTACTTTCTCACTCCTCTGTCAGTTTATCGTTGCTGGTTTATTGTCTGACTGCTGGGCCAGTTTATTGATGCCGGTTTGGTATCTGACTTCTGTGCCACTTTATTGGCGCTTTTGTAAAGTGTGACTCCAATGCCAGTTTATCGGTGCTAGTTTAGATTCAGACTCCTGGGCCAGTTTATCGGTGCTGGTTTGATTTCACACTGCTGTGCCAGTTTATTGTTGCTGGGTTGTTTCTGACTCCTGGGTCAGTTTTTTGCTGCTGAGTCAGTTTATCGGGGCTGAAACATTTTCTGACTGCTGGGCCAGTTTATTGGTGCTTCTTTTGTTCCTGAATCCTGGGCCAGTTTATTGATGCTTGTTTCATTTCGGACTCCTGAGCCAGTTTAGTGGTGCTTGTTAAATTTCTGACTCCTGGGCCAGTATATCAGTGCTTGTTTAGTTTCTGACTGCTGGGATAGTTTATTGGTGCTTGTTTGGTTTCTGACTCCTGGGCCACTTTTTTGGTGCTGGTTTAGTGTCTGATTCCAGAGCCAGTTTATTGGTGCTGGTATAGCTTCTGAATCCTGGGCCAGATTATTGCTGCTGGGCCAGTTTATTAGTGCTGAATTTGTTTCTGATTCCTGGGCCAGTTTATCAGAGCTGATTTAGATTCCTACTCCTGGGCCAGTTTATCAGTGCCGGTTTAATTGCTGACTCCTGGGTCAGTTGATTGGTGCTGGGTTTTTTTCTGACTCCTGGGCAAGTTCATTGCCACTGGGCCAGTTTATCCATGCTGGATAGTTTCTGACTCATGGGCCAGTTTATTGGTGCTGGTTTAGTTTGTGACTCCTGGGAAATTTATTGGTGCTGGTTTCGCTCCTGACTGCTGGGCCAGTTTATCGGTGCTTGTTTAGTTGTTGACTCCTGGGCCAGTTTGTTGGTGCTCGTTTAGTTTCTGACTCCTGGGCCAGTTTATTGGTGCTGGTTTAGTTTCTGACTCCTTGGCCAGTTTATCGGTGCTTGTTTAGTTGTTGAGTCCTGGGCCAGTTTGTTGGTGCTGGGCCAATTTATTTTCCCTGGGCCAGTTTATCCATGCTGAATTCGTTTCTGACTCCTGGGCCAGTTTATCAGAACTGATTTACATTCTGACTCCTGGGCCAATTTATCAGTGCCGGTTTAATTCTGACTCCTGGGCCAGTTGATCGGTGCTGGATAGTTTGTGATTCCTGTGCCAGTTTTTCGGTGCTGGGCCAGATTAACGGTGCTGGTTTAGTTTCTGACTCCTGGACCAGTTTATTGGTGCTGGTTTAGTTTCTGACTCCTGGGCCTGCTTTTTGGTGCTGGATTGCTTCTGACTCCCGGGCATGTTTATCAGTGCTTGTTTACTTTCCGACTCGTGGTGCAGTTTATCGGTGCTTGTTAATTTCTAATTCCTGGGTCTGTTTATTGGTGCTGGTTTAGTTGCTGACTGCTGGTCCAGTTAATCGGTGCTGGTTTACTTTCTGACTGCTGTGCCAGTTTATTGGTGCTGGTTTCGTATCTGACTGCTGGTCCAGTTAATCGGTGCTGGTTTACTTTCTGACTGCTGGGCCAGTTTACTGGTGCTTGTTTACATTCTGACTCCTCAGTCAGTTTATCGTTGCTGGTTTAGTGTCGGGTTGCTGAGCCATTTTATTGTTGACAGCTTGGTATCTGACTTCTGGGCCACTTTATTGCTGTTTTTTTAATTTGTGACTCCTGGGCCATTTTTTTGGTGCAAATTTAGATTCCGACTCCTGGGCCAATTTATCGGTGATGGTTTAGTTTGTGACTCCTAGTACAGTTTATTTGTACTGGTTTAGATGCTGACTGCTGGGCCAATTTATTCGTACTAGTTTAATTTCTGACTGCTGGGTCAGTTTGTTGGTGCTGGTTTAGTTTCTGACTCCTGTGCCAATTTATTGGTGCTTGTTTACTATCTGACTCCTCGGTCAGTTTATCGATGCAGGTTTAATTTCTGACTCCTTGGTCAGTTTATTGGTGCTGGCTTACTTTCTGACTCCTGAGCCAATTCATTGGTGGGGGTTTAGTTTCTGAATCCTGGGTCAGTTTTTTGTTGTTGGTTTAGTTTCTGACAGCTGGGCCAGTTTATCAGTGCTGGTTTAGTTTCTGACTCCTGGGTATGTTTATTGATGCTGATTTGGTTTCTGACTCCTGGGCCAGTTTATTGCTGCTGTGCCAGTTTATCGGTGCTGAATTATTTTCTGACTCTTGGGCTTGTTTAATGGTGCTGGTTCAGTTTCTGACCCTTGGGCCAGTTTATTGGTGCTTGTTTAATTTCTGACTCCTCAGTTTGTTTATTGTTGATGGTTTAGTGTCAGACTCCTGGGCCAGTTTATTGGTGCCGGTTTGGTATCTGACCACTGGGCCACTTTATTTGTGCTTTTTAAATTTGTGATTCCTGGGCCCATTTATCGGTACTAGTTTAGATTCTGACTACTGGGCCAGTTTATCACTGGTGGTTTAGTTGCTGACTCCTGGGCCAGCTTATCGGTGCTGGTTTGATTTCTCACTGCTGGGCCAATCTATTGGTGCTGGTTTGGTTTCTGATTCCTGTGCCAGTGTATTGTTCCTGTATTGCTTCTGACTCCTGGGTCATTTTATTCCCACTGGCCCAGTTTATTGGTGCTGATTTAGATTCTGACTCCTGGACCAGTTTATTGGTGCTGGGCCAGTTTATCAGTGCTAATTTAGTTTCTGCCTTCTGGGTCACCTTGTTGGTGCTGGTTTAGTTTCTGACTCCTGGGCCAGTTTATTGGTGCATGTTTAATTTCTGACTCGTGGTGCAGTTATTGGTGCTTGTTTAGTTTCTGACTCGTGGTGCAGTTTATTGGTGCTTGTTTAGTTTCTAACTCCTGGGTCTGTTTATCGGTGTTTGTTTAGTTTCTGACTCCTGAGACAGTTTATCGGTGCTGGTTTAATTTATGACTCCTGGGCCAGTTTATCGCTGCTAGTTTAGTTTCTGTCTCCTGGGCCAGGTTTTTGATGCTGGTTTGATATGTGACTCCTGGGCCACGTTTTTGGTGTTGTTTCTGCTTGTGACTCCTGGGCCAGTTTATCGGTGCTGGTTTAGTTTCTGTCTCCTGGGCCAGGTTATTGATGCTGGTTTGATATGTGACTCCTGGGCCACGTTATTGGTGTTGTTTCCGTTTGTGACTCCTGGGCCAGTTTATTGCCACTGGGCCATTTTATCGGTGCTGAATTATTTTCTGACTCCTGCGCCAGTTTATCGGTGCTGGTTCAGTTTCTGACTGCTGGGCCAGTTTATTTGTGCTGGTTTGGTTGCTGACTGCTGGGCCAGTTTATTGGTGCTTGCTTTCATTCTGACTCCTCTGTCAGTTTATCATTGCTGGTTTATTGTCTGAATGCTGGGCCAGTTTATTCATGCCGGTTTTGTATCTGACTTCTGGGCCACTTTATTGGTGCTCTATTAATTTGTGACTCCATTGCCAGTTTATCGGTGCAAGTTTAGATTCTGACTCCTGGGCCAGTTTATCGGTGCTGATTTGATTTCCCACTGCTGCGCCAGTTTATTGTTGCTGGTTTGGTTACTGACTCCAGTGCCAGTTTATTGGTGCTGGTTTCGTTTCTGACTCGTGTGCCAGTTTATTGTTGCTGAATTGTTTATGACTCCTGGGTCAGTTGTTTGCTGCTGGGCAAGTTTATCGGTGCTGATTTAGATTCTGACTCCTGGGCCAGTTTATTGCTGCTGGTTTGGTTTCTGACTGCTGGGCCAGTTTATTGGTGTTGGTTTAGAATCTGACTGCTGGGCCAGTTTATTGGTGCTGGTTAAAATTTAGACTCCAGGGTCAGTTTATTGGTGCTTGTTTAGTTTCTGATTCCTGAGCCAGTTTATTGGTGCTTGTCTAATTTCTGACTCCTGTGCCAGTTTATCGTTGCTGATTTAGTTTCTGACTCCTCAGTCAGTTTATCATCGCTGGTTTCGTGTCAGGTTGCTGAGCTATTTCTTTGTTGCCGGTTTGGAATCTGACTTCTGGGCCACTTTATTGGTGCTTCTTTAAGTTGTGACTCCTGGGCCATTTTTCCGTGCTATTTAGGTTCTGACTCCTGTGCCTATTTATCGGTGATGGTTTAGTTTGTGACTCCTGGGACAGTTTATTGGTGCTGGTTTAGTTTCTGACTGCTGGGCCAGTTTCTTGCCGCTGGGCCAGTTTATCAATGCTGAATTATTTTCTGACTCATGGGACAGTTTATCGGTGCTGGTTTACATTCTGACTGCTGGGCCAATTTATTGGTACTGGTTTAATTTCTGATTGCTGGGTCAATTTGTTGGTGCTGGATTCGTTTCTGACTCCTGTGCCAGTTTATTGGTGCTTGTTTACTTTCTGACTCCTGGGCCAATTTATCGGTGCTGGTTTAGTTTCCGACTGCTGGGCCAGTTTATTGGTGCATGTTTAATTTCTGACTCCTCGGTCAGTTTATCGATGCAGGTTTAATTTCTGACTCCTCGGTCAGTTTATTGATGCTGGCTTATTTTCTGACTCCTGAGCCAGTTCATTGGTGGGGGTTTAGTTTCTATCTCCTAGGTCTGTTTATTGGTGCTGGCTTATTTTCTGACACCTGAGCCAGTTTATCGGTGCTGGTTTAGTTTCTGACAGCTGGGCCAGTTTATCAGTGCTGCTTTAGTTTCTGACTCCTCGGCCTGTTTATCTGTGCAGAATTAGATTCTGATCGCTGGGCCAGTTTTTCAGTGCTTGTTTATTTTCCGCTCCTGTGTCAATTTTTCGTTGCTTGTTTATTTTCTGACTCCTGGTCCAGTTTATCATTGCTGGTTTACTTTCTGACTCCTGAGCCAGTTTATTGGTGTGGGTTTAGTTTCTGACACCTGTGCCAGTTTGTTGGTGCTGGGCCAGTTTATCGGTGCTAATTAAATTTCTGACTCCTGGGCCACGTTATTGGCGCTGCTTTAATTTCTGACTCCTGGGCCAGTTTATTGGTGCTAATTTAATTTTTGACTCCTGACCCACTATATCACTGCCAATTTAGATTCTGACTCCTGGGCCAGTTTATCATTGCTGGTTTAGTGTCTGATTGCTGGGGCAGTTTTTTGCTGCCAGTTTGGTACCTGACTTCTGGGCCACTTTATTGGGGCTGGTTTAGTTTGTGACTCCTGGGCCAGTTTATTGGTTCTGGTTTAGTTTCTGCCTGCTGAACCAGTGTTTCTGTGCTGGTTTAGTTTCTGACTCCTTTCCAGTTTATCGGTGCTGGTTTGCTTTCTCACTGGTGGGCCAGTTTATTTGTGCTGGTCTAGCTTCTGACTCCTGGGCCAGTTTATTGGTGCTGGTCTAGTTTCTGAATCCTGGGCCACTTTATAGGTGCATGTTTACTTTCTGACTCGTGGTGCAGTTTATCGGTGCTTTTTTAGTTTCTGACCCCTGGGTCTACTTATTGATGCTGATTTGGTTTCTGACTCCTGGACCAGTTTATTGCCGCTGGGCCCGTTTATCGGTGCTGAATTATTTTCTGACTCTTGGATTTGTTTAACGGTGCTGGTTCAGTTTCTGACTGCTGGTCCAGTTTATTGGTGCTGGTTTGGATTCTGACTCCTGGGCCAGTTTATTGGTGCTTCTTTAGTTTCTGACTCATCATAATCATAATCATAATCATAATCATAATCAACTTTATTGTCATTCTTAGTGCACAAGGGCAGTACAACGAAATGTAGGCTTGCGGCTCCCGAGAGTGTACATTTAGATTAAGACATTTAAACATTCAACATTCATTTGGCTTGTAATATAATAACATAAACATAATAAAGTGCATTGGCAGATGTGCAGGCTTTAGAGTTTATTGGTGGAGTTCAGTAGGATGACAGCCCTGGGAAAAAGGCTGTTCCTAAATCTGGTCGTTCGGGTGTGAATGCATCTGTAGCGTCTCCCAGATGGCAGGGGGGTGAACAGACTGTGGCTGGGGTGGGTAGGGTCTTTGATGATTGTCAGTGACCTCCGTAAACAACGTTTCTGGTAGATGTTCTCTATGGTCAGTAGCCGGGTGCCGGTAATGCGTTGGGCAGTATTGACTACCCGCTGCAGGGCTTTCCGGTCATAGGAGCTACAGCTGCCATACCATACTGTGATGCAGTTCGTCAGGATGCTCTCTATTGTGCAGCGGTAAAAGTTAGAGAGGATCAGGGGTGACAGGTTACTTCCCTTCAGCCTCCTTAGGAAATATAGGCGCTGCTGGGCCTTCTTCACCAAAGAGGAGGTATTGAGGAAACAGGAGAGGTCTTCCGTGATGTGGACACCGAGGAACTTAAAGCTGTCCACCCTTTCCACCACAGCACCATGGATGTGGATGGGGGTGTGACTTCCGCCTTTAGACTTCCTAAAGTCCACAATGATTTCCTTGGTTTTCTTGATGTTAAGGGCCAGGTTGTTATCGGCGGCCAGTTTATTGGTGCTTGTTTACTTTCTGACTCCACAGCCTGTTTATTGTTGCTGGTTTAGTGCCGGACTGCTGTGCCAGTTTATTGGTGCCGGTTTGGTGTCTGACTTCTGGGACACTTAATTTGTGCTTTTTTAATTTGTGAATCCTGGGCCCGTTTATCGGTGCTAGTTTAGATTCTGACTCCTGGGCAAGTTTATCGGTGCTGATTTAGATTCTGACTCCTGGCCAGTTTATTGGTGCTGGGCCAGTTTATCAGTGCTGATTTAGTTTCTGACTCCTGGGTCATTTTGTTGGTGATGGTATAGATTCTGACTCCTGGGCCACTTTATTGGTTCTGCTTTAGTTCTGACTCCTGGGCCAGTTTTTTGATGCTTGTTTAGTTTCTGTCTGCTGGGCCAGTTTATTGGTGCTTGTTTACTTTCTGACTTGTGGTGCAGTTTATCGGTGCTTGTTTAGTTTCTAACTGCTGGGTCTGTTTATTGGTGTTGGTATAGTTTCTGACTCCTGAGCCAGCTTAACGGTGCTGGTTTAGTTTATGACTCCTGGGCCCGTTTATTGGTGCTGGTTTAGTTTCTGACACCTGGGCCAGCTTATTGATGCTGGTTTAGTTTCTGACTCATGGTACATTTTATCGTTGCTTATTTAGTTTCTAACTCCTAGGTCGGTTTAATTTTGCTGGTTTAGTTTCTGACTCCAGGGCCAGTTTATCGGTGCTGGTTTAGTTTCTGTCTCCTGGGCCAGGTTATTGATGCTGGTTTGATATGTGACTCCTGGGCCACTTTATTGGTGTTGTTTCCGTCTGTGACTCCTGGGCCAGTTTATTGCCGCTGGGCCATTTTATCGGTGCTGAATTATTTTCTGACTCCTGGGCCAGTTTATTGGTGCTAGTTTAGTTTCTGCCTCCAGGGCCAGTTTATTGGTGCTGGTTTAGATTCTGACTCCAGGGCCAGTTTATTGGTGCTTGTTCAGTTTATGAATCCTGGGCCAGTTTATTGGTGCTTGTTTCCTTTCTGACTCCTGAGCCAGTTTATTGGTGCTTGTTTAATTTCTGACTCCTGGGCCATTTTATCGTTGCTGATTTCGTTTCTGACTCCTGGGTCACATTATTGTTGCTAGTTTATTTTCTGACTGCTCGACCAGTTTATCGGTGCATATTTAGTTTCTGACTCCTTGGACCAGTTTATCGGTGCTGATTTAACTTCTGACTCCTCTGCCCATTTATTGGCGCTGGGCCAGTTTATCGGTGCTGATTAAGTTTCTGACTCCTGGCCCAGTATATCGGTGCTGGTTTAGATTCTGACTCCTGGGCCAGTGCTGGTTTTATTCTCATTGCTGGACCAGTTTATCAGTGCTGGTTTTATTCTCACTGCTGGGCCAGTTTATCAGTGCTGGTTTAGTTTCTGACTCCTGGTCCAGTTTAATGGTGCTGGTTAGTTTCTGACACAGGGACAGTTGATTGGTGCTTGTTTAATTTCTGACTTCTGGGTCAGTCTATTGGTGCTGATTTAGTTTCTGACTCCTTGGTCAGTTTATTGATGCTGGTTTGGATTCTGACTCCATGGTCAGTTTATTGGTCGGTTTAATTTGTGACTCCTGGGCCAGTTTACCTGTGCTGGTTTAGTTTCTGACTGCTGGGCCAGTTTATTGATGATGGTTTAGTTTCTGACTCCTCGGCCAGTTTATTGGTGCTGCTTTAGTTTCTGAATGCTGAGCCAGGTTATTGATACTGGTTTGTTTGTGACTCCTAGGCCACTTTATTGGTGCTGGTTTAGTTTCTGACTCCTGGGCCAGTTTATCGCTGCTGGTTTAGTTTCTGACTGCTGGGCCAGTTTATTGATGCTGGTTTAGTTTGTGACTCCTGGGCCAGTTTATCAGTTGTGGTTTAGCTTGTCACTCATGAGCCAGTTTATTGGTGCTTGTTTAGTTTCTGACTGCTGGGCCAGTTTACTGCCGCAGGGCCAGTTTATCATTGCTGAGTTGGTTTCTGATTCCTGGGCAAGTTTATTGGTGCTGATTTAGTTTCTGGCTCCTCGGCCAGTTTATTGCTGCTGGTATGGTTTCTGACTGCTCGGCCAGTTTATTGGTGCTGGTTTAGTTTCTGACTCCTGGACCAGTTTATTGCTGCTGGTTTGGTTTCTGACTCCTGGGCCAGTTTTTTAGTGCTGGGTCAGTTTATTGGTGCTGAATTATTTTCTGACTGCTGGGCCAGTTTATTGGTGCTGGTTTAGTTTCTGACTCCAGGGCCAGTTTATTGGTGCTGGTTTAGATTCTGACTCCAGGGCCAGTTTATTGGTGCTTGTTCAGTTTATGAATCCTGGGCCAGTTTATTGGTGCTTGTTTCCTTTCTGACTCCTGAGCCAGTTTATTGGTGCTTGTTTAATTTCTGACTCCTGGGCCAGTTTATCGGTGCTGATTTAGTTTCTGACACCTGGGTCAATTTATTGTTGCTGGTTTAATTTTTGACTCCTGGGCCATTTTATCGGTGCTGATTTAGTTTTTGACTCCTCTGTCACGTTATTGTTGCTGGTTTATTTTCTGACTGCTGGACCAGTTTATCGGTGCATGTTTAGTTTCTGACTCCTGGGCCAGTTTATCGGTGCTGATTTAACTTCTGACTCCTCTGCCCGTTTATTGGCGCTGGGCCAGTTTATCGGTGCTGATTAGGTTTCTGACTCCTGGCCCAGTATATCGGTGCTAGTTTAGATTCTGACTCCTGGGCCAGTTTATCGGTGCTGGTTTTATTCTCACTGCTGGGCCAGTTTATCGGTGCTGGTTTTATTCTTACTGCTGGGCCAGTTTATCTGTGCTGGTTTTATTCTCACTGCTGGGCCAGTTTATCAGTGCTGGTTTAGTTTCTAACCCTGATCCAGCTTAATGGTGCTGGATAGTTTCTGACACTGGGACAGTTGATTAGTACTTGTTTAATTTCTGACTCCTGGGTCAGCCTATTGGTGCTGGTTTAGTTTCTGACTCCTTGGTCAGTTTATTGGTGCTGGTTTAGATTCTGACTCCATGGTCAGTTTATTGTTAGGTTTAATTTGTGACTCCTGGGCCAGTTTACCTGTGCTGGTTTAGTTTCTGGCTCCTGAGTCAGTCTATTGTTGCTGGTTTAGTTTCTGACTGCTGGGCCAGTTTATTGATGATGGTTTAGTCTTTGACTCCTCGGCCAGTTTATTGGTGCTGCTTTAGTTTCTGACTGCTGAGCCACTTTATTGATACTGGCTTGTTTCTGACTCCTGGACCAGTTTATCGCTGCTGGTTTAGTATCTGACTGCTGGGCCAATTTATTGATGCTGGTTTAGTTTGTGACTCCTGGGCCAGTTTATCGGTTGTGGTTTAGCTTGTGACTCATGAGCCAGTTTATTGGTGTTTGTTTTGTTTCTGACTCCTCGGTCAGTTTACTGCCGCTGTGCCAGCTTTTCAGTGCTGATTTGGTTTCTGACTCTTGGGCCAGTTTATCGCTGCTAGTTTAGCTTCTGACTGCTGGGCCAATTTATTGATGCTGGTATAGTTTGTGTCTCCTGGGCCAGTTTATCGGTTGTGGTTTAGCTTGTGACTCATGAGCCAGTTTATTGGTGCTTGTTTAGTTTCTGACTGCTGGGCCAGTTTACTGCCGCAGTGCCAGTTTGTCAGTGCTGAGTTGGTTTCTGATTCCTGGGCAAGTTTATTGGTGCTGATTTAGTTTCTGACTCCTGGGCCAGTTTATCAGTGTTGGGTTAGTTTGTGACTGCTGGGCCATTATATTGGTGCTTGCTTAGTTTCTGACTGCTGGGACAGTTTATTGCCCCTGTGCCAGTTTATCAGTGCTGAATTATTTTCTGACTCCTGGGCCAGTTTATCGGGGCTGGTTAGTGTGGTAAACCACTGCTTGTACTCCACTGTGTACATGCCTGTACATGCCTCGGCTGACTCTTCCCACGAATCCAGGTATAAAGGTGACTGCTCCACAGCCCCTTTGTATTCTGGACCGGTCGACCACTCGAGGCACACCTTCATTCTCTTGTTAATAAAAGCCTGTTAATTACTCGCTTAATCTCAGTCTTTAGAGTTATTGATAGCGCATCAATTTTATTAACAAGGTTTTTATAATGGAGAAGATCCTCACACCAGCATGCCTGGACTTAGATCATCGGGAGGCGGACTCATCCACCAAGTTTACTCACTGGCTTAGGTGTTTCAAAAAATTCCTGACCGCCTCCGCTGCAATCAAATCGGACGAGGACAAACTGGATGTCCTGACCTCCAAAGTGAACCACCGAGTGTACTCGGTCATCCAAGACACGACCTCGTACGTGGATGCTATCAAGCTCCTCAAGGACCAGTACACGCGCCCAGTGAACGAAATGTACGCCAGGCAACTTCTGGGGAGTCATAAACAACAAGCTGGGGAATCGACCGAGGAATACCTTCAGGCACTGTCTGTGCTTGGCCGGGCCTTTGGTTGTAAGGATGTAAAGGCCGCCGTGTACACAGAGGAAATTATTCGGGACGCTTTTGTAGCGGGCCACAGGTCCAATTACACCCGACAGCGACTGTTGGAGCAGAGTGACCTCGACCTCAACAAGGCCTCTGACCTCGCACTATCATTGGACGCAGCCTACCGGGGCATGGATGCCTACTCATCTGCACCGTGGACGCCGTGGGGAATGACAGCCTGGGACATGGTAGGACCGTCTCATAGCACCGTGCCACCCCAGCCACATCCCAGCAACGGCCCAACTACCGCAGCAGTGTCCCAAGGCCAGACAGAAGTGCCCCAAGGCCAGAAATGCTACTTCTGTGGCCAGGCCAAACACCCCAGAGCGCGCTGCCCGGCGAAAAATGCGATCTGCTCGGGCTGCGGGAAAAAGGGATACTACGCCAGCATCTGCAGGGCCAAAGCCACCCCGAACCCCAGCAGCACCGCGTGTCGGCCGTGCGGTCCGCCATCTTGGGCCTCCCCAGCCATGTGTGAACCACCGGAACAGCAGCCATTTTGGACGCCTCCAGCCACATGGGGATCATGGACGCCGCCATCTTGGACGACAGCCGGGATGCAGCAGGCCCCCAACACCGCCTCATCTGATACCCGCAGTGACACGCCGACCCCTACGCTGGCCTCTGTTACACTGGACCAAGCGAGACCGCACCAGCTGGCCAGTTCCACAATGGACATTAAGGTAAATGGTCATGAAACAATCTGCCTTTTTGACTCTGGGAGCACGGAGAGCTTCATCCACCCCGACACAGTGCGGCGTTGCTCTCTCCCAGTCCTGCCTGTACACCAGCGGATTTCTATGGCCTCCGAGTCCCAGTTGGTGGACATTGGCGGCTACTGCATGGTGACACTCGTAGTAGACGGGACTGTGTATGATAATTTTAAACTTCTGGTCCTGCAGACCTCTGCGCTGCCGTTCTGCTGGGGTTAGATTTTCAGTGCCACCTTAAAAGTGTTACGATGGCATACGGTGGACCCCTCCCCCCACTCACAGTCCGCAGCCAGCAGCTTCCAAATTGCCCGCCGCGCACCAGGTGCAACCTCTCCACACTCAGAGTCACCACCCCCCCACTGTTTGCTAACCTCACCCCCGACTGTAAGCCCATCACCACAAAGAGCAGGCGATACAGTGCCGGGGACAGGGTTTTCATTAAAACCGAAGTGGAGCGTCTCCTGAAGGAAGGGATTATTGAGGGCAGCACCAGCCCCTGGCGAGCCCAGGTTGTGGTCGTTAAGACCAGCGAGAAGCAGTGCCTGGTCATCGACTACAGCCAGACAATAAATCGCTACACCCTGCTGGACGCTTACCCATTCCCCCGCATAGCTGATATGGTCAACCAGATCACGCAGTACCGCGTCTTCTCGACCATTGACCTGAAATCAGCGTACCACCAGCTCCCTATCCACCCTGAGGACCGCCAGTATACAGCCTTTGAGGCAAACGGCCGCCTCTATCACTTCCTTAGGGTTCCCTTTGGCGTCACCAACGGGGTCTCCGTCTTCCAAAGGGAGATGGACCAGATGGTGGATCAAAATGCGTTGCAGGCCACTTTCCCATATATGGACAATGTGACCATCTGCGGCCATGACTTGCAGGACCATGACGCAAACCTCGAAAAATTCCTCTGCACCGCCAAACTCCTCAACCTGACGTATAACAAGGAGAAGTGCATATTCCGCACAACCCGCCTCACCATCCTTGGATGTGTTGTGGAACACGGAGTCATCGGCCCCGACCCCGACCGGATGCATCCCCTTATGGAACTGCCACTGCCCCACTGCCTCAAGGCACTGAAGAGGTGCCTAGGGTTTTTCTCTTATTACGCCCAGTGGGTCCCCTACTATGCGGACAAGGCCCGTCCACTGATCAGGTCCACCTCTTTTCCCGTGACAGCAGAGGCCCGCTTAGCCTTCCACCGTATCAAGGAAGACATTGCCAAAGCCACCATGCACGCAGTGGACGAATCCATCCCCTTCCAGCTGGAAAGCGACGTGTCCGACTTTGCCCTGTCCGCTACCCTCAATCAGACGGGGAGACCCGTGGCCTTCTTTTCATGAACCCTCCAGGGCCCGGAGACCAGACACTCTGCTGTTGAGAAGGAGGCCCAGGCTATTGTGGAGGCTGTGCGTCATTGGAGGCACTACCTGGCCGGAAAACGATTTACCCTGCTCACTGACCAGCGTTCAGTTGCTATCATGTTTAACAACAAGCAGAGGGGCAAAATCAAAAACGACAAGATCTTGAGGTGGAGAATCGAACTTTCCACCTACAATTATGAGATCTTGTACCGGCCCGGGAAGCACAATGAACCCCCGGATGCTCTATCGCGTGGCACCTGCGCCAGCGCACAGATTGATAGACTGCGGGCCCTCCACAATGACCTCTGCCACCCGGGGGTCACCAGGTTCTTCCACTTCATCAAGGCCCGCAACCTGCCTTACTCCATTGAAGAGGTCAGACCATGACCAGAAACTGCCAAGTCTGCACTGAGTGCAAACCGCACTTTTATAGACCAGACAGGGCTCACCTGATAAAAGCCACTCGCCCCTTCGAGCACCTGAGCGTTGATTTTAAAGGGCCTCTCCCTTCCTCCGACCGCAATGTTTACTTCCTCAGTATTATTGATGAGTACTCCCGTTTCCCGTTCGCCATCTCCTGCCCGGACATGACCAGTGCCACGGTTATTAAATGTCTGAACGACCTCTTCACCCTGTTCGGTTTCCCCAGCTATATCCATAGCGACCGGGGCTCATCGTTTATGAGCGACGAACTCCGTCAGTACCTGCTAGCTGGGGGTATTGCCACAAGCAGGACCACCAGTTACAACCGCCGGGGGAACGGACAGGTGGAAAGAGACAATGCGACAGTTTGGAAGGCTGCCCTGTTAGCCTAAAAGTCTAGGGGCCTTCCGACCTCCCGCTGGCAGGATGTGCTCCCCGATGCACTCCACTCTATTCGGCCACTGCTCTGCACTGCCACTAACGCCACCCCTCATGAGAAAATGTTTGTCTTCCCAAGGAAGTCCACATCGGGGACATCGCTACCGCCATGGCTGACGTCCCCAGGGCCGGTCCTACTGAGAAGACACGTGAGGACCCATAAAATGGACCCCCTGGTCGAGAGGGTCGACCTCCTCCACGCCAACGCCCAGTATGCTTACATTGCGTACCCGGACGGGCGGGAGGACACAGTCTCCATAAGAGACCTCGCACCCTCGGGGGCCACAGTAGCCCACTACCCACTACCACCCCCCCCCACGATCTGATATCCAGCCCCAGCAGACGGCAGGCCTGGGCCCCGCAACCCGCTCGACATCTACGAGGACTACACACCAGTGCCCCAGCCTACGCGGGACTCGACGCCGGAAGCTTCACTACCCCTGCCGTCGCCACGTCGATCACAGCGGCAGACAAGACCTCTGGAGAGACTCCAATACACTAACTTTTAATACACTTCACCCCGCCGGACTCAATTTTAAACAAGGCGTCAATGTGGTAAACCACTGTTTGTATTCCACTGTGTACATGCCTGTACATGCCTCGGCTGACTCCTCCCACGAATCCAGGTGTAAAGGTGACTGCTCCACAGCCTCTTTGTATTCTGGACCGGTCGACCACTCGAGGCACACCATCATTCTCTTGTTAATAAAAGCCTGTTAATTACTCGCTTAATCTCAGTCTTTTGAGTTATTGATAGCGCATCAGTTAGTTTTCTGACTTCTGGGCCAGTTTATTGGTGCTGGTTTAGTTTCCGACTCCTGGTCCAGTTTAATGGTGCTGGATAGTTTCTGACTGCTGGGACAGTTTATTGGTGTTTATTTACTTTCTGACGCGTGGGCCAGTTTATCGGTGCTTATTTAGTTTCTAACTCCTGTGTCTGTTTATTGGTGCTGGTTTAATTTCTGACTCCTGGGACAGTTTATCTGTGCTGGGTCAGTTTATTGCCCCTGGGCCAGTTTATCCGTGCTGAATTCGTTTCTGACTCCTGGGCCAGTTTATCAGAGCTGATTTAGATTCTGACTCCTGGGCCAGTTGATCGGTGCTGAATAGTTCCTGACTCCTGGCCCAGTTTATCGGTGCTGGGCCAGTTTATCGGTGCTGGTTTAACTTCTGACTCCTGGACCAGTTTATTGGTGCTGGTTTAGTTTCTGACTCCTGGGCCTGCTTTTTGGTGCTGGATTAATTCTGACTCCTGGGCGTGTTTATCAGTGCTTGTTTAATTTCTGACTCCTCGGTCAGCTTATCGATGCAGGTTTAATTTCTGACTCCTCGGTCAGTTTATTGGTGCTGGCTTATTTTCTGACTCCTGAGCCAGTTCATTGGTGCGAGTTTAGTTTCTGACTCCTGGGTCAGTTTATTGTTGCTGGTTTAGCTTCTGACTCCAGGGCCAGTTTATCGGTGCAGGATTAGTTTGTGATCGCTGCGCCAGTTTTTTGGCGCTTGTTTAGTTTCGGCTCATGTGTCAGTTTGTCATTGCTTGTTTAGTTTCTGACTCCTGAGCAAGTTTATCGGTGCTGGTTTCGTTTCTGACTCCTGTGCCAGTTTATTGGCGCTGGGCCAGTTTATCGGTGCTGATTAAATTTCAGACTCCTGGGCCAGGTTATTGGCGCTGCTTTAATTTCTGACTCGGAGCCGATTTATTGGTGCTAATTTAATTTCTGACTCCTGACCCACTATATCGCTGCTAGTTTAGATTCTGACTCCTGGGCCAGTTTATTGTTGCTGGGTTAGTGTCTGATTGCTGGGACAGAATTTTGGTGCCAGTTTGGTATCTGACATCTGGGCCAGTTTATTGGTGCTGGTTTAGTTTCTGACTGCTGAACCAGTTTATGCATGCTGGTTTATTTGCTGACTCCTGGGTTAGTTTATCAGTGCTGGTTTAGTTTCTGACTCCTTTCCAGTTTATCGGTGCTGGTTTGCTTTCTCACTGCTGGGCCAGTTTATTGGTGCTGGTTTGTTTTCTGATTCCAGGGCCAGTTTATTGGTGCTTTCTTACTTTCTGACTGCTGGGCCAGTTTATTGGTGCTTATTTATTTTCTGAATCCTAGGCCAGTTTATTCGTGCTTGCTTACTTTCTGACTCATGGTGCAGTTTATCGGTGCTTTTTTAGTTTCAGACGCCTGGGTCTGTTTATCGGTGGTTGTTTAGTTTCTAACTCCTGGGCCTCTTTATTGATGCTGGTTTAGTTTCTCACTCCTAGGCCAGTTTATTGCCGCTGGGCCAGTTTATCGGTGCTGAATTATTTTCTGACCCTTAGGCTTGTTTAACGGTGCTGGTTCAGTTTCTGACTGCTGGGCCAGTTTTTTGGTGCTGGTTTGGTTTCTGACTCCTGGGCCAGTTTATTTGTGCTTTTTTAGTTTCTGACTCCTGGGCCAATTTATTTGTGCTTGTTTAGTTTCTGAATCCTGAGCCAGTTTATTGGTGCTTGTTTACTTTCTGACTCCTCGGTCTGCTTGCTGTTGCTGGCTTAGTGTCGGACTGCTGGGCCAGTTTATTGGTGCTTTTTTAATTTGTGACTCCTGGGCCCGTTTATCACTGCTAGTTTAGATTCTGACTCCTGGACCAGTTTATTGTTGCTGGTTTGGTTTCTGACTCTTGGCCAGTTTATTTGTGCTGGTTAATAAGAACATAAGAAGTAGGAGCAGGATTATACCATATGGCACCTCGGGCCTGCTCCACCATTCAATAGGATCATGGCTAATCCAAACCTAGACGCACATCCACTGCCCTGCCCTCTCCCCATAACCCCTAATTCCCTTGTCTGCTAGGAAACTGTCTATCTCCTTTATAAATTTATTTAATGTTGCAGCTTCCACAGCACTCTGCGGTGAAGAAGTTTCTCCTCATCTCAGTTTTGAAAGAGCAGCTCCTTATTCTAAGATTATGCCCCCTAGTTCTAGTCTCACCCATCAGTGGAAACATCCTGACCGAATCTACCCGATCAAGCCCCCTCACAATCTTGTATGTTTCGATAAGATTGCCTCTCATTCATCTGAACTCCAATGAGTAGAGGCCCAACCTACTTAACCTTTCCTCATACGTCAACCCCCTCATCTCCGGAATCAACCGAGTGAACCTTCTCTGAACTGCCTCGAGAGCAAGTATATCTTTTCTTAAATATGGAAACCAAAACTGCTCGCAGTATTCCAGATGTGGCCTCACCAATACCCTGTATAACTGCAGCAAGTCTTCCCTGTTTTTATACTCCATCCCTCTTGCAATGGTTTCGCTTCTGACTCCTGTGCCTGTTTATTGTTTCTGGATTGTTTCTGACTCCTGGATCAGTTTATTGCCACTGGGCCAGTTTATCGGTGCTGATTTGGATTCTGACTCATGGGCCAGTTTATTGGTGCTGGGCCAGTTTATCAGTGCTGATTAAGTTTCTGGCTCCTTGGCTAGTTTATTGCTGCTGAATTACTTTCTGGCTCCTCGGTCAGTTTATTGCGCTTGCTAAGTTTCTGACTCCTGGGCCAGTTTATCGTTGCTGGTTTAGATTCTAACAGCTGGGCCAGTATATTGGTGCTTGTCTGGTTTCTGACTCCTGGGCCACTTTATTGGTGCTGGTTTAGTTTCTGACTCCTGGGCCAGTTTATCTATGCTGGTTTAGTTTCCTACTCCTGGGTCAGATTATTCGAGTCAGCTTTGTTTCTGACTCCTATGTCAGTTTATTGGCGCTCATTTAGTTTCTGACTCCTGGGCCACTTTATCGATGCTGGTTTACTTTCCGACTCCTGGGAGAGTTTATCAGTGCTTTTTTATCTTCTGACATCTGGGCCGCTTTTTTGGCGCTGGTTTAGTTTCTGTCTCCTGGGCCAGTTTATCAGTGCTGGTTTAGTTGTTGACTCCTGGGCCAGTTTATCAGTGCTGGGCCAATTTATTGCCGCTGGGCCAGTTTATCTGTGCTGAATTCGTTTCTGCCTCCTGGGCCTGTTTAATGGTGCTGGTTTAGTTGTTGACTCCTGGGCCAGTTTATCGGTGCTGGGCCAGATTATTGGTGCTGAATTTGTTTCTTACTTCTGGGCCAGTTTATCGGAGCTGATTTAGATTCTGACTCCTGGGCCAGTTTATCAGTGCCGGCTAAGATGCTGACTCCTGGGCCACTTTGTGGGTGCTTGTTTGGTTTCTGACTCCTGGGCCAGTTTGTTGCCGTTGGACCAGTTTATCGGTGCTGGATAGTTTCTGACTCCTGGGCCAGTTTAATGATGCTTGTTTAGTTTCTGACTCCTGGGCCAGTTTATCGATGCTGGATTAGTTTCTGACTCCTGGGCCTGTTTAATGGTGCTTGTTTAGTTTATGACTCCTGTGCCAGTTTATCGATGCTGGTTTAGTTTCTGACTCCTGGGCCAGTTTATCAGTGCCGGTTTAGTTGCTGACTCCTGGGCCAGTTTATCAGTGCCGGTTTAGTTGCTGACTCCTGGGCCACTTGACGGGTGCTGGTTCGATTTCTGACTCCTGGGCCAGTTTATTGCCACTGGGCCAGTTTATCAGTCCTGAATTCATTTCTGTCTCCTGGGCCAGTTTATTGGTGCTGGTTCAGTTTCTGACTCCTCGGCCAGTTCATTGGTGCTGGTTTATTTTCTGACTGCTGGGTCAGTTTATTGATGCTGGTTTGTTTGTGACTCCTGGGCCAGTTCATTGGTGCTGGTTTAGATTCTGACTACGGGGCCAGTTTATTGATGCTGGATTAGTTTGTGACTGCTGGGCCAGTTTATTGCCACAGGGCCAGTTTATCAGTGCTGATTTAGTTTCTGATTCCTGGGCAAATTTATTGGTGCTGATTTAGTTTCTGGCTCCTCGGCCAGTTTATTGTGCTTGTTAATTTTCTGACTCCTGTGTCAGTTTATCGGTGGTGGTTTAGTTTGTGACTCCTGGGCCAGTTTATTGGTGCTTGTTTAGTTTCTGGCTGCTGGGCCAGTTTATTGCCGCTGGGCCAATTTATCAGTGCTGAGTTATTTTCTGACTGCTGGGCCAGCTTATCGGTGCTGGTTTAGTGTCTTACTGCTGGACCAGTTTATTGGTGCTGGTTTGTTTTCTGACTGCTGGGATACTTTATTGGTGCTTGCTTGTTTTCTGATTCCTGGGCCACATTATTGGTGCTGGTTTAGTTTCTGACTCCTGGTCCAGTTTAATGGTGCTGGATAGTTTCTGGCTGCTGGGACAGTTTATTGGTGCTTGTTTACTTTCTGACACGTGGGCCAGTTTATCGGTGCTTAGTTAGTTTCTAACTCCTGTGTCTGTTTATTGGTGCTGGTATAATTTCAGACTCCTGCGACAGTTTACCTGTGCAGGTTTAGTTTCGGACTCCTGGGTCAGTTTATTAGTGCTGGTTTAGTTTCTGACTGCTGGGCCAAATTATTGCTGATGGTTTAGGTTCTGACTGCAGGGACTGTTTATTGCCAGTGGGCCAGTTTATTGGTGCTGAATCCGTTTCTGACTCCTGGACCAGTTTATCAGTGCTGGTTTTGTTTCTGATCCTGGGCCAGTTTATCGGTGCTGGTTTAGTTTCTGACTGCTGGCCAGTTTATTGATGCTGGTTTAGTTTGTGACTTATGGGACAGTTTATTGGTGCTGGTTTAGATTCTGACTGCTGGCCAGTTTATTGATGCTGGTTTAGTTTCTGACTCCTGAGCTAGTTTATTGGTGCTGATTTAGTTTCTGGTTCCTCGGCCAGTTTATTGTGCTTGCTAAGTTTCTGACTCCTTGGCCAGTTTATCAGTGCTTGTTTAGATTCTGACTGCTGGGCCAGTTTATTGGTGCTTGTTTGGTTTCAGACTCCTGGGCCACTTTATTGGTACTGGTTTAGTTCCTGATTCCTGGGCCAGTTTATTGCCGTTAGGCCAGTTTATTGGTGCTGAATTCGTTTCTGACTTCTGGGCCAGTTTATCAGAGCTGATTTAGATTCTGACTCCTGGCCCAGTTTATTGATGCTGCTTTGGTTTCTGACTCCTGGGCCAGTTTATTGCCGCTGAGCCAGTTAATCGGTGTTGAATTATTTTCTGACTCTTGGGCTTGTTTATCGGTGCTGGTTTAGTTTCTGTCTCCTGGGCCAGTTTATTGGTGTTGGTGCAGTTTCTGTCTCCTGGTTCAGTTTATTGGTGCTTCTTTACTTTCTGACTCCTCGGTCTGTTTATCGTTGCTGGTTTAGTGTTGGACTGCTGGGCCAGTTTATTGGTGCCGGTTTGGTATCTGAATTCTGGGCCACTTTATTGGTTTTTGACTCCTTGTCCCGTTTATCGGTGCTAGTTTAGATTCTGCCTCTGGGCCAGTTTAACGGTGGTGGTTTAGTTGCTGAATCATGGGCCAGCTTATTGTTGCTGGCTTCGTTTCTGACTCCTGGGCCAGTTTATTGTCCCTGGATTGTTTCTGACTCCTGGGTCAGTTTATTGCCGCTGGGCCAGTTTATCTGTGCTGATTTTGATTCTGACTCCTGGACCAGTTTAACGCTGCTGGTTTAGTTTCTGACTCCTGGGCCAATTTATCGGTGCCGGTTTAGTTTCTGACTTCAGGGCCAGTTTATTGGTGCAGATTTACTTTCTGACACCTGTGTCAGTTTTTCTTTGCTGGTTTAGTTTGTGACTGCTGGGACAGCTTATATGTGCTGGTCTAGTTTCTGACTGCCGGGCCAGTTTATCGGTGCTGGTTTAGTTTATGACTGCTGTGGCAGTTTATTGGTGCTGGTTAAGTTTTTGACTCCTGTGTCAGTTTATTGCTGCTGGGCAAGTTTATCGGTGCTGCTTTAGTTTTTGACTCCTGAGCTGGTTTATTGGTGCTGATTTAGGTTTTGGGTCCTTGGCCAGTTTATTGGTGCTGCTTCAGTTTCTGACTGCTGGGCCAGTTTATTGGTGCTGGGTTAGTTTCCTACTCATGGGTCAGATTATTCGTGTCAGTTTAGTTTCTCTCTCATGGGCCAGTTTATTGGCGCTGGGCCAGTTTCTGACTCCTGGGTCAGGTTAAGTTTATGACTGCTTGGACAGTTTATTGGTACTGCTTTAGTTTCTGACTGCCGGGCCACTTTATTGGTGCTTGTTTAGTTTCTGACTCCTGAGTCAATTTATTGCCGCTGGGCTAGTTTATTGGTGCTGAATTCGCTTTTGGCTACTTGGCCAGTTTATTGTGCTTGTTTAGCTTCTGACTGCTGGGCCAGTTTATTGGTGCTGGTTTAGTATCCTACTCCTGGGTCAGATTATTCGTGTCAGTTTGTTTTGTCACTCCTGGGCCAGTTTATTGGCGCTGGGCCAGTTTCTGACTCCTGGGTCAGGTTATTGGTGCTGGTTTAGTTTCTGAATCCTAGGCCAGTTTATCAGAGCTGATTTAGATTCTGACTCCTGGGCCAGTTTACCTGTGCAGGTTTAGTTGCTGAAACCTGGGCCAGTTGATCGGTTTTGGATTGATTTCTGACTCCTGTGTCAGTTTATTGCCGCTAGGCCTGTTTATTGGTGCTGATTTAGTTTCTGACTGCTGGGCCAGTTTATCGGTGCTGGTTTAGTGTCGGACGGCTGGGCCAGTTTATTGTTGCTAATTTGGGAGCTGTCTTCTGGGCCACTTTATTGGTGCTTTTTTAATTTCTGACTCCTGGGCCAGTTATCAGTGGTGTTTTAGTTTCTGACTCCTGTGCCAGTTTTTTGCTGCTGGATAGTTTCTGACTCCTGGGCCAGTTTATCAGTGCTCATTTAGATTCTGACTCCTGGGCCAGTTTATTGGTGCTGGTTTAGATTCTGACTCCTGGGCCAGTTTATTGGTGCTTGTTTACTTTCTGACTCCTTGCGCCAGTTTATTGGTATTTGTTTAGTTTCCGACTCCTGGGCCAGTTTATCGGTGCCGGTTTAATTTCTGACTCCTCGGTCAGTTTATCGATGCTGGTTTAATTTCTGACTCCTCGGTCAGTTTATCGATACTGGTTTAATTTCTGACTCCTCGGTCAGTTTATCGTTGCAGGTTTATTTTCTGACTCCTGAGCCAGTTCTTCGGTGGCAGTTTGGTTTCTGACTTCTGGGCCAATTTATTGGTGCTTTTATAATTTGTGACACCTGGGATAGTTTATCGGTGCTAGTTTACATTCTGCCTCCTGGGCCTGTTTATTGATGCTTGTTTAGTTTCTGACTCCTGGGCCAGTTTATTGATGCTGGTTTGGTTTCTGACTCCTGGGCCAGTTTATTGCCGCTGGGCCAGTTAATCGGTGTTGAATTATTTCCTGACTCTTAGGCTTGTTTATCGGTGTTGGTTTAGTTTCTGTCTCCTGGGCCCGTTTATTGGTGTTGGTGCAGTTTCTGACTCCTGGGCCAGTTTATTGGTACTAGTTTCTATTCTGACTCTGGGCCAGTTTATCGGTGCTAGTTTCTATTCTGACTCAGGGCCAGTTTATCGGTGCTGATTTAGTTTCTGACTCCTGGGCTAGTTTATCGGTGCGGGATTAGTTTATAACTGCTGGAACAGTTTATTGGTGCTGCTTTAGTTTCTGACTGCCGGGCCAGTTTATTGGTGCTGGTTTAGTTTCTGACTGCCGGGCCACTTTATTGGTGCTTCTTTAGTTTAGTTTCTCCTGAGTTAGTTTATTGCTGCTGGGCTAGTTTATTGGTGCTGAATTCGCTTTTGGCTCCTTGGCCAGTTTATTGTGCTTGTTTAGTTTCTGACTCCTGGGCCAGTTTATTGGTGCTGGTTTAGTTTCTGACTCCTGGGACAGTATATCGGTGCTTGTTTATTTTCTGACTCCTGGGCAACTTTTTTGGTCATGGTTCAGTTTCTGACTCCTCGGTCAGTTTATTGGTGCTGGTTTAATTTCTGACTCCTGGGCCAGTATATACGTGCTAGTTTAGATTCTGACTCCTAGTCCAGTATATCCGTGCTAGTTTAGATTCTGACTCCTAGTCCAGTATATCCGTGCTAGTTTAGATTCTGACTCCTGGGCCAGTTTATCGATGGTGCTTTAGTTGCTGACTCCTGGGCTAGTTTATGGGTGCTGGTTTGATTTCTCACTGCTGGGCCAGTTTATTGGTGCAGGTTTAGTTTCTGACTGCTGGGCCAGTTTATTGGTGCTTGTTTAGTTTCTGACTCCTCGGTCAATTTATCGATGCTGGTTTAATTTCTGACTCCTCGGTCAGTGTATTGATGCTGGTTTAATTTCTGACTCCTGAGTCAGTTTATCATTGCTGGTTTACTTTCTGAGTCCTGGGTCAGTTTATCGTTGCTGGTTTATTTTTTGACTCCTGAGCCAGTTCTTTGGTGGTGGTTTAATTTCTGAATCCTGGAGCAGTTTATCGTTGCTGGTTTAGTTTCTGACTCCTGAGCCAGTTCATTGGTGCGGGTTTAGATTCTGAATCCTGGGTCAGTTTATCGTTGCTGGTTTAGTTTCTGACTCCTGAGCCAGTTCATTGGTGCGTGTTTAGATTCTGAATTATGGGTCAGTTTATTGTTGCTGGTTTCGGTTCTGACTGCTGGGCCATTTTATTGGTGCTGGATAGTTTCTGAATCCTGGTCCGGTTTATTGGTGCTGGGTAGTTTCTGACTGCTGGACAAGTTTATTAGTGCTGCTTTAGTTTCTGACTCCTGGTCCGGTTTATTAGTGCTGCTTTAGTTTCTGACTGCTGGACCAGTTTATTAGTGCTGGTTTAGTTTCTGACTCCTGGGCCAGTTTATTGGTGCTGGTTTGATTTCTGACAACTGGGCCTATTTATTGATGCTGGTTTAGTTTGTGACTCCTGGGAAAGTTTATTGGTGCTGGTTTAGATTCTGACTGCTGGGCCAGTTTATTGGTGCTGGTTTGATTTCAGACTCCTCGGTCTATTTATTGATGCTGGTTTAGTTTGTGACTCCTGGGACAGTTTATCGCTGCTGATTTAGTTCCTGACTCCTGGGCCAGTTTATTGGTGCTGATTTAGTTTCTGGCTTCTCGGACAGTTTATTGGTGCTTGTTTAGTTTCTGAATCCTTAGTCAGTTTATTGCTGCTGGGCCAGTTTATTGGTGCTGATATAGTTTCTGGCTCTTCGGCCAGTTTATTGTTGCTTGTTTCATTTCTGACTCCTGGGCCACTTTATTGGTGCTCGTTTACTTTCTGACTACAGGGCCAGTTTATTGATGCTGGTTTGGTTTCTGACTCCTGGGCCAGTTCATTGCCACTGGGCCAGTTTCTCGGTGCTGAATTATTTTCTGACTCCTGGGCCAGTTTATTGGTGCTTGTTTAATTTCGGACTCTTCGTCAGTTTATCGTTGCTGGTTTAGTGTCGGACTGCTGGGCAATTTTATTGTTGCCAGTTTGGTATCTGACTTCTGGGCCACTTTATTTGTGCTTCTTTAATTTGTCACTCCAGGGCCAGTTTAGCGGTGCTAGTTTAGATTCTGACTCCTGGGCCAGTTCATCGGTGGTGGTTTACTTTCTGACTGCTGGGCCAGTTTATCGGAGCTGGTTTATTTTCTGACTGCTGGGCCAGTTTATCAGTGCAGGTTTCGTTTCTGACTCCTGGGCCAGTTTATCGGTGCAGGATTAGTTTCTGATCACTGAGCCAGTTTTTCAGTACTTGTTTAGTTTCGGACTCCTGTGTCAGTTTACCGTTGCTGGTTTAGTTTCTGACTCCTGAGCCAGTTTATTGGTGCTGGTTTAATTTCTGACACCTGAGCCAGTTTATTGGTGCTGGTTTAGTTTCTCACTCCTCGGTCAGTTTATCGATGCTGGTTTAATTTCTGACTCCTCGGTCAGCTTATTGATTCTGGTTTAATTTCTGACTCCTGAGTCAGTTTATCATTGCTGGTTTATTTTCTGACTCCTGTGTCAGTTTATCGTTGCTGGTTTAGTTTCTGACTCCTGAGCTACTTCATTGGTGCGGGTTTAGATTCTGAATCCTGGGTGTGCTGCCTTTCTTTAGGAAGTAATGTTAGTTTTCCAGTTAAGTCAGGGGTTTGAGTAATTTGGGTCGAGTCCCAATGTGTGCCACCACCTAGTGGATACTTGGTACCTAGCAACTGCGGTAAAATGCAGTAAAGTGCAGTAAAGCACAGTAAAGTGCAGTAAAGTAAACTACTGTATAGCACAGACCTGTAGCCACACATGGTCTGGGAAGTTATTTTGTTGTCACGCTTCAGCCTTGAACACTATTTGTCTGTAAGTACTTGAGAATGTTATAGCTGATTAGTGTACACTATATTTTGCAGAAAATGTTTAGTTTGTAACTTTTCTTTGTAAGCAAACTTACACAGCTAGCCGTGAAGTGCTCGCTCTCTGTCTAGCTGGTTAACTTGTAGCTGTATTTTGATGCACTATGTACAGGGCTAATTTAAAGAGAATGCCTTCCAGTTTGCTAAATGTATATTCACAGTAAGCTGTGTTTCCACGTGTTTGGTGAGTTACATGCCAAATGTACTGTGTTGCTCAGGCATACTTAAATTTGTGTATGCATATCAGTTATGTGCTTGTGTACTAATGTGTGCTTCCACTTCTGTATTGTACTTCAGTTTCACAATAAGAATCTTTCAGTAAAGTTTACAAGAAAAGTCAAGCCTTGTGATTTTTATGGGAAGATATCAAGTTGTTAGCTACCTGTCTAGCTCTGCATAGGAACGCGCTGCAAGGGCAGAATAGTGAAAAGACAACAGCACAGCGGGCTCAAGCACAAGAAGATACCACTCAGCTACCATGAGTCTACGCTCAGGAAGACAATATACCATAGAGGACGTCGACCAGCCAACCGAGAAGCATGAGCCTCTTCGAGCAAATGATGCCAAGTCACAGTCCTCTAAAGCATCCTTTAGATCATCTCGGCGGTCCAGCAGACCGTCATCATCGACTGCTTCTGCAGCCGCCAAAGCACATGCCAAGGCAGAAGCTGCCCAGGCTCAATTGTCCTTCACTGAAAAAGAAGCTAGTGTGATGCAGCAGAGAGCTGACCTTACGAAGCAGAGAGCTGACCTCGACGCCAGTCTCCACATTCTCCAAAGCCAGAGAGCTGCCACTGCCGCTGAAGCTGAAGCTGCAGCTTATGAAGAAGGTGAGGAGAATGAAGGTGGGGAGCACAGCCATGAACCATAAGTTCCAGAACAGCCCCTCAGTCCAGTGCAACGTACAAGTGAGTATGTCCAACAAAACTCCAAATTGTTCTTCAAGGAAACATCCAGGTATCTCGACGCATAACAAGCTACTCACCACAGTAACAAACAGCCTGTTTTCGGAGACACTGAGCTTAAAAGAGAAGAAACAAGTAAGACTTACCTGCAGAGACCGCCAAAGCACTTGGCCAATCCAGCCAAGCAGTCCTCGCCCGAGCCACAAGGTGCACAAGACCTCGCTAGGTACCTCATCCGCCGAGAATTGTTAAGGTCAGGTCTTCTAGAATTTGATGACCGTCCTGAAAATTATTGGTCATGGAAAGCGTCCTTCCTGAGTACCACCAAGGACTTGAATCTGTCAGCCAGAGAAGAACTAGATTTGATGACAAAGTGGCTCGGAGCTGAGTCGTCAGAACAGGCGAAGAGAATTCGCTCAGCGCACATCCGCAATCCCACAGCAGGCCTCAACCTGGGTTGGCAACGTCTCGAAGGCTGTTATGGGACACCAGAAGTCATTGAACATGCACTGCTTAAGAAGTTTGAGGACATTCCGAAGCTAACCAACAAAGATAATGTCGAGCTTCGAGAACTGGGTGACATTCTCCTCGAACTGGAGTATGCTAAGGGAGAAGGTTGCCTGACAGGCCTCTCGTATTTGGATACAGCTCGTGGGGTAAACCCAATAGTGGAAAAGCTCCCCTACAACCTTCAAGAGAAATGGATAGATAAGGGATCCAAGTACAAGGAGGACAACGGAGTAGAACTTCCTCCCTTCTCTCTCTTCTCCAGGTTCGTCCAACAACAGGCAAAAGTGAGGAATGATCCAAGTTTCACTTTCTCCACCTCCAGCAGTCACACTCCTTCGAGAACAGAGAAACCCACAAAGTACAGCAACAAAGCCCCTGTGAGTGCGCACAAAACAGATGATCCAGCCTAACCCCCAGTCAACCAATCCAGTTCTGCTGGGAATCAAGTGGATGACCCAGATCGTCAGTGTCCAATTCACAAGAAGGCCCACCCACTCAAAAAGTGTTGAAGCTTTAGAGGCAAGCCTATTGATGAGCGGAAATCATACCTGAAAGAGAATCGCATCTGCTTCAGGTGTTGTGGGTTGACTATGCACATGGCAAAAGACTGCAAGGCGACAATCAAGTGCTTCGAGTGCAACAGTGAAAAACACATCGCAGCCCTGCACCCAGGTCCTCCTCCTTCGACCACCGAGAGTGCTGCGGTTGACAAAGAGGATAGCGGGGAGCAAAGCGAAAGCACATCTTCTTCAGTCACCTCCAAGTGTACAGAGGTTTGTGGAAATGCAAGCAGCCCACGCTCATGCTCCAAAATTTGTTGGTTAAAGCATATCCTGCAGGGAGAAAGGAGAAGGCAATCAAGATGAATGCAGTGCTTGATGAGCAAAGTAACAAGTCTCTAGCGAAGACAGAATTCTTCAATCTCTTTGAAGTCAAGGCCAGCGCAGCTCCGTACACACTAAAAACCTGTTCAGGGACAACAGAGACTACGGGTAGGAGAGTTGGCAACTTCATGATCGAGTCCATGGATGGGAAACTACAGCTTCCCCTCCCCACCTTAATTGAGTGTGACATGATACCAGATGATAGGACGGAAATTCCCGCCCCAGAGGTCGCACGCCATCAGCCCCACCAGCCAGTTGCCAACAAGATTCCAGCTGTGGACCCGGATGCTCCAATACTCCTGCTCTTGGGAAGAGACATCTGAAGGGTGCACAAGGTGCGTGAGCAAATCAACGGGCCCCACAATGCTCCTTATGTGCAGCGGCTTGACCTGGGATGGGTCCTCGTAAGTGGAGTTTGCCTGGGAACACCCCACAAACCAGCGGATGCCAGCGTCTATAAAGCAAACGTGTTGCACAATGGTCGCACATCCTGTCTCAGCCCATGCCCAAACAGGATCCAGGTAAAGGAAGACTACGATGGCATGACGCAGCATCATAGGTCAACCCCCTCTGCCTGTGAGGAAGAGGCAGGCACAGACAGCCTAGGATGCTCAGTGTTTGAAAGGTCCAAGGATGATGACAAGCCAGCACTATCCATGGATGACAAAGCTTTCCTAATCATCAGTGCCCTGAGGAGGATTTTCTCAATCCGTGGTCCAGCCAAACTTCTCCGCTCTGACAGAGGGACTAACTTAGTGGGTGCCTGTAAGGAGTTGGACATCCACATGGACGATTCAGCGGTAAGAAGCTACCTCCAAAATAAAGGATGCACGTGGGTGCTTAACCCCCCGCATTCATCCCACAAGGGTGGTTCATGGGAGAGGCTCATCGGTGCTGCCAGGCGTATTCTGGATGCTATGCTGCTTCAGACGGGACCCACTCGTCTCACACACGATGTCTTGAGCATTCTCCTGGCTGAAGTCATGGCGATCATGAATGCAAGACCCCTGGTGCCGGTGTCCACTGACCCAGATATGCCTGCAGTCCTCAGGCCAGCGATGCTCCTGACTCAAAAGATGAGTGCCATTTCAGCCCCCTCTGGAAACTTCGACATGGCTGAGCTGCACAGGAAGCAGTGGAAGTAAGTCCAACGTCTTGCAGACACCTTTTGGAAGAGATGGAGAGGAGAGTATTTGTCCACCCTACAGAGCCGTAGGAAATGGACAGAAGACAAGCCAAATGTCAAAGTGGGAGATGTTGTCTTGCTGAAAGACAGCCAAGCACACAGAAATTAATGGCCAGTGGGACTGGTTATCAAAACTCTGTGGAGCAGGGACAAGAGGGTCCGCAAGGTGGAGGTGAAGATTGTCAAGGAGGGTACTGTCAATGTGTTTCTGAGGCCAGTCTCAGAGATCATAGTCCTCCTTTCTGAAGAAACCTAGAGAAAGGATTCTGAGTATGTTTGCAGCCAAAGGACGTTTTCTTTAGGTTTGTTTTGTATCTGTAGTGGTACAATGGAATTGTACCAAGCGGGGAGTGTGCTGCCTTTCTTTAGGAAGTAATGTTAGTTTTCCAGTTAATTCGGTGGTTTGAGTAATTTGGGTCGATTCCCATTATGTGCCGCCACCTAGTGGATATTTGGTACCTAGCAACTGCAGTAAAGTGCAGTAAAGCACAGTAAAGTGCAGTAAAGTAAACTACTGTATAGCACAGACCTGCAGCCACACATGGTCTGCGAAGTTATATTGTTGTCACGCTTCAGCCTTGGACACTATTTGTCTGTAAGTACTTGAGAATGTTATAGATGATTAGTGTACACTATATTTTGCAGAAAATGTTTAGTTTGTAACTTTTCTTTGTAAGCAAACTTACACAGCTAGCCGTGAAGTGCTCGCTCTCTGTCTAGCTGGTTAACTTGTAGCTGTATTTTGATGCACTATGTACAGGGCTAATTTAAAGAGAATGCCTTCCAGTTTGCTAAATGTATATTCACAGTAAGCTGTGTTTCCACGTGTTTGGTAAGTTACATGCCAAATATACTGTGTTGCTCAGGCGTACTTAAATTTGTGTATGCATATCAGTTATGTGCTTGTATACTAATGTGTGCTTCCACTTCTGTATTGTACTTCAGTTTCACAATAAGAATCTTTCAGTAAAGTTTACAAGAAAAGTCAAGCCTTGTGATTTTTATGGGAAGATATCAAGTTGTTAGCTCATGTCTAGCTCTGCATAGGAACGCGCTGCGAGGGCAGAATACTGGATCTGTTTATTGTTGCTGGTTTAGTTTCTGACTGCTGGGCAAATTTATCGGTGCAGGTTTAGTTTCTGACTCCTGGGCATGTTTATCGGTGCAACTTTAGTTTCTGATTGCTGGGCCAGTTTTACGGAGCTAGTTTAGTTTCGGACTCCTGTGTCAGTTTATCGTTGCTGGTTTGATTTCTGACTCCTGGGCCTGTTTATTGATGCTGGTTTAGTTTGTGCCTCCTGGGACAGTTTATTGGTGGTGGTTTAGATTCTGACTCCTGGGACAGTTTATTGGTACGATAGCAAAATACGGCAGATGTTGGAAATCCGAAATAACAACAGAAATCATCTCCTCTGGAGATCTTCCCCCTGCTGCCACCAACCTCATAGTTCCCCAACCCCGCACAGCCCACTTCTACCTCCTTCCCAAGATCCACAAACAGGACTGACCTGGTAGACACATCGTTTCAGCCTGTTCTTGCCCTACGGAACTTATCTCTTCCTATCTTGACTCTATCTCTTCTCCCCTTGTCCAGTCTCTTCCCACCTACATCCGCGACTCTTCGGATGCCCTCCGCCACTTTAACAGTTTCCAGTTTCCTGGCCCCAACCGCTTCCTTTTCACCATGGACATACAATCCCTCTACACCTCCATCCCCCACCCGGATGGCCTGAGGGCGCTCCGCTCCTTCCTTGAACAGAGGCCCGACCAGTCCCCATCCACCACTACCCTCCTCCGCCTGGCTGAACTTGTTCTCACATTGAACAACTTCTCCTTTTACTCCACTCATTTCCTCCAAATCAAAGGTGTTGCCATGGGTACCCGCATGGGTCCTAGCTATGCCTGCCTTTTCGTGGGCTACGTGGAACAATCTTTGTTCCAGTCCTACTCGGGTCCCTTCCCTCACCTCTTTCTCTGATACATTGATGACTGTATCGGTGCAGTTTCCTGCTCTCGCCCCGAACTTGACAATTTCATTCAATTTGCCTCCAACTTCCACCTTTCCCTCACCTTCACATGGTCCATCTCTGACTCTTCCCTTCCCTTCCTCGACTTCTCCATCTCCATCTCTGGGGATAGGTTATCGACCAATATTCACTACAAGCCCACTGACTCCCACAGCTACCTGGACTACACTTCCTCCCACCCCGCTTCCTGTAAGGACTCTATTCCATTCTCCCAGTTTCTCTGCCTCCGCCGTATCTGCTCCGACGACGCCACCTTCCACACCAGTGCTTCAGACATGTCTTCCTTTTTCCACAACCGAGGATTCCCCTCTACCGTGGTTGACACTGCCCTCGACCATGTCAGTTCTATCTCCCGCACTTCTGCCCTCAACCCTGCCCCTCCCTCCCGGAACCACGATAGGGTTCCCCTTGTCCTCACCTTTCACCCCACCAGCCTCCACATTCAATGGATCATCCTCCGGCATTTCCGCTACCTCCAAAGTGATCGCACCACCAAACGTATCTTCCGCTCCCCTCCCCTTTCAGCATTCCGCAGGGACCGCTCCCTCCGAGTCACCGTAGTCCACTCCTCTATCACCCCTAACAGCCCTTCCCCTTCGCCTGGCACCTTCCCGTGCAAGCAGAGGAGATGTAACACCTGCCCCAAAACCTCCCACCTTCCCACTGTCAAGGGCCCCAAACACCCCTCCCAGGTGAAACAGCGATTTACTTGTAATTCTCGCAATCTAGTATACTGTATTCGCTGCTCACGATGCGGTCTCCTCTACGTTGGGGAGACCAAATGCAGATTGGGTGGCCGCTTTGCGGAACACCTCCGTTCAGTCCGTAAGGGTGACCCCGAGCTTCCGGTCGCCTGTCATTTTAATTCACCGCTCCATTCCCACTCGGACCTCACTGTCCTTGGCCTCTTGTATTGTTCCACAGAAGCTCAACGTAAACTCGAGGAACAGCACCTCGTCTTCCGATTAGGCACTCTGCAGCCTTCCGGACTCAATATCGAGTACAACCATTTCAGATCATAAGCTCGGCCCCCATTTCATTTTCTCTTGTAATTGTTCCACTCCTTCCCCCCCCCTTTCCTTTTCTTTCTCTCTCACACCTGGCAGCTATCTTTTGCCCTGCCAGTACACTTTACACCTAATCCCAGCCTATTACCATCTCGTCTAGCTTCTAATCTCTTTTACTTCTTTAGTTTCTTTTATTCTTTTGTCCGATCGCAGCCCTGCCTTCGATCTAGTTTCTTTTCTTTCCAGTTTTGAAGAAGGGTCCAACCCGAAACGTCAACTCAAATTTCTCTCCACGGATGTTGCCTGACCTGCTGAGTTTTTCCAGCATTTTCTGTTGTTATGACAATTTATTGGTGCTGATTTAGTTTCTGACTCCTGGGCCTATTTATTGATGCTGATTTAGTTTGTGACTCCTGGGACAGTTTATTGCTGCTGATTTAGTTTCTGACTCCTGGGCCAGTTTATTGGTGCTGACTTAGTTTCTGGCTTCTCGGCCAGTTTATTGGTGCTTGTTTAGTTTCTGAATCCTTAGTCAGTTTATTGCCGCTGGGCCAGTTTATTGGTGCTGATTTAGTTTCTGGTTCATCGTCCAGTTTATTGGTGCTTGTTTGGTTTCTGACTCCTGGCCAGTTTATTGGTGCTGGTTTAGTTTCTGGCTCATTGGACAGTTTATTGGTGCTTGTTTGGTTTCTGACTCCTGGGCCAGTTTATTGATGCTGGTTTAGTTTCTGACTACAGTGCCAGTTTATTGATGCTGGTTTGGTTTCTGACTCCTAGGCCAGTTTATTGCCACTGGCCCAGTTTTTCGGTGCTGAATTATTTTCTGACTCCTGGGCCAGTTTATTGGTGCTTGTTTAGTTTCTGACTCCTGAGCCAGTTTTTTGGTGCGAGTTTAACTTCATCAGTTTATCGTTGCTTGTTTAGTGTCGGACTGCTGGGCAATTTTATTGCTGCCAGTTTGGGATCTGACTTCTGGGCCACTTTATTTGTGCTTCTTCAATTTGGAGCTCCTGGGCCAGTTTATCGGTGCTAGTTTAGATTCTGACTCCTGGGCCAGTTTATCGGCGGTGGTTTATTTTCTGACTGCTGGGCCAATTTATCGGAGCTGGTTTATTTTCTGACTGCTGGGCCAGTTTATCAGTGCAGGTTTAGTTTCTGACTCCTGGGCCTGTTTATCGGTGCAAGATTAGTTTCTGATCGCTGGGCCAGTTTTTCGGTGCTTGTTTGGTTTCGGACTCCTGTGTCAGTTTTTCACTGATGGCTTGGTTTCTCACTCCTGAGCCAGTTTATTGGTGCTGGTTTAGTTTCTGACTCCTGAGCCAGTTTATTGGTGCTGGTTTAGTTTCTGATGCCTCGGTCAGTTTATCGATGCTGGTTTAATTTCTGACTTCTCGGTCAGTTTATTGATGCTGGCTTAATTTCTGACTCCTGAGTCAGTTTATCATTGCTGGTTTATTTTCTGACTCCTGGGTCAGTTTATCATTGCTGGTTTATTTTCTGAATCCTGGTTCAGTTTATCGTTGCTGGGTTTTTTTCTGAATCCTGAGCCAGTTCTTTAGTGGTGGTTTAGTTTCTGAATCCTGGGTCAGTTTATTGTTGCTGGTTTAGTTTCTGACTGCTGGGCCAATTTATCGGTGCAGGTTTAGTTTCTGACTACTGGGCATGTTTATTGGTGCAACTTTAGTTTCTGATTTCTGGGACAGTTTTACGGAGCTTATTTAGGTTCGGACTCCTGTGGCAGTTTATCGTTGCTGATTTGGTTTCTGACTCCTGGGCCAGTTTATTGGTGCTGGTTTTGTTTCTGACTACTGGGCCAGTTTATCGGCGCTGAGCCTGTTTATCGGTGCTGACTAAGTTCTGACTCCTGGGCCAGGTTATTGGTGCTGGTTTACTTTCTGACTCAGGGCCAGTTTATTGGTGTTAATTTAATGTCTGACTCCTGCCCAGTTTATCGGTGCTGGTTTAGAATCTGACTCCGGGGTCAGTTTATCGTTGCTGATTTAGTGTCTGACTACTGGGCCAGTTTTTTGGTGCCGGTTTGGTGTCTGTCTTCTGGGCCACTATATTGGTGCTGGTTTAGATTCTGACTGTGGAACCAGCTTATCTGTGCTGGTTTAGTTCCTGACTCCTGGGCCAGTTTATTGTTGCTGGTTTTGTTGCTGACTCCTGGGCCAGTTTATTGGTGCTGGTTTGGTTTCGACTCCTGGGCCAGTTTATCGGTGCAGAATATTTTCTTACTGCTGGTCCGGTTTATTGGTGCTGGATAATTTCTGACTCCTGGTCCGGTTTATTGGTGCTGGGTAGGTTCTGACTGCTGGACCAGTTTATTAGTGCTGCTTTAGTTTCTGACTCCTGGTCCGGTTTATTGGCGCTGGTTTAGTTTCTGACTCCTGTGTCTGTTTATTAGTGCTGCTTTCGTTTCTGACTGCTGGACCAGTTTATTCGTGCTGGTTTAGTTTCTGACTCCTGGACCAGTTTATCGGTGCTGGTGTGATTTCTTACTCCTGGGCCTATTTATTGATGCTGGTTTAGTTTGTGACTCCTGGGAGAGTTCATTGGTGCTGGTTTTGATCCTGACTCCTGGGCCAGTTTATTGGTGCTGATTTAGTTTCTGACTCCTGGGCCTATTTATTGATACTGGTTTAGTTTGTGACTGCTGGGACAGTTTATCGCTGCTGATTTAGTTTCTGACTCCTGGGCCAGTTTATTAGTGCTGATTTAGTTTATGGCTTCTCGACCAGTTTATTGGTGCTTGTTTAGTTTCTGAATCCTTAGTCAGTTTATTGCCACTGGGCCAGTTTATTGGTGCTGATTTAGTTTCTGGCTCATCGTCCAGTTTATTGGTGCTTGTTTGGTTTCTGACTCCTGGCCAGTTTATTGGTGCTGGTTTAGTTTCTGGCTCATCTGCCAGTTTATTGGTGCTTGTTTGGTTTCTGACTCCTGAGCCAGTTTATTGCTGTTGGTTTAGATTCTGACTCTGCGTCAGTTTATCGTTGCTGGTTTAGTGTCGAACTGCTGGGCAATTTAATTGTTGCCAGTTTGGTATCTGACTTCTGGGCCACTTTATTTGTGCTTTTTTAATTTGTGACTCCTGGGCCAGTTTATCGGTGCTAGTTTATTTTCTGACTCCTGAGCCAGTTTATTGGTGCTGGTTTAGTTTCTGACTCCTCGGTCAGTTTATTGATGCTTGTTTAATTTCTGACTCCTGACTCAGTTCATCATTGCTGGTTTATTTTCTGACTCCTGGGTCAGTTTATCGTAGCCGGTCTATTTTCTGACTCCTGAGCCAGTTCTTCTGTGGTGGTTCAGTTTCTGAATCCTGGATCAGTTTATTGTTGCTGGTTTGGTTTCTGACTCCTGAGCCATTTCATTGGTGCGGGTTTAGATTCTGAATCCTGGATCAGTTTATTGTTGCTGGTTTAATTTCTGACTGCTGTGCCAATTTATCGGTGCAGGTTTAGTTTCTGACTCCTGGGCATGTTTATCGGTGCAACTTTAGTTTCTGATTGCTGGGCCAGTTTTATGGAGCTTGTTTAGTTTCGGACTTCTGTGGCCGTTTATCGTTGCTGGTTTAGTTTCTGACTCCTGGGCCAGTTTATTGGTGCTTGTTTTGCTTCTGATGCCTGGGCCAGTTTAATGCCCTGGGTCTTGTAATGAAATCTGTTTGTCTTGATCCTGTATTTCCTGTATTCGTTTTGCACTCATGTATATTACCCTCCCCCAAACTGTGTATAGTTTCACTTCCTCTTTCCTGACTAACCTGGAAGGTTCCAGGTCTTGGCTCTTGGCTCCGCCCCTGACTTCTCTTACATAAAGATCCCAGGATCTGTATGACTCATCCCTGTGAACCAGTCGGCGTGTTGAGATGTTAGCTCTGATCTTAGAGTTTAAAAGCCAACTTGTTTAAGTCTATAACTTCTAGTTTTGTGGTTATTGAAGGCACATCCAGTCTGTTTATCGGTGCTGACTAAATTCTGACTCCTGGGCCAGGTTATTGGTGCTGCTTTATGTTAAGTCTGTGTGTTCTCGTTATTGTTAATAAGAATCACTGCACACAGGCCAGAAGAATAAATTCAACAGGTCTTTACTAGTCGAAGGTCAGGCTGAACTGCCCAATAAATCATTACACAGCACTTATATACCGGTGTGGTCACCACCGGTATTACAGTATACAGCAGCCAAGATAAAGTAGTGCATCTTTTAAAATAGTTCTCTTAAAGGTGGAACGGTTACATACACCACAATCCTCCCTTTTTAGCTTAACAGTATATATTCCCCATTAACATAACATAATAACATATATACACAACTTCATGTAAAAACAGTTCACAGATTCAATCTCTGAGGAGGCCTCCTGATCCGAGACGGATAACGCCTTTCAGGGGTCTCTGGTTCTCGTTGCTGGGGTGCCTCAACTAGTTGATCCCCTATGGATAGGACATCATCATCAGGTATATTCACTTCTGAGGTAGATGCTTCAGGATCACTAACTTCCTCCACGGTTGTCTCTGTCGTAACCATGGGCTCGACCCTTGTTCTCGATCCCACCAGTTGGTCAGCATGACATCGCATTACGTTTTCACCAACATCTACCGTGTACATCAGGGGTCCTTGTCCGGCCCGAATTGTTCCAGATTGCCATTTCTCGTTTTTATAGTCCCTGGCTAACACCGGTTGTCCTATTTCAAAACTCCGAGTGGGCTTGTTATTGATATGCTGGAACTGTTTGTTTTCGACTTCCCTCCGCACATTTGGTTTTAACAAGTCCAACCTGGACCGCAACCTCCTGTTATAGAACATCATGGCAGGACTTTGGTTTGTTGTTGCATGGGTGGCGTTTCGATATGCCAGTAGGAAATTGTCCACCTTGTGTTGCAGTGGAATCTGATCTTCGCTCATGGCCTTTATTGCCTTTTTAAACGTCTGTACAAATCTCTCGGCCAGCCCATTCGTAGCTGGATGATATGGGGCAGAGGTATAATGTTTCACCCCATTCTTCTTCAGGAATTTCTGGAATTCCTCTGACACGAACTGTGGTCCGTTGTCTGAAGATATTTGCTGTGGCAATCCATTTCTTGCAAATATCGTTCTTAGCACCGCGATCATCTTCTCCGAGGTAGTGGTAGTCATTTTAATCACTTCTGGCCATTTAGAATGTGCGTCCAACGCAATTAAAAACATGGAGTCAATGAATGGACCAGCAAAGTCAATATGTACACGTTGCCATGGAGTTGAAGGCCATTCCCATGGATGCAGCGGTGCAATTGGAGGTGCATTTTGGACTTTTTGGCACCCTGAGCAGCTTTTCGTCAGATCCTCTATCTGTTGGTCGATACCCAGCCACCACACATAAGCCCTAGCAAGGCTTTTCATCTTGACTCCCCCCAGATGACCTTCATGTAGTTCTTTTAGAGCTCTCTCTCTTAACTTAGGAGGGATAATCACCCTTGTTCCATACATTAATGTTCCCTGACAGATGGACAGCTGTTCTCATCTTGCTGAGAATGCCGGTAACAGTGGATCACCATGGGCTGGCCATCCCTTTACTGTCAATTCGTAGACCCGGGACAGTGTCAGGTCATTCCTAGTCTCCCTTTCAATATTTGCATTGGTGACAGGTAAACATTCGATGATGGTCGAGTGAAATAACTCCACCGGGTCAACCGTCGGTGCCTCCTCCTCCTCAGTAGGTAGTGGCAGGCGCGACAGCCCATCAGCATTACCATGCTGCTTTGTACCTTTGAATTCTATCTGATATTGATGTGCCCCTAGGAAAAGGGACCATCTCTGTAGCCTCTGTGCTGTCATCACCGAAACACCCTTCTTAGGGTTAAAAATGGATACCAACGGCTGGTGGTCTGTCAGCAGTGTAAACTCCTGGCCCTGCAGGTAATGATTAAACTTCTTTACTCCCCACACAGGGCTGAGAGCCTCCCTATCTATCTGGGCATAGTTGCGCTCAGCAGAGGTCAATGATCTGGATGCAAATGCGACTGGCCTTTCCGTTCCAAGCCATTTGGCAACTTGTGTGAGAGTACTGCTCCAATACCATAAGGAGAAGCATCACAAGCTAAACGAATAGGTAGCGTTGGGTTGAAGTGAGCCAACACTTCCTCTGAGGTGATCAATGCCTTGCTTTTGTGAAAGGCCTTCTTACAGTCCTCGCTCCACTTCCATGGTATTTCTTTCTGCAAAAGAGCATTCAGCGGGTGCAGCACCGTGGATAGATTTGGCAGAAACTTATGGTAATAGTTAATCAACCCTAGGAACGACCTCAACTGGGATACATTTTCCGGAGCAGGAGCCTTCACAACAGCTTCGATCTTGTCAGGTGACTTGTGCAGCCCCGTCTGGTCAATGACATGACCACAGTACGAGATCCGTTTCTGAAAGAACTCACATTTCTGGCGATTAACTCGAAGTCCATATTCCTTCAATCTGGTGAGGACCAGTTTCAAATTTGCAAGGTGTTCCTCATCGTCATCTCCTGTAATCAGGATATCGTCCAAGTAACATTGAGTGCTTGGAATTCCCTGTTATACCTGCTCCATGGCCCTCTGCCAAATTGCTGGAGCCGAAGCCACTCCAAAAACCAGTCTATTATATCGATATAAGCCTCTGCGCGTGTTGATTGTGAGATACTGGCGCGACTCTTCCTCAACTTCCATCTGTAAGTACACTTGCGCCAGGTCTATCTTGGTGAAGTGTTTCCCGCCAGACAATGAAGTAAAGATATCCTCAATCCGCGGAAGCAGATATTGCACCGTGTGAAGCACCGGATTAACCATGATCTTGAAGTCTCCACAGATGCGGACCTTCCCCGGTTCCCCTGGCTTGTTACTCGATGAACGCTTCATGACGGGAACAATGGGCGTGGCCCACTCACTCCAGTCCACCTTAGACAGTACTCCTGAACGTTCTAGCCCTTCCAGCTCAGCTTCCACAGCAGGTCGTATCGCATAAGGTATCGGTCTGGCTTTGAAAAATTTTGGGTTTGCATGTTCTGCAATCTTGATTTTTGCTGTAATTCCTCTCAGTGTTCCCAGTCCCTGTTGGAACACCTCTTTAGCCTCATCCAATATTCTGGACAATCGTTCAGGTTTGACATCTTTTTTTCCAGAATCTACCGTTATTGCTTTTAGGGAGTGCCAGTCCATATTTATTTTCCTGATCCACTCCCGTCCCAGAAGTGGTGGACCTCCCTCAGGTAGTACATATAAGTCCATTCCTTGGTGTTCTTTGCCCTTGTGTACCACCTTGACTTTTATCTTTCCGATGGGGTATACTCTTTGCCCCGTGTATGTCTGCAATACTATCTCCGTATCCCATAGGGGAATATGTGTGAATAACCTTTTGTAACCTTGCTTATTCATGACCGTCAACGCCGATCCAGTGTCCAATTCCATCTTCACTTGGACTCCTGCTATCTGAAGTGTGACCCAGATAGTTTGTAGGTCAGCTTCCTTACTCACATTGTGAATTCTCAGACTACCCAGTTCCTTGCCGTTGGAGTCTGAATCCGAATTCTGTTCATCCGAACTCTTCTCAGCCACCTTATGTACCTTTCTGCACTTTTCCTGCGGTGACTTTTTGTTGCTGGTCTTCTTTCCTGACCGGCATACTTTAGCTATGTGACCAAGCTTGCCACATTTTCTACATTCCTGATTTTTAAACCAGCATTGGTTCTGATCGTGTGTTGCCTTTCCACAACGATAACATTTCGCTGTACTCAAAGCCATTTGATCTACGCTGAGTACCGCTGCCTTCAGCTGCATTTCCGCAGTGCCTCTCGCTGCGGCTTCGTGCGATGCTGCAATAGTGACAGCCTTGTCAAGTGTAAGATCATTCTCTTCAAGCAGCCGCTTTTGTGTTCCTTCTTTCGACAATCCACACACGAATTTGTCTCTCAGTGCCTCTGTCAGTCTTTCCCCAAACTGACAGTATTTTGCTAGCTTACGCAGTTCAATTAAATACTCCGCGTTGCTTTCCTCTTTCAGTTGCGTTCTCGCATAAAATTTAAATCGTTCCGCTAACATCAGCGGTGTGGGGTTCAAATGATTTCTCAGGACAGCAACAATATTAGCGAAAGCCTGATCCGCCGGTTTAGCTGGTGATAGATGATGCTTCAATAGCCCGTATGTCTTCGCACACATTGAGTTTAGTAAGGTTAGTGCTTTATCTTCATCTGATATTTTATTTGCCTTACACTAAATCTCTATGCGTTCTACATATGTGGCCCAATCTTGAACATCGGCATCGAAATCGTTGATGTTACCACGCTTAGGCATCCTCGCAATCTTCTTGAGAAACAAAAAGATATTTTTCTTTTATTTTTTTTTTCAAAATGGCGGTTTCCCACACTTGTCTTCTTCCCCCGCCTACGAAAGTGGCGGCTTCCCGCGTTTGCCTTTCTCCCCCGCTGGCTGTAATGGCGATTGCCGTATTGCTGCGTTTGCCCTCCCCAGCGGTTCTCAAATCGTGCCTCCCAGCCCCTCTTGCAGTCCGTCCTTTCCCTCGGCTGCGGCTGAGTTCTCCACGGTTTTTTTTTTATTTTCTCGCGCGCCTCGCGGCCTCGGTAGCTGCCCGGCCTTTTTCCCCGGTCATGGTCGAGCTCTCTCTCGACGCTGTTGCGTCTCCCAGCCCGCTTGCAGCCCGGTCTTTTACACCGGCTGCGTTTGCATTCACCGCGGCTCCCGTGCCTTACGCTGCCCCAGTCTCAGCGCCTCTTTCCCCGACTTCTGTCCGGCTCTTTTCCCCGGCCATGGTCGAGTTCTCCGCCCTTATATCCTCCGTTTTTCCCACCCCTACTTCACAGCCAACGTGGCCGACTTGCTGCTCGTCGCTGATCGGCTTACCCACCACCGTGGTAGAAGGGGTAATCACTGCCTGTTGCTGATGGAAGGCTTCGTGTCAGGATTCTTCCATGCTCTTCAGACCCGAGTCTTTTCTCAGCAGGATGATGAGGGTGGATGCCTCTTCTCGATGCCCGTTAAACTGCCTTGGATATATCTCTGCCACAGGGTAAGATCGTCATCGTCGCCACTGTTAAGTCTGCGTGTTCTGGTTATTGTTACTAAGAATCACTGCACACAGACCACAAGAATAAATTCAACAGGTCTTTACTAGTCGATGGTCAGGCTGAACTGCCCAATAAATCATTACACAGCACTTATATACCGGTGTGGTCACCACCGGTATTACAGTATACAGCAGCCAAGATAAAGCAGTGCATCTCTTAAAATAGTTCTCTTAAAGGTGGAACGGTTACATACACCACAGTTTACTTTCTGACTCAGGGCCAGTTTATCGTTGCTGGTTTAGTGTCTGACTACTGGGCCAGTTTTTTGGTGCCAGTTTGGTGTCTGACTTCTGGGCCACTATATTGGTGCTGGTTTAGATTCTGACTGCGGAACCAGCTTATCTGTGCTGGTTTAGTTCCTGACTCCTGGGCCAGTTTATTGTTGCTGGTTTTGTTGCTGACTCCTGGGCCAGTTTATTGGTGCTGGTTTGGTTTCTCACAGCTGGGACAGTTTATTGGTGCTGGTTTGGTTTCGACTCCTGGGCCAGTTTATCGGTGCTGGATATTTTCTGACTGCTGGTCCAGTTTATTGGTTCTGGATAGTTTCTAACTCCTGGTCCGGTTTATTGGTGCTGGGTAGTTTCTGACTGCTGGACCAGTTTATTAGTGCTGCTTTAGTTTCTGACTCCTGGTCCGGTTTATTGGCGCTGGTTTAGTTTCTGAATCCTGTGTCTGTTTATTGGTGCTGCTTTAGTTTCTGACTGCTGGACCAGCTTATTAGTGCTGGTTTAGTTTCTGACTCCTGGGACAGTTTATTGGTGCTGGTTTGGTTTCGACTCCTGGGCCAGTTTATCGGTGCAGGATATTTTCTTACTGCTGGTCCGGTTTATTGGTGCTGGATAGTTTCTGACTCCTGGTCCGGTTTATTGGTGCTGGGTAGTTTCTGACTGCTGGACCATTTTATTAGTGCTGCTTTAGTTTCTGACTCCTGGTCCGGTTTATTGGCGCTGGTTTAGTTTCTGAATCCTGTGTCTGTTTATTAGTGCTGCTTTTGTTTCTGACTGCTGGACCAGTTTATTAGTGCTGGTTTAGTTTCTGACTCCTGGGCAAGTTTATCGGTGCTGGTGTGATTTCTTACTCCTGGGCCTATTTATTGATGCTGGTTTAGTTTGTGACTCCTGGGAGAGTTCATTGGTGCTGGTTTAGATTCTGACTCCTGGGCCAGTTTATTGGTGCTGATTTAGTTTCTGACTCCTGGGCCTATTTATTGATGCTGGTTTAGTTTGTGACTGCTGGGACAGTTTATCACTGCTGATTTAGTTTCTGGCTTCTCGGCCAGTTTATTGGTGCTTGTTTAGTTTCTGAATCCTTAGTCAGTTTATTGCCGCTGGGCCAGTTTATTGGTGCTGATTTAGTTTCTGGCTCATCATCCAGTTTATTGGTGCTTGTTTGGTTTCTGACTCCTGGCCACTTTTTTGGTGCTAGTTTAGTTTCTGGCTCATCGGCCAGTTTATTGGTGCTTGTTTGGTTTCTGACTCCTGGGCCAGTTTATTGGTGTTGGTTTAGATTCTGACTACAGGGCCAGTTTATTGATGCTGGTTTGGTTTCTGACTCCTAGTCCAGTTTATTGCCACTGGACCAGTTTCTCGGTGCTGAATTATTTTCTGACTCCTGGGCCAGTTTATTGGTGGTTGTTTAGTTTCTGACTCCTGAGCCAGTTTATTGGTGCTTGTTTAATTTCTGACTCTGCGTCAGTTTATCGTTGCTGGTTTAGTGTCGAACTGCTGGGCAATTTAATTGTTGCCAGTTTGGAATCTGACTTCTGGGCCACTTTATTTGTGCTTTTTTAATTTGTGACTCCTGAGCCAGTTTATCGGTGCTAGTTTAGATTCTGACTCCTGGGCCAATTTATCGGCGTTGTTTACTTTCTGACTGCTGGGCTAATTTATCGGAGCTGGCTTATTTTCTGACTGCTGGGCCAGTTTATCAGTGCAGGATTAGTTTCTGATCGCTGGGCCAGTTTTTCGGTGCTTGTTTGGTTTCGGACTCCTGAGCCAGTTTATTGGGGCTGGTTTAGTTTCTGACTCCTCGGTCAATTTATCAATGCTGGTTTAATTTCTGACTCCTCGGTCAGTTTATTGATGCTTGTTTAATTTCTAACTCCTGAGTCAGTTCATCATTGCTGGTTTATTTTCTGACTCCTGGGTCAGTTTATCATAGCCGGTCTATTTTCTGACTCCTGAGCCAGTTCTCCTGTGGTGGTTTAGTTTCTGAATCCTGGATCAGTTTATTGTTGCTGGTTTAGTTTCTGACTCCTGAGCCAGTTCATTGGTGTGGGTTTAGATTCTGAATCCTGGGTCAGTTTATTGTTGCTGGTTTAGTTTCTGACTGCTGTGCCAATTTATCGTTGCAGTTTTAGTTTCTGACTCCTGGGCATGTTTATCGGTGCAACTTTAGTTTCTGATTGCTGGGCCAGTTTTATGGAGCTTGTTTAGTTTCGGACTCCTGTGGCAGTTTATCGTTGCTGGTTTAGTTTCTGACTCCTGGGCCAGTTTATTGGTGCTTGTTTTGCTTCTGACTCCTGGGCCAGTTTATTGCCCTGGGTCTTGTAATGAAATCTGTTTGTCTTGATCCTGTATTTCCTGTATTCGTTTTGCACTCATGTATATTACCCTCCCCCACAATGTGTATAGTTTCACTTCCTCTTTCCTGACTAACCTGGAAGGTTCCAGGTCTTGGCTCTTGGCTCCGCCCCTGACTTCTCTTACATAAAGATCCCAGGATCTGTATGACTCGTTCCTGTGAACCAGTCGGCATGTTCAGATGTTAGCTCTGATCTTAGTGATTAAAAGCCAACTTGTTTAAGTCTATAACTTCTAGTTTTGTGGTTATTGAAGGCACATCAGGTCTGTTTATCGGTGCTGACTAAATTCTGACTCCTGGGCCAGGTTATTGGTGCTGGTTTACTTCCTGACTCATGGCCAGTTTATCGTTGCTGGTTTAGTGTCTGACTACTGGGCCAGTTTTTTGGTGCCGGTTTGGTGTCTGACTTCTGGGCCACTATATTGGTGCTGGTTTAGTTTCTGACTGCGGAACCAGCTTATCTGTGCTGGTTTAGTTCCTGACTCCTGGGCCAGTTTATTGTTGCTGGTTTTGTTGGTGACTCCTGGGCCAGTTTATTGGTGCTGATTTGGTTTCTCACAGCTGGGACAGTTTATTGGTGCTGGTTTGGTTTCGACACCTGGGCCAGTTTATCGGTGCTGGATATTTTCTGACTGCTGGTCCAGTTTATTGGTTCTGGATATTTTCTGACTCCTGGTCCGGTTTATTGGTGCTGGGTAGTTTCTGACTGCTGGACCAGTTTATTAGTGCTGCTTTAGTTTCTGACTCCTGGTCCGGTTTATTGGTGCTGGTTTAGTTTCTGAATCCTGTGTCTGTTTATTGGTGTTGCTTTAGTTTCTGACTTCTGGACCAGCTTATTAGTGCTGGTTTAGTTTCTGACTCCTGGGACAGTTTATCGGTGCTGGTTTGGTTTCGAGTCCTGGGCCAGTTTATCGGTGCAGGATATTTTCTTACTGCTGGTCCAGTTTATTGGTGCTGGATAGTTTCTGACTCCTGGTCCAGTTTATTGGTGCTGGGTAGTTTCTGACTGCTGGACCATTTTATCAGTGCAGGTTTAGTTTCTGACTCCTGGGCCAGTTTATCAGTGCAGGATTAGTTTCTGGTTGCTGGGCCACTTTTTCGGTGCTTGTTTAGTTTTGGACTCCTGTGTCAGTTCTTCGTTGCTGGTTTAGTTTCTGACTCCTGAGCCAGTTTATTGGTGCTGGTTTAGTTTCTGACTCCTGAGCCAGTTTATTGGTGCTGGTTTAGTTTCTGACTCCTCGGTCAGTTTATCGATGCTGGTTTAATTTCTGACTCCTCGGTCAGTTTATTGATGCTTGTTTAATTTCTGACTCCTGAGTCAGTTCATCATTGCTGGTTTATTTTCTGACTCCTGGGTCAGTTTATCGTAGCCGGTTTATTTTCTGACTCCTGAGCCAGTTCTTTGGTGGTGGTTTAGTTTCTGACTCCTGGGCATGTTTATCGGTGCAACTTTAGTTTCTGATTCTGGGCCAGTTTGACGGAGCTTGTTTAGTTTCGGACTCCTGTGACAGTTTATCGTTGCTGGTTTTGTTTCTGACTCCTGGGCCAGTTTATTGGTGCTGGTTTACTTTCTGACTCAGGGCCAGTTTATTGCTGCTAATTTAATGTTTGATCCCTGGCCCAGTTTATCAGTGCTGATTAAATTCTGACTCCTGGGCCAGTTTATCGTTGCTGGTTTAGTGTCTGACTACTGGGCCAGTTTTTTGGTGCCGAGTTGGTGTCTGACTTCTGGGCCACTTTATTTCCGCTGGTTTAGTTTCTGACTGCGGAAACAGCTCATCTGTGCTGGTTTAGTTCCTGACTCCTGGGCCAGTTTATTGTTGCTGGTTTTGTTGCTGACTCCTGGGCCGGTTTATTGGTGCTGGTTTGCTTTCTCGCTGCTGGGACAGTTTATTGGTGCTGGTTTTGTTTTGACTCCTGTACCAGTTTATCGGTGCTGGATAGTTTCTGACTCCTGGTCTGGTTTATTGGTGCTGCGTAGTTTCTGACTGCTGGACCAGTTTATTAATGCTGCTTTAGTTTCTGACTCCTATTCCGGTTTATTTCTGCTGGTTTTGCTTCTGACTCCTGTGTCAGTTTATTAGTGCTGCTTTAGTTTCTGACTCCTGGGCCAGTTTATCGGTGCTGGTTTGATTTCTGACTCCTGGGCCTATTTATTGTTGCTGGTTTAGTTTGTGACTCCTGGGCCAGTTTATTGGTGCTGATTTAGTTTCTGGCTTCTCAGCCAGTTTATTGGTGCTTGTTTATTTTCTGTATCCTTAGTCAGTTTATTGCCGCTCGGCCAGTTTATTGGTGCTGATTTAGTTTCTGGGTCATCAGCAAGTTTATTGGTATTTGTTTGTTTTCTGACTCCTGGGCCAGTTTATTTGTGCTGGTTTAGTTTCTGACTACAGGGCCAGTTTATTGATGCTGGTTTGGTTTCTGACTCCTGGGCCAGTTTATTGCCACTGGGCCAGTTTCTCGGTGCTGAATTATTTTCTGACTCCTGGGCCAGTTTATTGGTGCTTGTTTAGTTGCTGACTCCTGTGCCAATTTATTGGTGCTTGCTTAATTTCTGACTCATCGTCAGTTTATCGTTGCTGGTTTAGTGTCGGACTGCTGGGCAATTTTGTTGTTGCCAGTTTGGTATCTGACTTCTGGCCCACTTTATTTGTGCTTTTTTAATTTGTGACACCTGGGCCAGCTTATCGGTGCAAGTTTCGGTTCTGACTCCTAGGCCAGTTTATCGGTGGTGGTTTACTTTCTGACTGCTGGGCCAATTTATCGGAGCTGGTTTAGTTTCTGACTCCTGGGCCAGTTTATCATTGCAGGATTAGTTTCTGATCGCTGGGCCAGTTTTTTGGTGCTTGTTTAGTTTCGGACTCCTGTGTCAGTTTATCGTTGCTGGTTTAGTTTCTGACTCCTGAGCCAGTTTATCGGTGCTGATTAATTTTCTGTCTCCTGGGCCAGGTTATTTGTGCTAATATAATTTATTACTCCTGACCCAGTATATCGGTGCTAGTTTAGATTCTGACTCCTGGGCCATTTTATCATTGCTGGTTTAGTGTCTGATTGCTGGGCCAGTTTTTCGGTGCCAGTTTGGTATCTGACTTCTGGGCCACTTTATTGGTGCTGGTTTAGTTTGTGACTCCTGGACCAGTTTATCTGTGCTGGTTTAGTTGTTGACTCCTGGGCCAGTATATCGGTGCTGGTTTAGTTTCTCACTGCTGGGCCATTTTATTGGTGCTGGTTTGTTTTCTGACTCCTGGGCCAGTTTATTGGTGCTTGTTTACTTTCTGACTCCTGGGCTAGTTTATTGGTGTATGTTTACATTCTGATTCGTGATGCAGTTTATCGGTTGTTGTGTATGTACCTTTAAGAGAATAACTGGTCTCAGACTGCAGTACCGGCAGTGACCACCCCTGTATAAAAGGCGCTAGTGAGCCTCTGTTGTTTTCAGTTTCACTATTGACTTCCGTCAGTAAAGACGTGTTTTGTTCACCTCCTGCTGTCCGTGTCTCAATCATTCATGGATGTAATACTGCTGACGAGCAGATACGAACCTACCTACAGTCTGCACCACCTCCTGAGATCCATTCCTACAGTGAAGTGAGCAGAGGTCGAGGCCAGAAAGAAAAGAAAGTAAGAGGCAGTAGAAACAGGCGTCGACCGTGAGCATCCGCCCTGTGTTGCGGAGTTGAAGATTGCTGGAGAAGCTGTCGGAAGCGGGGCCTGGTTCCTGTCGATGGTGCTTCAGCTAATCGGGCTGGTTGCAGGTAGTGCACTGATCCTTCCTGGGCTGCGGCGGTCGCGACCTCGAGCGGGTGGTTTGCAACGGGGCCGAGCAGCATTGTCGGGAAGAAGAGAGAGAGAGGGTGGAGCACACAGGGCGCGGCCGGTGCTACGAAGCCGGGCTGCGTATAGACCCGCGAAGAGGGAGGCAAGAGTCCCACAGGGTTGTTCCACGACGGGAAAATAATAAAAAAAGAAATATTAAACGTGCAAGAAACCGCGAGGAGCTGCAGGTTGCAATGGGAACCGCAGAAAGCAGCGCTAGCAACAGCGGGGAAGAAGGCAAAGCGTGGGAGACACCATCTTAATCAGCGGGGAAGAAGGCAAAGTGCGGGAGGCGCCATTTTGTTAAATCAGGGAAGAAGGCAAAGCGCGGGAGGTGCCATTTTAGATTTGCAAGATGCCAAAGACTGGCTGTATCACTGCTTTTGATAATACAATAGAGGACTGGACCACGTATGTGGAAAGAGTCGAGGTATATTTCGAGGCAAACGAAATAGCGGAGGAGAAAAAGGCATCGATATTGCTAAACTTAATGTGTGCTAGAACGTACGGCCTATTGCAGGACCTGATTACTCCAGCCAAACCGAAGGCGAAGAGTTTTAATGAAATTGTTGCTGTCCTACAGGAACACCTAAACGCTGCACCGCTGTTGATAGCAGAAAGATTTAAATTCCACAGGAGAACTCAGCATAAAGATGAGAGCAATGCTGAGTACCTTACGGAACTATGCAAGCTATCAAAGCCCTGCCAGTTTGGACCAGGACTGACAGATACCCTACCGGAGAAATTTGTCTGTGGACTCCTGAGTGAAGGAACACAGAAGAAGTTACTCTCAGAGAAAGAGCTGACGCTGGATAAGGCTTTCAGCGTGGCAGTATCATATGAAGCAGCAGCCAGGGGAGCTGCAGAAATTCAACAAAAACCACAGGAATACGGCACCCATGAAATGACACGGGGATTTGCAAAATGTTATCACTGCGGCAGAACTAACCATGACCAGAAGGACTGCTGGTCCAAAGACAAAATATGCAGGCAATGCGGGAAGATGGGACACATTGCACGACTTTGCAGGTCTGGGAAGAAGACCAGCAACAACAAAAAGGCTACTAAGGAACCGTACAAGAAAGTACAAAAGATGACGGACAGTAGTTCCGAAGACCAGATGAGCGATAGTGAATCCGGGAACAGGAGACTACACTGTCTCAAACTTCACAATGAAATCACAAAAGAGGATCACCGAACCATTTGGGTCGCCCTCACGATAGCAGGGTCCCAAGTTAAAATGGAATTGGATACAGGATCAGCACTAACCGTCATGAATCGACGAGACTACGAGTGGCTATTTTCACACATACCCTTGAGAGAGACATCCATCGTCTTGACGACGTATACGGGGCAAAAAGTATACCCCAGAGGAAAAATAAGGGTGCCTGTCGAATACAACGGCAAGAAAATATGGAAATTGTATCTTTACATACTGCCAAATGGTGGACCACCATCATTTGGACGGGAATGGACCAGGAAGATAAACTTAGATTGGCACTCCATTCATGCAATGACGGTGGATGGTAAACAAGATGAAGACGTCACTCCTAGACGATTGTCAACAATCTTAGCTAACGCCAAGGAGGTATTTCAACAAGAACTGGGCACGCTTAAAGGCATAACCACCTCGATAAAAATTGAAGCGAATGCAGTTCCCAAGTTTTCAAAGCAAGACCGGTACCATATGCAATTCGTCCAGCCATCGAGGCAGAGCTGGAGAAGGCAGGCATGTTGTCTAAGGTCGACTGGAGCCAGTGGGCGACACCCATCTTTCCTGTAATGAAGAAAACGTTAAGCAATAAGTCCGGGGAGCCAAGGAAGATTCGCATCTGTGGGGATTTCAAGCTGACGGTGAACCCAGTCCTTCACACAGTACAATATCCTCTTCCAAGGATAGAAGACATCTTTGCCTCACTGTCTGGAGGGAAGCGTTTTACAAAAATTGACCTAGCACAAGCATATTTGCAGATGGAGGTTGAAGAGTCCTGTAGGAAGTATCCCACGATAAACACTCACAAAGGTCTTTAGCAGTATCATCGATTGGTATTCGGAGTAGCATCGGCTCCGGCGATATGGCAAAGAGCGATGGAACAAGTCCTGCAAGGGATTCCGGGGACTCAGTGTTACTTGGATGACATCCTTGTGACAGGTGAAGATGACAGTGAACACCTTAACAACCTAGAACAGGTGCTCACTAGACTACGGGAACATGGGCTGCGAGCCAACCGACCAAAGTACGAATTTTTTAAGGAACAGATATCGTATTGTGGCCACGTGATTGATGAAGAGGGGTTACATAAGTCCCCTGACAAAATTGAAGTGGTTGTTAAGGCCCCAGCGCCTGAAAATGTGTCGCAACTGAGGACATTTCTCGGATTGGTGAATTACTACCATAAGTTTTTGCCGAATCTGTCGACAATTCTGCACCCACTGAACGCCCTGCTATTAACGGGGGTAGCATGGAAATGGAGCGATGATTGTAAGCGGGCCTTTCAGAAGAGTAAGGACTTAATCACGTCAAGGGAAGTATTGGCTCACTACAACCCAGCACTGCCGATCAGACTGGCGTGTGATGCGTCTCCCTATGGCATTGGGGCGGTACTGTCACATAAATTCCTTGATGGTTTAGAGAGGCCGATAACTTTTGCCTCATGCTCATTAACTTCTGTGGAGCGTAACTATGCCTAGATTGACAGAGAGGCCCTCAGCCTAGTGTGGGGGGTGTAGAAGTTCAATCACTACCTGCACGGTCAAAAATTTACTCTACTAACCGATCATCAACTTCTTGTCTCCATTTTCAACCCTCAGAAGGGCGTACCGATAATGACAGCACAAAGGATGCAGAGGTGGTCCCTTTTCCTAGGGGCACACCAATATGACATCGAGTACAATGGAACTAAACAGCATGGAAATGCTGATGGATTGTCACGCCTACCGTTGCCGATGGTGGAAGAAGAAGACCTTGCAGTGGATCCAATGGAGTTATTCCACTCGACCATAGTCGAATGTCTCCCTGTGACGAAGGCAAACATAGGAAAGGAAACACAGAATGACCCGACACTATCACGGGTCTATGATTTAACGGTGAAGGGATGGCCAGCACATGGCGAACCACTGCTGCCTGCATTCTCGCCGAGAAGAGAACAGCTGTCAGTGTGTAGAGGAACCTTGATGTGTGGATCCAGAGTAGTAATTCCACCTAAGTTGATGGATAGAGTGCTCAATGAGCTTCATGAGGGTCATCTGGGTGGGGTAAAAATGAAGAGCTTAGCCAGAGCGTTTGTGTGGTGGCCGGGAATCGATAGAGAAATCGAAGAGATGACCAAGAGCTGTGCAGGATGCCAGAAGGTCCAAAACGCCCCACCACAAGCTCCTCTGCATCCATGGGAGTGGCCCTCATCTCCATGGCAAAGGGTGCACATTGATTTTGCTGGTCCCTTCATGGACTCGATGTTTTTAATTGCGGTGGATGCACATTCAAAGTGGCCAGAGGTAATAAAAATGTCCTCAACCACCACGGAAAAAACTATCACAGTTTTACGAACCATATTCACCTGGAATGGGCTGCCTGAACAGATTTGCTCTGACAATGGACCACAGTTTGTGTCTGAAGAGTTCCGGAGGTTCTTAAAGAACAATCGTGTTAAGCATTACACATCTGCCACATATTATCCAGCCACTAATGGATTGGCCGAGAGGTTTGTCCTAACATTCAAGAAAGCTATCAAGGCAATGTGTAATGAAGATATACCCCTACAACACAAGGTGGACAACTTCTTGTTTGCCTACTGGAATGCGACACATGCGGTTACCAACCAAACTCCAGCCATTATGTTCTTCAATCAAAGACTACGATGCTGCTTGGATTTGGTTAAGCCAAACGTCCGAAGAGATGTGGAGAACAGGCAGTTTCAGAATATGAATGAAAGGCCGACCAGGAGTTTTAAGATAGGTCAACCAGTTTTGGCCCGAGGCTACTGCACTGAGAAATGGCAGCCAGGAACGATTTGTACACGACTAGGACCTCTCATGTATACCGTGGACGTTGGGGAGAGCATTGTAAGACGCTATGCTGACCAGATTCTAGAGTCCCTGGGAAACGTCAACTCCACCCCACGATCTGATACACCTGATAATGAAATCGACATTCCAATTGCAGCTACCGCAGAACCGGTAATATTGGAAGCAGATGAACCAAACAACGACATTGATCCCGACTCAACAATGCCAGAAGAACCTGATACCCCAAACAGGCGTTGTCCAGACAGAATCAGGAAGCCTCCTCAAAGACTGAACTTATAATTGCTTAAACTTAACCAATTTATCTAGCAACTGTAATTGTGATTGTAATTAGTTATCATTTAGTTGTTAAATGAATGTTATGTACTGTTCATCTAAAAGGGGAGGAATTGTTGTGTATGTACCTTTAAGAGAATAACTGGTCTCAGACTGCAGTACCGGCAGTGACCACCCCTGTATAAAAGGCGCTAGTGAGCCTCTGTTGTTTTCAGTTTCACTATTGACTTCCATCAGTAAAGACGTGTTTTGTTCAACTCCTGCTGTCCGTGTCTCAATCATTCACGGACGTAATATCGGTGCTTGTTTTGTTTCTAACTCCTGGGTCTGTTTATTGGTGCTGGTTTAGTTTCTGACTCCTGGTCCAGTTTATTGATGCTGGTTTGGATTCTGACTTCTGGGCCAGATTATTGATGCTGGTTTGTTTTCTGAATCCTGGGCCAGTTTATTGCTGCTGGGCCAGTTAATCGGTGTTGAATTATTTTCTGACTCTTGGGCTTGTTTATCGGTGCTGGTTTAGTTTCTGTCTCCTGGGCCACTTTATTGGTGCTGGTTCAGTTTCTGACTCCTAGGCCAGTTTATTGGTGCTTGTTTACTTTCTGACTCCTCGGCCTGTTTTTCGTTGCTGGTTTAGTGTCAGACTGCTGAAACATTGAAACATAGAAACATAGAAGATAGGAACAGGAGTAGGCCATTCGGCCCCTCAAGCCTGCTCCACCATTCAATGCGATCATGGTTGGTCATCCAAATTCAGTACCCGGTCCCTGCTTTCTACCCATACCCCTTGATCCCTTCAGCCTTAAGAAATATATCCAACTCCTTCTTGAATATATTTTATGTATTGGTCTCTACTGCCTTTTGTGGTAGAGTATTCCACAGGTTCACCACTCTCTGGGTGAAGAAATTCCTCCTCATTTCTGTCCTAAATGGCCTACCCCTTATCCTTAGACTGTGACACCTAGTTCTGGACTCCCCGACCATTGGGAACATCCTTCCTGCCTCTAGTCTGTCCAGTCCTCTCAGAATTTTATAAGATTCAATGAGATCCCCTCTCATTCTTCTAAACTCCAGCGAGTACAAGCCCAATCGTCCCAATCTCTCCTCATACGTCATTCCTGACATCCCAGGCATCAGCCTGGTGATTCTTCGCTGAACTCCTTCCATGGCAAGAACATCCTTCCTCAGATAAGGTGAACAAAAATGCACACAATACTCAAAACGTGGTCTCACCAAGGCTCGGATAACTGCAGCAAGACATCCTTGTTCCTGTACTCAAACCCTCTCGCTATGAAGGCGAACATGCCATTTGAATTCTTAACCACCTGCTGTGCCTGCATGCTTACCTTCAGCGACTGGTGCAAAAGGACACCCAGGTCTCGTTGCACTTCCCCTTCTGCCAATCTATTGCCATTCAGATAATAATCTGCCTTCCTGTTTTTGCCACCAAAGTGGATAACCTCGCATTTATCCACGTTATATTGCATCTGCCATGCTTTTGCACAATCACCCAACCTCTCCAAATCATCCTGGAGTTTCTCGGCATCGTCCTCACACCACACACGCCCACCCAGCTTTGTGTCATCTGCAAATTTGGAGATATTACATCTAGTTCCCTAGTCTGGATCATTAATATATATTGTGAATAGCTGGGGCCCAAGGACTGATACCTGTGGTACCCCACTAGTCACTGCCTGCCACTCGGAAAAAGACCAGTTTATTCCAACTCTTTGCTTTCTGTCTGCAAACCAGTTCTCTATCCAAGTCAATACCTTGCCCCAATCCCATGTGCCGTTACTTTACACGCCAACCTCTTATGCAGGACCTTATCGAAAGCCTCCTGAAAATCCAAATACACCACATCCACTGGTTCTCCCTTATCTATTTTACCAGTTACATCCTCAAAAAATTCCAGTAGATTAGTCAAGCGCGATTTACCTTTTGTAAATCCATGTTGACTTTGTCCGATCCTGCCACTGTTTTCCAAGTGCTCTGCTATTACATCTTTTATAATGGGCTCTAGCATTTTCCCCACTACCGATGTCAGGCTTACAAGTCTGTAATACACCGTTTTCTCTCTACCAATTTTTTAGAATAGTAGGGAAACATTAGCTACCCTCCAGTCCATGGGTACTGTTCCAGATTCCATCGAATGCTGGAAGATGATCAGCAAAGCATCAACTATTTCTAGGGCCACTTCCTTCAGGACCCTAGGATGTAGATTATCAGTCCCTGGGCATTTATCGGCCTTCAATCCCATCAATTTCCCTAACACCATTTCCCTACAAATACTGATTTCTTTCAGTTCCTCCCTTTCATCAGACCCTATGTTCCCCGACATCTCTGGAAGGTTATTTATGTCCTCCTTTGTGAAGACAGAACCAAAATATGTATTTAATTGATCGGCCATTTCTTTGTTCCCCATTATAAATTCCCCTGACCCTGACTGCAAGGGACCTACGCTTGACTTCACTAATCTTCTTTCTCTTCACATATCTATAAAAGCTTTTACAATCAGTTTTTATGTTCCCTGAAAGCTTACTCTCATATTCTATTTTCCCTTTCTTAATTAATCCCTTTGTCCTCCTTTGTTGATTCCTAAACTGCTCCCAATCATCAGGTTTACTGCTTTTTCTGGCCAATTTATATGTCCTCACCTTGGATCTTATGCTATCCCTAATTTCCCTTGCTAGACAATGTTGAGTCGCCTTTTTTGTTTTATATTTATACCAAACTGGGATAAACAATTCAGTAGTTCATCCATGCGTTCTTTGAATGTTTGCCATTGCCTATCCACCATCAACCCTTTGAGTGACATTCCCCAATCAATCCTACCCAACTCGCACCTCAGACCATCATAGATTCCTTTATATATATTTAGGACCCTAGTCTCTGATTCGACTACATCATTCTCCATTTTAATGGAAAATTTGATCATATTATGATCGCTCCATCCCAAGAGGCCTCGTGCAACAAGATTGATAATTAATCCTTTCTCGTTACATAATACCCAGTCTAAGATGGCCTGATGACATATTGATCTAGGCAACCATCCCTTAAACACTCCAGGAATTCGTCCTCCACAGAATTGTTATAAATTTGGTTAGTCCAATCTATATGTAGATTAAAGTCACCCATGATGACTGCTGTGCCCTTATTGCACGCTTCTCTAATTTAGCTTTTAATGCTGGGCCAGTTTATTGGTGCCGGCTTGGTATCTGACTTCTGGGCCACTTTATTGGTGCTTTTTTAATTTGTGACTCCTGGGCCCGGTGCTAGTTTAGATTCAGACTCTGGGCCAGTTTAACGCTGGTGGTTTAGTTGCTGACTCCTGGGCCACCTTATTATTGCTGGCTTCGTTTCTGACTCCTGGGCCAATTTATTTTTCCTGGATTGTTTCTGACTCCTCGGTCAGTTTATTGCCGCTGGGCCAGTTTATCAGTGCTGATTTAGATTCTGACTCCTGGACCAGTTTAACGTCGCTGGTTTAGTTTCTGACTCCTGGGCCAGTTTATCGGTGCAGGTTTAGTTTCTGACTCCTGTGTCAGTTTATCGTTGGTGGTTTAATTTCTGACTTCTGGGCTAGTTTATCGGTGCAGGTTCAGTTTCTGACTGCTGGGACAGTTTATTGGTGCTGGTTTAGTTTCTGTAGCCTGGGACAGTTTATTGGTGCTGGTTTAGTTTCTGACTGCTGGGCCAGTTTATCGGTGCTGGTTTAGTTCCTGACTCCTGGGCCAGTTTATTAGTGCTGGATAGTTTATGACTCCTGTGCCAGTTTATTGTGCTTGTTTGGTTTCTGACTCCTGGGCCAGTTTATTGGTGCTGGTTTAATTTCCTACTCATGGGTCAGATTACTCGTGTCAATTTATTTTCTCACTCCTGGGCCAGTTTATTGGCGCTGGGCCAGTTTCTAACTCCTGGGTCAGTTTATTGGTGATGGTTTAGTTTCTGACTCCTGGCCCAGTTTATCGGTGCTGGTTAATTTCTGAATCCTGTGCCCGTTTATCAGAGCTGATTTAGATTCTGACTCCTGGACCAGTTTAACATCGCTGGTTTAGTTTCTGACTCCTGGGCCAGTTTATCAGTGCTGGTTTAGTTTCTGACTTCTGGGCCAGTTTATGGGTGCAGGTTTAGTTTCAGACTCCTGTCAGTTTATCGTTGCTGGTATAATTTCTGACTTCTGGGCTAGTTTATCGGTACAGGTTCAGTTTCTGACTGCTGGGACAGTTTATTGGTGCTGGTATAGTTTCTGACTCCTGGGACAGTTTATTGGTGCTGGTTTAGTTTCTGACTGCTGGGCCAGTTTATCGGTGATGGTTTAGTTTCTGACTCCTGAGTCAGTTTTTTGCCGCTAGGCCAGTTTATTGGTGCTGATTTCGTTTCTGACTGCTGGGCCAGGTTATCGGTGCTGGTTTAGTTTCTGACTCCTGGGCCAGTTTATTGGTGCTGGATAGTTTATGACTCCTGGGCCAATTTATTGTGCTTGTTTGGTTTCTGACTCCTGGGCCAATTTATTGGTGCTGGTTTAATTTCCCACTCCTGGGTCAGATTACTCGTGTCAGTTTATTTTCTCACTCCTGGGCCAGTTTATTGGCGCTGGGCCAGTTTCTGACTCCTGGGTCAGTTTAATGGTGATGGTTTAATTTCTGACTCCTGGCCCAGTTTATCGGTGCTGGTTAATTCCTGAATCCTGGGCCTGTTTATCGGAGTTGATTTTGATTCTGACTCCTGGGGCAGTTTACCAGTGCAGATTTAGTTGCTGACTCCTGGGCCAGTTGATCGGTTTTGGATTGGTTTCTGACTCCTGGGTCAGTTTATTGCCGCTAGGCCAGTTTATTGGCGCTGATTTAGTTTCTGACTGCTGGGCCAGTTTATTGGTGCTGGTTTAGTTTCTGACTCCTGGGCCAGTTTATTGGTGCTAGATAGTTTTTGACTCCTGGGCCAGTTTATTGTGCTTCTTTGGTTTCTGACTCCTGGGCCAGTTTATTGGTGCTGGTTTGATTTCCTACTCCTGGGTCAGATTACTCATGTCAGTTTATTTTCTCACTCCTGGGCCAGTTTATTGGCGCTGGGCCAGTTTCTGACTCCTGGGTCAGTTTATTGGTGCTGGTTTGATTTCCTACTCCTGGGTCAGATTACTCGTGTCAGTTTATTTTCTCACTCCTGGGCCAGTTTATTGGCGCTGGGCCAGTTTCTGACTCCTGGGTCAGTTTATTGGTGCTGGTTTAGTTTCTGACTCCTTGGTCAGTTTATCGGTGCTGGTTAATTTCTGAATCCTGGGCCCATGTATCAGAGCTGATTTTGATTCTGACTGCTGGGGCAGTTTACCAGTGCAGGTTTAGTTGCTGACTCCTGGGCCAGTTGATCGGTTTTGGATTGGTTTCTGACTCCTGGGTCAGTTTATTGCTGCTAGGCCAGTTTATTGGTGCTGATTTAGTTTCTGACTGCTGGGCCAGTTTATCAGTGCTGGTTTATTTCTTACTCCTGGGCCAGTTTATTGGTGCTGGATAGTTTCTGACTCCTGTGCCAGTTTATCGTTGCTGGTTTAGTGTTGGACAGGTGGACCAGTTTATTGTTGCCGGTTTCGTAGCTGTCTTCTGGGCCACTTTATTGGTGCTTTTTTTATTTGTGACTCCTCGGCCGGTATATCGGTGCTAGTTTAGATTCTGACTCCTGGGCCAGTTTATTGGTGCTAATTTAGATTCTGACTACTGGGCCAGTTTAGTGGTGCTTGTTTAGTTTCTGACTCCTCGGCCGGTTTATTGGTGCTTGTTTAGTTTCTGACTCCTGGGCCAGTTTTCTGGTGCTTGTTTACTTTCTGACTCCTGGGCCAGTTTATTGGTACATGTTTAGTTTCTGACTGCTGGGCCAGTTTATTGGTGCTTGTTTAGTTTCTGACTCCTGGGACAGTTTATTGGTGCTGGTTTATTTTCTGACTCCTGGGACAGTATATAGTTGCTGGGCCAGGTTACCAGTGCTGGTTTAGCTCCTGACTGCTGGGTCAGTTTAATGATGCTCCTTTAATATCTGTTTCCTGGGTCAGTTTATTGGTGCTGGTTTAATTTATAGATGTTCAGCCAGTTTATCGATGTGGTGTCAGTTTATTGCTGTTGGTTTATTTTATAGATCTTCGGTCAGTTTATAGATATTCCATCAGTTTATAGACGGGAGGTCAGTTTATTACTGCTGGTTTAGTTTATATATGTTCGGTCAGTTTATTGCTGCTGGGTCAGTTTATTACTGCTGGTTTAGTTTATATATGTTCATTCAGTTTATTGCTGCTGGGTCAGTTTATTACTGCTGGTTATTTTATATATGTTCGGTCAGTTTATTGCTGCTGGGTCAGTTTATTGCTGCTGGTTTAGTTTATTACTGCTGGTTTAGTTTATATATGTTCAGTCAGTTTATTGCTGCTGGGTCAGTTTATTACTGCTGGTTTGGTTTATATATGTTCAGTCAGTTTATTGCTGTTGGGTCTGTTTATTACTGCTGGTTTAATTTGTATATGTTCAGTCAGTTTATCGATGCTGGGTCTGTTTATTACTGCTGGTTTAGTTTATATATGTTCGGTCAGTTTATCGATGCTGGGCCAGTTTATTACTGCTGGTTTAGTTTATATATGTTCAGTCAATTTATTGCTGCAGGTTCAGTTTATTACTGCTGGTTTAGTTTATATATGTTCAGTCAGTTTATCGATGCTGGGTCTGTTTATTACTGCTGGTTTATTTTATATATGTTCGGTCAGTTTATCGATGCTGGGTCTGTTTATTACTGCTGGTTTATTTTATATATGTTCGGTCAGTTTATCGATGCTGGGTCTGTTTATTACTGCTGGTTTAGTTTATATATGGTCGGTCATGTTGTATCCGTGTGTTAATGAAGACCCGGAAAGCAGCAGTTGATTTAACAGGTGTTTACTGAACAAAGTCTGGAGGTGAACTAACTATACAAGACGCTATACAGGCTTATATACCCGAGTGGTCACTACCGGTACTACAGTACACAGGGGCTTCAAAGAAACATAGTTCCTCTTAAAGATACATACACCACAATTCCTACCCTTTTAGATAAATAGTACATAATATTTTAAGTAATCATTATTTAACATTTATACAAGAACAATAATCTACACATTTGCTGAAGTTAAACAATTACAAATTCAGTCTCTCTGGAGGCTTCCTGACTCGGTCCGGATAAAGCCTCGGTAGTGTAGTAGGTTTCGGTGGTGCAGTAGGTTCTTTTGGCAAGGTCGATTCGGCTTGAATGCCAGTGTCGGGTTCATCTGGTTCCAGTATCACCGGATCGGCGGTAGATACTATGGGTATCTCTGCTTCATCGTTAGGCGTATAGAGTTGTGGTGTAGGTTGTCCCTTTTCGGATGACTCTATGATCTGGTCAGCATGGCGCCTTATTATGCTTTCTGCAATGTCCACGGTATACATCAGCGGACCTAGTCATGTGCAAATAGTTCCAGGCTGCCATTTCTCGGTACGGTAGTCCCGGGCCAAATCTTGTTGACCTATCTGGAAGGTTCTAGTTGGCCTTTCATTCATGCATTGAAATTGCCGGTTCTCTACGTCCCTTCTGATGTTTGGCTTGATCAAATCCAGCTGGCATCTTAGTCTTCGATTGAAAAACATCATGGCGGGGGTTTGGTTTGTAACCACATGTGTTGCATTCCTGTACGCAAACAAGAAGTTATCTACCTTATGTTGTAGTTTAAGTCTTCATTACCCATGGCCTTTATGGCCTTCTTGAAGGTCTGGACAAACCTTTCAGCTAATCCATTGGTGGCGGGATGGTATGGGGCAGATGTGTAGTGCTTAAACCCATTGTTTTTTAAGAACTTCCTGAATTCTTCGGATACAAATTGCAGTCCATTATCAGAACAGATCTGTTCAGGCAGCCCATTCCTGGTGAATATGGTCCTTAATACTGTGATGGTTTTTTCCGCGGTGGTGGAGGACATCTTTATTACCTCCGGCCACTTGGAGTGTGCATCAACCGCGATTAAGAACATTGTGTCCATAAATGGACCAGCAAAGTCGATATGTACCCTTTGCCAGGGAGATGAGGGCCACTCCCATGGATGTAGAGGAGCTTGTGGTGGGGCGTTTTGGACCTTCTGCTATCCTAGACAGCTCTTGGTCATACCGTGGTGTACCGTAGAGATCGGTGCTGTGTCCTTTGCTGTTTGTAGATTACATTAATGATTTAGATATGAATGTAGGAGCTATGATCAGTAAGTTCGCAGATGACACGATAATTGGTGGAGTGGTAAATAGCGAGGAGGGAAGACTAAGGCTACAGCACGACATAGACGGGTTGGTCAGATGGGCACAACAGTGGCAAATTGAATTTAACCCTGAAAAGAGTGAGGTGATGCATTTTGGGAGGACTAACAAGGCAAGGGAATACACAATGAATGGTAGGACCCTAGGAAGGACAGAGCACCAGAGGGACCTGGGTGTGCATGTGCATAGATCCCTGAAGGCAGCAGGACAGGCATATATGTTGGTTGAAAAGGCATATGAGATTCTTGCCTTCATTGGCCGAGGCATAAAATATAAGAGCAGGGAGGTTATGATGGAGCTGTAGAAAATGCTAGTTAGGTCATAGCTGGAATGCTGTGTGCAGTTCTGGTCGCCACACTATAAGAAGGGTGTGATTTAACTGGAGAGGGTGCAGAGGATATTCCTTAGGATATTACCTGGGCTGGATCGCTTCAGCTATGAAGAGAGACTGGACAAGCTGGGGATGTTTTCCTTAGAGCAAAGAAGGCTGAGGGAGGACCTGATTGCGGTGTATAAAATTATGAGAAGAATAGATAGGGTAGATAGAAAGGAACTTTTCCCCTTAGTAGAGGGGTCAATAACCAGGGGTAATAGTTTCAAGGTAAGGGGCAGGAAGTTTAGAGAGGATTTAAGGAAAAAACTATTTCACCCAGAGCGTGGTTGGAATCTGAAACTCACTGCCTGAAAGGGTGGTAAAGGCAGGTACCCTCACAACATTCAAGAAGCATTTATTTGAGCACTTGAAACGACATAATATACAAGGCTACGGACCAAGTGCTGGAAATTGGAATTTGCATATATAGGGCTTTATGGCCGGCACAGGCACGAGGGGCACAAGTGTCTCTTACTGTGCTGTAAAACTCTATTACTAGAAATTCAGTATAGCCACGTTTGGGGCGCTACAGCCAGGCGGTCGCTAAATTTTGCGCCCGGCGCAACTTAGCGCCACCTTCGCCGATATTCAGTTGCATTGCCCCAAGAGGTTGCTGCTGAGATAAAGCAGGCGATGCACGGATATCATTAGGTGCTAAGCCGGCGGCCTGGGGCACTACCCCCGAGGGCGGGCACATCGCAGGTGCAGCGAGTTGCTGATTGAAGGCACACACTCTGGTGCCGGTCAGCTCTTAAAGGGGGAGGGTGGAATTGTTTGGCTGCTGTGCCCTGCACACTGCAGCCCTGAAGCAAGGCCTGACCACTGCTGCTTGAACTGTTCAACGCCCAGGCAATGGAGTAGGCCAGCGAGAGAGCGCAGCGCTTCATTGAGGGTGACCTGAGGGTGCTGGTTGGTGCAGTGGAGTGCAGGTGCCATGTTCTGTTCCCTGAAGGTGGCAGGAGGCCGCTGCCCAGCGACTATCGGAAAGCCTGGAGGGAGGTGTCAAACAGGGTGACCTCCAACAGCATGATTGCCAGGACTCCTGTCCAATGCCGAAAAAATTTCAACAACCTCACTCAGGCTGTCAGGGTGAGTACCCTTTCCAGTGTCCTCCTCATCCCTGCATGTGCACCTCAATTAATGGGCAAAGGGACCTGAAAGCCCTAATGCCCAGCCCTCATCCAGCAGCTATGGGACTGTCATGAAAATCACTTGCACATTCAGGACTTTTCGTACTGTCAGGGCTATTCCACCATGGGATGCAGTGCAGGCAAGATGAGGGCTTCACACTGTCAGGGCTATTCCACCATGGGAGGCAGTGCAGGCAAGATCAGGGCTTCTCACTGTACTTAGAGGCCGTCCTTTCTCTTGCAGGGCAAGCTGGCACACAACCAAAGGCAGCAGTGACAGACCGGGGGAGGGCGTCCTGACCTCAAACAGCTCAGCGACCTGGAGCAGCGTGTGGAGCGCATTATGTCAGGCCAGCTGATTGGCCCCGTCTCCAGTGGAGATGCCGACCCTGTTGTGGGCCCCAATGGTAAGGGCTTCACCTTTTTGACCTCTCTCTTTCCACTTGTGCATCACACCAGCATCCTTTGCCGCTGTCAGCCCAATGCAGTGCACAGCAGCACTCATGCCTCCCTCGCTGCCGTGCTGTCCTCACTCTGAAGCAACTCTTGTGCCTCCCTGCTTTCAGATGGTGACTCGGCAGGTGAGGAGGCGGGCTCTCAAGCTGGCACTGTCTCGGACTCAGAACTGGAGGAGGAGGAAGAGGAGGCTGGCCCATCAGAGCCATCCTCAGCCAAGGCAGCCCATGGCCATGATGGGGATACGTCTTCCCTGGAGGGGAGCAGGTGGAAGGGTCGGAGGAGAGTGAAGCTCTGGGGCCCAGCGGGCTGCAGCAACGTGGGAGGGGTGGGGAAACTCGGCGGCCTTCTCCCCGGAGGGTGAGTGTGGCCTCCAGTCATGCTACGGTGAGTGCAGAGGAGGTGCGGCTCCTTGCAGAAATGGGTGCCCAGGCTGAGCGCAGGCACACTGAGCTCATGGCTGCATTGGCAAGGATGCCTGACTCCATAGAGTCACTGGCAAGGAGTGTACAGGAATTCGGGACAGCACAGGCCAGGAGTCTCCAGGAATTCCCGGAGCACAGGCAGCTTCCAGCCAAGTGCTCAGTCGTGCCTTGCATTCACTGGCTGGTCTCATGCAGACACAGACCAGGGCCACACGGGCACTAACTGCTGCCACCCTCGCTGGATCGGCCAGGCATCACCGGGGCAGTCGCTGCGCCGCAGCAGCCCAGCAGTCTGTGCTTCAGCAGATTGCTGTGCATGCTGCAGTGCTGGCCCGTGTGAGTGCCAGTGAATCAGCTGACCAGGGAGTGCCTGTGCTCTCTCAGGTTGGCAGCATTCCTGCAGCCAACACTGTCACTCCTCCACTGCAGCACGGAGCGGGGTCATCAGCCTGGTGCACAAAGGATAGTCTTTGTCCCCGAGAAGCCATCCTCGTGGGTGAGGCTGGGCCTCGAAAATGTATGCCACAGAAGTCTGGCGCAGGATGAAGGCATCGTGGCTGCTGCCTGGAAAGCGGCATTGACAGCTAGTATGAGGTACCTGTGGTCGCACACCAACTGCACGTTGAGCGGATGGTTGCCCTTCTGGTTGGGGTAATCCTCAGCATTTTCCTGAGTTACCCACAAAGCCACATGCATGCAGTCAATGGCACCCTGCACCATTGGGAAGTCTGCTAATGCTGCAAAGCCCATTGCACACTCTTGCTGCCTGTCGAGGGTCATGGGGAAGGAGATGAACTGATGTCTCTTTCTGAAAAAGGAATTGGTCACCTGCCGGATGCAGTAATGTACCTCAAACTGGGAGATGTTGGAGATGTCCCCAGTAGCGGATTGGAAGGAACTGGTGGCATAGAAGTTGAGAGCCACCATCACCTTCACTGCCACCGACAGAGACGTCCTGCTCCTCAGCTGTGGCTGCAGATCTCTCTGAAGCAGCTGGCAGATCTCCATGACAAACTCCCTTCTGAATCGCAGGCAGTATACCCTGGGTGGGTAAGGCCTCCTGTGCCGACGCCAGTTGGCCCTTCTCTGTCTGGCCATGACTGGCACTCTGTCATGGCGTCTCTGAGCTCTCTGAATGCAATCCAGTAAGCCAACGTTTGCACCCATTACAGACCCCATTAGATGTTTCGAATTAATGCTATGGCACTGAAAGTTAATTACAAGTGCAAAGCTCTGGCCTGAAGCCAGAAGTACCGGTGCGAGTGTTGATTCAAACCAGAAAGCTCTCTCCCTTTGTCTCTCTCCAAATATCAGTGTCTCACAAAGAGGGAGTGGAGCAAAATGGCTGACATTTATACTGCAGGCGGAGTCCCCTTTAATTAGCACCCCCCGTGCCCTGCAGCGACTGGGAACCGTTCCACTTTACCTGTCGCTGGGGGCGTCAGATGCATGATAGGCCAGCACCTCTGAATTTCTGGGTTGGGGCGCACAAAGGGCATTGCACCATGAAATGACGTCAGGATCTGCACGTGCAGCTGAGCGCGCGCAAATGTTTTGCGCCACCGCTAAAGCATTACTAAATTTCGCGAGAGGCACAGATCGCACCGCACCCGGTTGCTAGCCACTTAGCGCCCCACTTCTCTCCCTCTTAAGGCACTAGCGGCTGGCGCAACCAACTGAATTTCTAGGCCTATGACTCTACATCAGCAGCATCTGTAGAGAGAGAAACTGAGTTACCTTTTCAGGTCGATGATTGTTTTTATGTCAGTTAACTGGTTCTGGTATACCTTATAGATACTTGGTCAGTTTATTGGTGCTGGTTTACTTTATAGATGTGCTGTCAGTTTATTGGTTTTGATGAATTTCTCCACCAGTAGAGTTGCTATCAATGCAGATCCAGTCTGTGACGTAACCCATGATTTGGCTGGAGTTTGGTAAATTATATTCTGGATTTAGAAACTTTTAATTTCACATCTGTTGAAATATATGCTGTGATACAGAAAGATTTGCATTGATAAGCGTTAACTGAACCTGTTTGTTCAGTGACTGTGATTAATGTTTGTCTCCATGGACCCTAATTGTGTCTTCGGAGGGTTTCCCTCTTCTATTAATACGGGAATCATTTCAGTTTGTCATTCCACAGTGTCAGTGAAAGCATCACCTCCGGCACTAACAGGGATCAGCGGCTCTACTGAAAGGGAGAGAATGGACAAGAGTTATTCAATGACAATTCAGGTACGATTAATCATCAATGGAATACAGAAGATTTACTATCCCATCCTCGCTGCTGTTGCCGTTTCTGGTAAGTATCTAAATCCAACTATTAATTCTATAAACCATGTTTCACGGTATCATTATTCTTGTCAGTTACTTTCTCTTCTCCTCGCTGCTGTTGCCGTTCCTGGTTAGTCTCGACATCGAGTTATTAATTCTATAAATCATGTTTCACTATATGATTGTTCTCGTCAATTTACGTCAGTTATTACTTTTATTCAGAGAACTTCCTTTGTTCTGGGTGTGATGTTGCTTTTATTTCCCCTGATTTGATTATTACACAGAAGCCCGTTTATTGTTCTGGGTTCAATGAATGGCAAAACCTCACTTTCACCATTTATCCCATCTGATATATTCTTCTTATGATTGAAAGAGTCTTCGATTCTTCAACACAGATTAGAAATCTGAGATCCGAATCTGCAGGGTAAAGATAATGATACCGAGTCTTAGAAACCCGTCTGGACAGATAGATTACAGACAGATGTTGAAATATTTCGCTCTAATTACTCAGAATCCAGCTGCAGCCTTCAGTTCACTTTCCACCATCTCCGACTTCACATCAATGTTTCCTTTTCTAGTTGGGTTGATATTAATACAAGCGTGATTTAGCTTCCAAAAATTAAGTTGATTTTATTCATTGATGTTTCAGTGTTGCCATTTCCAATCATTGCTTTGAAATAATTGATTATTCTGCTGCCTTGCACAGGTGAGGGAATCTCTCTGTCAGTCCAGCACTTAACTTTCTATCATGTCCTTCTCTCCTTTACTGTAAATGTTTCTATCTGATTATAACTGCGGTATTGTGAATTGTGGATCGCTTTGGTATTTTACTGTCTTTACCCCTTTGGAAACCGATCCAATTATCACTGAATGGTGACAAGTATTACATTAGCCCTGTCAGTGTCACTCAGATACTATTGTATCCCATCGGCAATGTTAATGCACGACCTAAAATAATAGTACATTATTATAGAAAGGACTTGTAATCACATTGGAACATCGACTTTTACTTGAACGACAATATATTGGGCTGATGCTTCCGTTACAACAAATAATTAGTTTCCAGTTTCCATTTTCAATAAACAGTCGAATTGATGGATGATTGAGAAAGCAGCATGTTAACAATGATTTCTGATCCTAGTCTATCTTTATCCAGTTTTTACTCTCCTTTCCTGAGCTTGTTGTCCTCTTGCTGGATTCTGGTTCCAAAGAGGTCTGGTGCTCACAGGAGGCATCGCAGGCAAGTTTGGTCCCGTCCACCCTCCCTGTTCACTGCTTCATGCTGCAACATAGCTCCCGCGTTCTGGGGCAGATATTCTTCCACATTCCCTGTTCACTTCTTCATTTTCCAACTCGGCCCGCGGTTTCTGGGCTAGCTATTCACCCACACTCCCTGTTCACTGCTTCATTCTCCAACCTAGCCCCCGGTTTCTGGGGCAGATATTCACCCACACTCCCTGCTCACTGCTTCATTCTCCAACCCAGCTCCCGGTTTCTGGGCTAGTTATTCACCCACACTCCCAGTTCACTGCTTCATTCTGCAACCCAGCTCCCGGTATCTGGGCTAGATATTCACCCACACTCCCTGTTCACTGCTTCATTCTCCAACCCAGCTCCCGGTTTCTGGGCTAGATATTCGTCCATACTCCCTGTTCGCTGCTTCATTCTCCAACCCAGCTCCCGGTTTCTGGGCTAGATATTCACCCACACTCCCTGTTCGCTGCTTCATTCTCCAACCCAGCTCCCGGTTTCTGGGTTAGATATTCACCCACACTCCATGTTCACTGCTTCATTCTCCAACCCAGCACTCGGTTTCTCGGGCAAATATTCTTCTTGGGCGGTGGCGATTAGCGGGTGGAGTCACAACGTCCACCTGTAATACGCCCATTTTTAAACTGTGGGAGTGGAGTCATGTTAATTTAAGCCAATCATACCCGATATACCCGCCTGCCTCAGACATCATTACACACAATTTCCAATGGAGCAACCGATCAATAACTGACAGCTTAATCCTGGACTGATATCCCTTCATCACTCAGAATCACCGAGCCGAGGTCAAAAAGAGCGATTTGGTCCAATGTTCTCGCCGGAGCCCAGGGTCGCCATGTAATGATCAGGAGCAGGAACCTGGTCTGATTCCCCCACACTAACCCAGCGTCACTGAGTAATGATCAGGAGCAGAAAGCTGGGCTGAATCCCCCACACTAACCCAGGGTCACTGGGTAATGATCAGGAGGAGGAACCTGGGCTGATTCCCCCACACTAACCCAGGGTCACTGGGTAATGATCATGAGCATTAACCTGGGCTGATTCCCATAAAATACCCCAGAGGCAATGAGAAATGATCAGGAGAAGGAGTCTGGGTTGATTGCTCACGCTTACCCAGAGTCACTGAGTACTGATCAGGAGCAGGAGCCTGGTCTGATCTGCCAAACTAACACAGGGTCACTGGGAAAAGTTCAGGAGCATGAACCTGTGCTTATTCACCTACACTAACCTAGAGCCCCTAAATAATGAACATGAGCAGAAAACTGGGTAGATTCCCCACACTATTCCAGCGTCACTTAGTAATGATTAGGAGCAGGAACCTGGGTTGCATCCCCCACACTAACCCAGAGTCACTGGGTAATGATCAGGATCAGGAACCTAGGCTGATTCCTTCACACTAACCAGGGTCACTGGGTAATGATCAGGAGCAGGAACCTGGGCTGATTCCCCCACACTAACCCAGGGTCCCTGGGTAATGATCAGTTGCAGTAACCTGGGCTGATTCCCCCACACTAACCCAGGGTCCCTGGGTAATGATCAGTTGCAGTAACCTGGGCTGATTCCCCCACACTAACCCAGAGTCACTGGGTAATGATCAGTTGCAGTAACCTGGGCTGATTCCCCCACACTAACCCAGGGTCCCTGGGTAATGATCAGTTGCAGTAACCTGGGCTGATTCCCCCACACTAACCCAGAGTAACTGGGTAATGATCAGGAGCAGGAACCTGGGCTGTTTCCCCCATACTAAGACAGGGTCACTGGGTAATAATCAGGAGCAGGAAACTGGGCTGACCCCCCACACTAACCCCGAGTCACTGGGTAATGGTCAGGAGCAGCAACCTAGGCTGATTACCCCACACTAACCCAGGGTCACCGGGTAATGGTTAGGAACAGGAACCTGGGCTGATTACCCCACACTAATCCAGGGTCACTGGGTAATGGTCAGGAACAGGAACCTGGGCTGATTACCTCACAATCACCCAGGGTCACTGGGTAATGATCAGGAGCAGGATCCTGGGCTGATTCCCTCTCACTAACCCAGAGTCACTGGGTAATGATCAGGAGCAGGAACCTGGGCTGATTCCCCCACACTAACCCCGAGTCACTGGGTAATGATCAGGAGCAGGAACCTGGGCTGATTCCCCCACACTAACTCAGTATCACTAAGTAATGATCAGGAGCAGGAACCTGGGCTGATTCCCCCACACTAACTCAGTATCACTAAGTAATGATCAGGAGCAGGAACCTGGGCTGATTCCCTCTCACTAACCCAGGGTCATTGAGCTCAGGTGTACTTCCCCCAACTGAAGCTTAGCTCTTGTGGTCTTTATTATTTGCTGGAGCATGAAATAAACTGTCAGACGAGTAGAAGTCTTTATCTGATGTCTTATATTCTGCTATTCCTCATGTGTAATATCACCCGAAATAGTCATTTTCATTCAATGGTTTAATTGATTGAATGGGAGTCCCTGTTTCCAATCGTTTCAATACATCACTGGATACAATAATACATTACAATTCTCAATAAGCACTCAGTTAATCTGGTAAATTTGCTCCCAGCCTGATGTTTAATTTCCCTGTTTATTTCCCGCCCTTACAGTTAACTTGGTGACGATTGTGATCCTGTCTCGGGGAAAGTGCGGTCTCTCCAAATGTGTCACTCGCTACCTGGTGGCCATGGCAGCGGCGGACCTACTGGTCATTATCCTCGACCTGATATTGAGGCACATTCCGATTATTTATATGTTTCAGTTTCGTTTCATGCGGAAAATCCCCTTGTGTAATATCCACGCCGTCCTGCTTTACGCAGCCACAGACTGTTCTGTCTGGTTCACCGTCACTTTCACCTTTGATCGATTTGTGGCCATTTGTTTCCAGAAGCTAAAAACTAAATATTGTACCGAGAGAACGGCGGCTGTGGTTCTGGGAACAGTGACTGTGAGTAGCTGTTTAAAGAATATTTACTGGTATTATATATTAACAAATCAATATTGGCTTCTGAATGAACCCTGGTTTTGTCGTGTCACTAGGTGGGTTCGCTACACACCGAAGTGGGCAATAGTCGAGCTCTTTCATTATATTCTAACACCGGGGGCCCCATTTGTTCTGATTCTGCTGCTGAATGCTTTAACTGTCAGACACATTTTAATGGCCAGCAGAGCCCGGAGGAGACTCCGGGGTCCCAGCAGTGGGGAGAGTCCCAGAGACCCAGAGATGGAGAGCAGAAGGAAATCCATGATTTTACTGTTTGTTATCTCAGGGAATTTTATATTGTTATGGTCAGTCTTTATGGTGTATTCTATAGGACGCCGGATAAGTGATTTCACGCTAAATTATTCGACTCTATCTTTTAATGTAATGGAAATGGGATACATACTCCAGCTCCTGAGTTGCTGCACAAACACTTTTATTTATGCTGTGACCCAGACAATGTTCAGAGAACAGTTAAAGAATGTGGTTAAATATCCATTTACTCTACTTCTAAAATGTATTAAATGATGAGAAGAATTGAAGTAATCAATACAGCCTCATAATCGGTCCGACCAACTCTCTCCGGGGGCCCAGTAATTTAGGTTGATATTAACACGCTCATTGACTAGCTTTGTACATCATAACCCACGGCCATAGACACTCTGTAAAACAGTCCCACTGACATCAGGATTATTGACACTCTGACAGAGATCACAGGTTAATCTTATCACTCTCACTTACATATTCTGTCCTCACTAATATATTGCCAAGGGCTGTCAGTAATCAGTAAAACAGTCCCACAGACCTTCAGCTCCTACTTACAATGAGAGGGTGAGAACCCAGCCCATACATAAATGTTAACGGAATCACAGAACACACTGCATATATTAAAACACGACCAGAGACATTGGCCCTCAATTTCCGATTGGAGGCTTCCTGCGGGCGGATGCCTCCGATCGGAAAAAATCTGCACCCTTACCTGCTGGCGACGTAGGTCCCGAGGCTTCCGATCCTGGGGCTCTGCTCTACAAAATGCGCAGTGACCCAGGTTTCCCAGGTGCGCATGCAGTTCGCAAGTGCCCCTCGGATCACGTGGGCCACGAGGAACCAATCAAAGAAGAGAATCCCCCTTCACACTTTTGACAAGTCTCTTCCCACAGATCTGTCGAAAGTATGAATGGGGAACACATTTTAAAACACAGTTAAACATTAAATTAACTTTTAAAAATCACATATTTAAAATTAGTTAAAAATTTTTACATGACAAAAATGAAGTTTCCTTTTTAAAAAAGAGAGTTTAAGACACATTAAGAGATGGTGCAAGGCAGTGCACCCCATAACCATCTCCTTTTGCCTTGCACATCTCTTAATGTCTCTTAATCTCTCCTGCATTCCATCCTATCACAGATCTTCCCTTTTGTTCTTCCCTCCCCTCTCCCCTTTCCCTGCTCCTGCACTTGCTTAAAAACCTGCTCGATCACCATCTTTTTCCAGTTCTGACGAAAGTTCATCGACCTGAATGGTTAACTCTGTTTCTCTGTCCACAGATACTGCCTGACCTGCTGAGTATTTCCAGCATTTTCTGTTTTTATTTCCAATTTCCAGCATCTGCAGTATTTTGCTTCTGTATGAAGTTATGCAGAAGGTGGAACTACCTGCCCGCGGAGGCCCTTTTCCCAAGCAGGTGAATGATCAGTCAAAACAATTTGCATACCTGAAATTGGCACTTGCGAGGCCCCATGTACACACTTCGTACGCACCCGTGGAGGTCGGGAAATCCGACCCATTCTTTCTGCAATAAAATTCGCCCTTACATCCACAATAAATATTAACACACGCACAGAGACTCGTTGTTCATTTTAACACATTGTCATGGATCGCCCTCACTGTCTTGTCTAGTGTGCCTCATCTCTCCCATGCACAAATGCAACTGTCCTACGTCACATTTCTCTCAATCTCTCACTCTCTCGCCTGGCCTTCACTCACTTGCCTGTCCTCTCTCTCTCTCTCTTTCTCTCACTCTCTCTCTCTCACTCACTCTCTCGCCTGGCCTACATCTTTCTCACTCTCTCAGTCACTCTCTCTTTCTCACCTGGTCCGCCTCACCTCTCTCGCTCACTCTCTCTCACTTTCACTCCCTGTCTTGCCCGGTCTCTCTCACTCACCGTTTATTTATCGACTGTTTACAGTATAGACACGAGTTGACACTGAGACAGACACGAGGTAAACAGACCAGATGATGAGAGAGGCAGCACGAAAGAAACGGAGTGTGATAGAAAGAAACAGGGGCAGAGTGAGCGGCAGAGAATGAGAGATAGGGAGAGTGGACGAAAGAAAAAGACAAACAGGGTGAGAACTAGAGTCAGAGAGAGAGAGAGAGGCAGAGGTGATGAAAGATAGGTAGAGTGCGAGATAGGATAGAAAAATATATACAGGGTGGAGTGAGAGAGAGAGATATTGGGAGTGGGAAACTAAGTTAGAGACTGGAGGGAGGAGACGGAGATAGAAACATGGAGAGAAATACCAAGGTTGGAAGATAGGGTCAGGCAACCAGAGAGAGAGAGACTGAAGGGAAGAGAGACATGGGGAGAGAGACCCAGAATGAGAGATGGGATGAGGGAAACAGTGACAGAGGCTAAAGGAGAGAGAGACATTGAGAGAGAGACAGAGAGTGAGAGAAATGGAGAGGGAAACAGACATTGAAGGGGACAGAGTCAGAGACATGGAGAGAGAGAGACCTAGATGATGAGATAGGGATAGAGCAACAGAGACTGAAGGGCGGAGAGAGAGGAGACTTGGAGAGTGAGACAATGTGAGAGAGGTAGAGACAGGGAACGAGAGACAGAGAATGAAGGGAAGTGAGAGAGAGAGAGACAGACATGGGGAAATAGTCCACGATAAAGGCAGCATTTGACCGAGTGTGGCATCAAGGAGCCCCAGTAAAATTGAAGTCAATGGGAATCAGGCAGAATGCTCTCCACTGGCTGGAGTCATATCTAGCACACAGGAGGATGGTTGTTGCTGTTGGAGATCAATCATTTCAGCCACAGGATATCGCTGCATGAGTTACTCAGGACAACATCTTACGCCCTTCCATCTTAAGGTCAGAAGTGGGAATGTTTCCTGATGATTGCACAATGTTCAATTCCATTCAGAACTCCTCAGAACATGAAGCAGTCCATGTCTGCATGCAGCAAGACCTGGACGACATTTAGGCTTGGGCTGATAAGTGGCAAGTGACATTCGTGCCATAAAAGTGCCAAACAATGACGATCTCGAACAAGCGAGAGTCTAACCACCGCCACTTGACATTCAATGGCATTACAATCGCTGAATCCCCCAACATCCACATCCTGGGGGTCATCATTGAGCAGAAACATAACGGAACCAGCCACATAAATACTGTGGCAACAAGAGCGTGTCAGAGGCTGGGTACACTGCGTCGAGTGTCTCACCTCCTGATTCCCTAAAGCCTTTCCACCATCCAGAAGGCGGAGGTGTGATGGAATACTCTCCACTTCCCTGGATTAGTGCATCCAACAGCACAGAAGAAATTGACACCATCCATGAAGAAGCAGCCCGCTTGACTGACACCCCATCCACGACCTTAAACATTCACTCTGTCCACCACTGGCGCACCATGGCTGCAGTGTGTACAATCTACAAGAAGCACTGCAGGAACTCGCCCAGGCTTCTTCGACGGCACCTCCCAAGCACGAGACATCTTCCACCTAGAAGGACAAGGGCAGCAGGTGATTGGGAATACCACCACCTCCAAGTTCCACTCCAAGTCACACACCATCCTGACTTGGAAATATGTCATCATTACTTCATCGATGCTGGCTCAAAATCCAGGAACTGCCTCCCCATCAGCACTGTGAGAGTACCTTCACCACAAGGACTGCAGCAGTTCAAGAAGGCGTCTCTCCAGCACCTTCTCAATGGCAATTAGGTTTGGGAAATAAATGCTGGCCTTGTCAGTGATGCCCACATTCCGGAATGACTAAAGAAAAAAGGAGTGAGCGATAGGGAGAGGGAAACAGACAGAAGGGGAGAGAGATAGAGAGAGAGGGAGACATGGAGGGAAAGAGCAAGACTGAGAGATAGGGAGAGGGGATCAGATAATGAAGGGGAGACAGAAAGAGAGACCTAGAGTGAAAAATGAAGGACAATGTAAGACAGAGAATCTGCGGGAGACTGTTGGAGACAGTTGGGGAGATTATTTTTTCTTAAAAGTGCACCAGATTTTAAACATAATGACGAGATGTGAAGGAATAAGCAATATACCGCTTCAGAAAAATACACCATTCTATGAATAATTCTGACTTTAATAAGCATGACATACTAGGTCTGGAAATCTGGAAGACTCAACAATCTTAAGCTGTAAACAGCATACAGGCTATTGAGATAAGATAAGTTGTTGACACTGAATCAATAACCTTATTGAAACAGGATGTTGGAGATTCCTGATAGTCTGAAGCCTTCGAAAGGACACAATGGTACACCATGTTAAGGTGTCTTAAACCACCAATTCGGAAAGAAACACAGAAAATTAAGAAATATTTGCCTTCGTAAAACTTACATCAAATGAAACACAGGGGGCACGAGTCTGTGTTACAACCAGCTGAGGTAACTAAGAAGACAATGGTGCACCCAGTTGAGGTGATTTTAATTTACGCATCGTAAAAAGACACAAATAGAAGCCCTTGTTAAGAATGACACCAAATTGATGCATCTGATGTCACACCGTTTTTATGATAAGCTTGGATCACCTAAAGGTAAAGAGACAGGAGTCCTAATGCTACCAGCTGAACTGACTGTAAAAATAGCAGGGGTCAGCAGAAAAATAACTAGAGATAATTAGCTTACATCAGCGGAAAACTTCAAAGGAAATACGACTGCAAAGGGGCATAAAAATTGAACTTTCAAATGGGATGATAGATTCGCTGTAAAGGGGCAAAGCGACTCTCAGCTTCAGAGGCAGGCTCTGTAAGTCTACGCCTCTTTGCACATTGGGTATCAAAGGTATTTGATTTTGGTGGATATCCTGGAATAAAAACAGAACTGTAAAAATGTAGCGAAGTTAAGATTGAGCATAAGGATCTCTGCTAATAGAAGTGTAAGATTTCTGTTTTTGGAACTGTTAATGTTGCGATTGAATCACCAACTGTAAATTGCATGGCGGTTCTTTATTAAATCTACATATCTTTTGAATTGTCTCACATAATACTTCTGTATCAAACTCGGGAAATCAATCACTGTACGCTCCTTGGTGAGGAGTTGGAGAATTCTGGGGGAGTTTTTCGGACCCTCATAATATCAGGAAGGGTACAGTCTAGCTAAACTTATTAAAAGTGCTATCTGGAGGACGGTAACATCTTCAGGTTGTTCCTTTCCTTTAGGGAGAGTCCGGACCTTTAGACCCAATTAAGCGTCTTTAGGATTCGGCTACCTTAAACTTCAGTTGAAAGTGAAAGTCTGGGGAATACGCCTGATCCGGGGTTGCCCTAAAGGGGCTACGACTAGTAATTATCCCTTCAGTTGGCGCCCAACGTGTGTGTTAACGATTTGATACAGAACCTATACTTATATTTTTATCTATATCCTTCTTGTAGGTTAAGTTTAGAAGGAGTATTTTACTGACAGTGGTACTAAGACCCAGATTTAAGTCTCTAGAGACGAAAACTCCCTGATCAGGCCTTGTAGAGCTTAAATTGGAACTCCCACAATATACCATTGAGGTCTAGAAACTTCTTATAAAGTTCATATTAAACCCTAACCGAGGTTAGGTCCTGACGAAATGGCAATTTCTGTTGGAATTGGCCAAGTCTTTTTATTAGGAATTCAAACGATTGCTTTATTTGGGGAAATAATTATATCCCTGTACCTCCACAAAACCAAGTGATAATTTTTGAACTAGTAGGCTTTGATGCAGAAGGAGCAGTTAGAACTCATGGCACGATTGATGTTGATCCCCAGAACCAGGGGTTACAGAATATCCAGTTGGATAATCAAAGAAATACTCGAAATCCACTAAATTCCTTAATGATAAGGTGCACACCTGCACAACTGGGAGGCCTGATGAACGGTGCCCAGCAAGGTGGTGGCAACCATGGCCGAATAGTAGGACCCAGAGCAGCTTATGCTCCCGGGGGCCATGGATTCCAGTTAAGGTGGCAAGCTCATGATGAAATAAGTGTCCAGATTCTTCGAGAAAAGTATAGACAGCTTAGAATCCATTATAGTCAATGCCGACAGACACTAGTTCAATCTTATCTAAATGATGGAGGTGCAATGATTACTGGTCCAGTAAGCCAACCCCAGCAACCACAAATTGCACCCCTAGGTCAAGTAAACCTCAGCTTTTTCTACACAATATGTGGTAAACCGGGAAACACCAGCCAGGAAAAAACCTGCTGGATTCTAACTAACTTTGAAAAATTGGAAACCTGTTGCTAAGATTGGAATGCCCAACACCTGAGGCAACTACTACAAATGATACTAAGTTCAGACTAAATTCCCCCATTAAACCAGTGTAACAACTGGGTTCAAATATACGCCTATGTTCTCACGGCAACTCAGGAAGGGCATGTAATGGGTTCCATCAAGGAATTCTCACTAATACAGCCACAACTAAAGGGTGGAAGCTGCCTACAGATTAGGCAATGTGCTTACACAAGATAACTGGGACATTGTCCATGGGTGTCTTGCCAATCAACACCAAAATATAGCCATCAAACTTGCCTGTGAGGGTGCTCTAAACGATTATCGAGATAACCAACAAAGATGGGATAATATAAATCGCATTATCCAATTAAATCATGACCTCTTAGGTCTACCCAAAATTAAAGCTATAATGAGATCAGAAACTAGGAATAAAAAAACCGGAGAATGTACCTTTGGTACTCAGAAAGAAGGACTGTATAGACACAAGTCTCAAGTCCACCCCGCCCAGACACAGTCTCGTGGCTCAGAACCCCCAAGAGGGTATTCCTGAAGGATTACACCCCCAACTCGCCCACAATACGGGACTGATTTCTCCCCAGGAAGATGGGATAGATGAGGGGCTACACCTCAAAAGGAAAGGGAAGGACAGTGGACTCCCTTTGGGGACAGCTTTTGCACTGGCCAAATCTATCAGATAGCCATGGGAGGATAATGAGCAGACCGAAATGGGGATCAAAATGATTCCCGGCAAAACCAACGTCCACCCCAACAGGAGGATGGTCAAGATGACAAACGGACCGACAAGCCCCCTAAGGGATCTGGAAAACATAATAGCCCCAAAAGGGACGAACAAAAACCAGTTAAAATAATTAAAGACAAAGCATCAAATGAAACTCAGGATCTGGAGGATGAACAATCACAGGATTGGAGGCCTGGCACACAGCCAAGGCCCCTTGAATACCCCTGTGCCCTGGCAACCTTGCCCACAAACACACATGAAGGACCTGTTTGATACGGGAGCTGATTACACAGTAATAGGTCCTGCAATTATAAAAACTAAGTGGACAGATTTGGGGAGCCCAATTTATAAAAGGCCATTAGGGGGATTCACACAAAACAAAACCAAAATAATTAATTTTTACAAAATACCAATTACCTTATATGGAATCACGGTGACCCTAGATGTAGGACTGGTACCACAATTGGCCTGTTCCCGCATTATAGTACAACCAGACATGAAACATTACCTAAAATCTCCACCAGACCTGTAGAAGTATCCACAGACCATGATGACAGGGAAAAACATGTTTGGACACAGCTTGATCGAACTTGCCTGGAGGAGGAGGCAAAGACCTCCTCGAGCAGCTCATTAATAGATAGTACACGTACAACACCATCCAAATCAATGTGCAAAGATAAATATCAAACCCTACCCACTTGATACTGGCTGGCACAATCCTAAAAAAAATGGCCTATTTAAGGCCACAAAGGAAAAATAGATCTCCTAACAATGCTCAAAGAACTAACTGAAGTAGGTGCCTTAATCAAAATGGCATCTAGAACTAATTCGCCATTGTTTGGTGTTGCTAAACCAGATCGGAGGTGGAGATTAGTGGTCGATTATACAGCCTTAAATACGGTAACGGCCCCAAATACTGCACAACAGCAACATTCCACAGCCCTTCTCTCTGGAATCACGAGGGAAAAATATAAATCTTGTATTGATCTAGCAAACGGCTTCTAGTACATCAATCAAAAAAGCTGATTGTCCAAAAATAGCGATGACTGGCCCCAATGGTTATCAGTATTCCTGGGCCAGATTGCCTTAGGCGTTTCAAAACAGACACGTTTTCTTTTCAGCCCACAACATTGATCTATTGAAAGGCCTAGCTAACGTCAATTCTTCAGTGGACGAGATATATCTGTTAAATTGTTATCTCCAAGAGCACTTAAAAGCCATTGATAGTGTTTTATCCAGAATTACAACTGCTGGGATAACAACAGAAAATGCTGGAAATCCTCAGCAGGCCAGGCAGCATCCGTGGAGAGAGAAACAGAGTTAACATTTCAGGTCTGGGACCCTTCATCAGAACTGGAAAAAGCTGGAGATGCAACAGATATTAAGCAGGTGCAGAGAAGCGGGGGGGGGGAGGTTAGCGGGGGAGGAAGAAATAGAAAGAATACTCTCTACTTTTGTAAGAGCCAGGAAAGATAAAATGTTGCAAATGGGAATGGCAAACATCATACTGCATGAAAAATGGGGGCAGGGATAATTATCTGAAATTGTTGAACTCAATGTTGAGTCCGGCAGGCTGCAAAGTGCCCAATCAAAAGATGAGGTGCGGTTCCTCGAGCTTAGGTTGAGCTTCATTTGAATAATGCAATAGCCCGAGGACAGAGAGATCAGAGTGGGTGTGAAGCGGTGAATTAAAGTGACAGGCGACCGGAAGCTCAGGGTCATCCGTACGGATTGAATGGAGGTGTTCCGCAAAGCAGTCGACCAATCTGCGCTTGGTCTCCCCAATGTAAAGGAGACCGCTTCGTGAGCAGCGAATACATTATATTAAAATGCAAGAAGTACAAGTAAATTGCTGTTTCACCTGGAAGGGGTGTTTGGGGCCCTGGACAGTGGGAAGCAAGGAGGTAAAAGGGCATGTGTTGCATCTCCTGCGCTTGCACGGGAAGGTGCCAGGTGAAGGAGCAGTGCTGTTGGGGGTGATTGAGGAGTGGACCAGGGTGTCGCGGAGGGAGCGGTCCCTTCAGAATGCTGAAAGGGGAGGTGAGGGGAAGATGTGTTTGGTGGTGGGATCACGTTGGAGGTGGCGGAAATGGCGGAGGATGATCCATTGAATGTGGAGGCTTGTGGGGTGAAAGGTGCGGACAAGGGTAACCCTATCATGGTTCTAGGAGGGAGGGGCAGGGGTGAGAGCAGAAGTGCGGGAAATAGAACGGACATGGTCAAGGGCTGTGTCAACCATGGTAGAGGGGAATCCTCGGTTGAGGAAAAAGGAAGACATGTCAGAAGCACTAGTATGGAAGGTGGCATCATCAGAACAGATGTGGTGGAGATGGAGAAACTGGGAGAAAGGAATAGAGTCCTTACAGGAAGCGGGGTAGGGGGAAGTGTAGTCCAGGTAGCTGTGGGAGTCGGTGGGCTTGTAGTAGATGTTTGTTGAAAGCCGATCGCCTGAAATGGAGACGGAGCAGTCAAGGAAGGGAAGGGAAAAGTCGGAGATGGACCATGTGAAGGTGAGGGCAGGGTGGAAATTGGAAGTAAAGTGAATGAACATATCCAGTTCAGGGCGAGAGCAGGAAACGGCACCAATACAGTCATCGATGTACCGGAAAAAGAGGTGAGGGAGGGGACCTGAGTAGGACTGGAACAAAGAATGTTCCACATGTCCCATGAACAGGAAGGCATAGCTAGGGCCCATGCGGGTTCCCATAGCAACACCTTTAATTTGGAGGAAGTGAGTGGAGTCAAAGGAGAAGTTGTTCAATGTGAGAACAAGCTCAGCCAGGCGGAGGAGTGTGGTGGTGGATGGGGACTGGTTGGGCCTCTGTTCAAGGAAGAAACAGAGCGCCCGAAGGCCATCCTGGTGGGGGATGGAGGTGTAGAGGGATTGGAAGTCCATGGTGAAAAGGAGACGGTTGGGGTCAGGAAACTGGAAACTGTTAAAGTGACGGAGGGCGTCGGAAGAGTCGCGAATGTAGGTGGGAAGAGACTGGACAAGGGGAGAAAAAATAGATTCGAGATAGGAAGAGACAAGATCCGTGGGGCAAGAACAGGCTGAAACGATGGGTCTACCAGGGCAGTCCTGTTTGTGGATCTTGGGAAGGAGGTAGAAGTGGGTTGTGCGTGGTTGGAGGACTCACTCCAACCTATCTCCCTCTGAACTTGCAGCACTCCATTCTCTCCGATCCAACCCTAACATTATCATTAAACCTGCTGATAAGGGTGGTGCTGTGGTTGTTTGGCGAACCGACCGCTACCGTGCAGAAGCTGAATGCCAACTCTCCAACACCTCCTCCTACCTCCGCCTGGACCATGACCCCACTAGCAAACATCAAGCCATTGTTTCCAAGTGTGTCACTGACCTCATCTCCTCTGGAGATCTTCCCTCCATGGCCGCCAACCTCATAGTCCCCCAACCCCGAACAGCCCGCTTCTACCTCCTTCCCAAGATCCACAAACAGGGCTGCCCTGGTAGACCCATCGTTTCAGCCTGTTCTTGCCCCACAGACCTTATCTCTTCCTATCTCTACTCTATTTTTTCTCCCCTTGTCCAGTCTCTTCCCACCTACATTCGCGACTCTTCCGACGCCCTCCGTCACATTAACAATTTCCTGTTTCCTGGCCCCAACCATCTCCTTTTCACCATGGAAGTCCAATCCCTCTGCACCTCCATCCCCCACCAGGACGGCCTTCGGGTGCTCTGTTTCTTCCTTGAACAGAGGCCCAACCAGTCTCCATCCACCACCACACTCCTCCGCCTGGCTGAACTTGTTCTCACATTGAACAACTTCTCCTTTGACTCCACTCACTTCCTCCAAATTAAAGGTGTTGCTATGGGAACCCGCCTGGGCCCAAGCTATGCCTGCCTGTTCATGGGACATGTGGAACATTCTTTGTTCCAATCCTACTCAGGTCCCCTCCCTCACCTCTTTTTCCGGTACATCAATGACTGTATTGGTGCCGTTTCCTGCTCTCGCCCTGAATTGGACAAGTTCATTCACTTTATTTCCAATTTCCACCCTGCCCTCACCTTCACATGGTCCATCTCTGATTCTTCCCTTCCCTTTCTTGACCTCTCTGTCTCCATTTCTGGCGATCGGCTTTCAACAAACATCTACTACAAGCCCACCGACTCCCACAGCTACATGGACTACACTTCCTCCCACCCGGCTTCCTGTAAGGACTCTATTCCTTTCTCCCAGTATCTCCATCTCCGCTGCATCTGTTCTGACGATGCCACCTTCCATCCAATGCTTCTGACATGTCTTCCTTATTCCTCAACCGAGGATTCCCCTCTACCGTGGTTGACACAGCCCTTGACCGCGTCCATTCTATTTCCTGCACTTCTGCACTCACCCCTGCCCCTCCCTCCTAGAACCACGATAGGGTTCCCCTTGTCCTCACCTTTCACCCCACCAGCCTCCACATTCAACGGATCATCCTCTGCCATTTCTGCCACCTCCAACGTGATCCCACCACCAAACACATCTTCCCCTCACCTCCCCTTTCAGCATTCCGAAGGGACCGCTCCCTCCGCGACACCCTGGTCCACTCCTCCATCACCCCCAACAGCCCTGCTCCTTCACCTGGCACCATCCCGTGCAAGCACAGGAGATGCAACACATGCCCTTTTACCTCCTCCCTTCCCACTGTCCAGGGCCCCAAACACCCCTTCCAGGTAAAACAGCGATTTACTTGTACTTCTTGCAATTTAATATACTGTATTCGCTGCTCACGATGCGGTCTCCTCTACATTGGGGAAACCAAATGCAGATTGGGCGACCGCTTTGCGGAACACCTCCGTTCAGTCCGTAAGGGTGACCCTGAGCTTCCGGTTGCCTGTCACTTTAATTCATCACTTCACTCCCACTCTGATCTCTCTGTCCTCGGGCTATTGCATTGTTCCAATGAAGCTCAACGTAAGCTCGAGGAACAGCACCTCATCTTTCGATTGGGCACTTTGCAGTCTGCCGGACTCAACATTGAGTTCAACAATTTCAGATAATTATCCCTGCCCCCATTTTTCATGCAGTATGATTTTTGCCATTCCCATTTGCAACATTTTATCTTTCCTGCCTCTTACAAAAGTACAGGATGTTCTTTCTATTTCTTCCTCCCCCCCCTATCCTCCCCCCCTTGTCTCTGCACCTGCTTAATATCTGTTACATATCCAGCTTTTTCCAGTTCTGAAGGGTCCCAGATCTGAAACGTTAACTCTGTTTCTCTCTCCACGGATGCTGCCTGGCCTGCTGAGTATTTCCAGCATTTTCTGTTGTTATTTCAGATTTCCAGCATCCGCAGTATTTTGCAATAACAACTGCTGGGTACTCAATCAACATAAAAAAGAGTTAACTAGTTAGGGAAGAGGTAGATTTTCTGGGCCTGCGAATAACTGGAAACAGTAGAGGATTAACTCAATTCTATAAAGAAAAATTTGCCACCATTCAATATCCTAAAACTCTGAAAAATCTGCAAGCAAGTTTAGGACTCCTGAATTTTGCTCGATCCTATACGCCAACCTTTGCCGAGCCCTCAGCACCCCTGTATGTTAGAGTGGGTGAAGTAGCAAAAGGACCATTCATATTTTCACCAGATGACTACTCAAAATTGGAACAATTATTCCGAGAGGTACAAAAAGCCATTGACCTGAACTGAGGGACATACAAGTTCCCTCAATATTCATCTCAGGTCACCACCTAAAGGGGCAGTTGCAGTTTTCTATAACGAAAGGAGCATAGTGCCCATTCAGTTCCATTCTTATAATTTTTCCAATGTCGAAAGGAGACACATTAAAAAAGAAAGTGTCATGACAATGGTAGTCCAATGCCTCATCAAAGCACGAGCCCTTCAAGGGAAATACCCCATTACCATCTATACTGAGATTCCCAATTTAAGTTCAGTATTGAGGATGGCCTCTGATGAAAAACTAGCCAACCAGATCCGAGATGATAAATGGGCATTGTTCTTGAATGATCCTACACACATTTTTAAATTCCTCTCCCGGAATTGGACTTAGAGCTTCTCCTGATCATGGAGGATAATGATACGGAGGAGGGATTCAGACAAATACCTATGAGACCGCTTACAGGGTACAATCAAGTCATTTACTCTGATGGATCATCAATGACGATTAGAAAATGGACATCCCAACAATCCTCAGCTGGGATGGGGGTAGTCCTGGGGACTTCTCGAGATGCCTATTCTTTTTATACAGAAGAATTACTGTCCTTAACCCTTGGCCACAAGACAGCGCAATATGCTGAAGCCGCAGCATTACTGTATGCTTTAGAAAAGTAAACCCACACTAATCTGTACAGATACTGTAAAAGAAGATATAACTAAGATCTAGTTCTCTGGGAACAATTTTTTTTTACCAACCATAAGGGTAAACCCATAAAACATACGTCACTGTGGGAAGACATTCTCCGTTTGAGAATGGAGAAACAGAATTGTCAGGTGATTAACGTAAACGGGCATACCACCGGGACAGTACATTCAAAAGGAAACAGTCTTGCAGACGAACAAGCAAAACGTTCGTTCTGCATGACACACCCTCGAGAGGGCCAGCTTATATTAGTGTAATCACTAGGGCAGAATGGGCAACTAATCAAAATGAGGAACTGATTCAACTTTAGACCCAACAAAAGAGAATCCACCAGGATATCCACCAAAGTACTTTTACTCGGAAACCCCTATGGGTATTGTGCTAGTTAAGTTGCCCAAGGGAAACTGAGAAGTACCCCCGAGACACAAACGAGAACAGCTTTTAAAAGAAGCTCACGAGGGCATACGACAAGCATATTTTGGTGCCAGAACAACATTCTGCAAATTGACACCCTTATATTGGTGGCCAGGCAAGCTTAAGGCCTGAAAACATACGTGGCAATTTGTGAGCCATGCTATTTAACCAGTAAGTCGTCACGAATTAAGCCACCACCATTGGCTCTTGTGAAAGTTGATGAGCCAATGGGAAATTTCATTATTGCATTTGTTGGACCACTTCCCCCGTCTTTGGTATAAAGACATGTTCGCGTTTGTGTAGATGGATACCCTTCCTTATGCTGGCTGGTCTCCACAAAAACTGTTTTGGAAAACGCACTCGCCAATGCTATTACTGACATAATTACTGTAGCTGGTGCACGCAAAATCTTACACTCCAATCAAGGTGGAGCCTTTGTCTCCAATGTCTTCAAAGACTAATGCGAACAAAGTGGGATTGTATTAGAGCACAGCACGCCACGTCATCCACAATCAGCGGGGCTGGTGGAAAGTAAAAAACCAGGATGTGAAAAAGCTATTGGTTAAACTGTTGCCAATCAGGGGGAATAAGTGGACCGCCATCATTGCAGAGGTGCAGCTATCAATTAATAATGTGCCCGCATCTGCATCAGGGACAGTGTTACCTAAAACTCCATATTATCTGATGTATGGGGTTGAGATGCATACACCGCTTGCCCATAGTTCTTTTATTGCCTCTACACTCTCTGAGTCCTTGACCCCACAGTGACAGTTAGATATAAAAAAAAGAATTAACAGAGGAGATTCATCAACTTGATCTGAGGATCATGGAGGCAAATATGCAGAAAAAATTGACAAACAATGCATGGCAACCCCTAGAAGGAGAATGCGTACAGGAAAAGAAGTTCAAGCCAAAACCTGGTTTAAGACCGAAGTGGAAAAAACCTGTTCATATACATTCTGTTATTAACGAAAAAACAGCTAAAATACATATTAACCAGCCGAATGGCAAGCATATTCTTAAAATTGTCTTCATAGACAAGATCAGAAGGTGTCCTGCGGGTTACCGAAATGGAGGAACAATACAAGGTGCAGTCGTACACTGTCTTTCAAGACGCAACTTGGAGCATGACACAGGAACTGGATGATCGAATTACTGATGACAGTCAGTCAGATGGTGTCGCCGGCTCCTCCACACGATGCTTGGCAATGCACCAGGAATTGGCTTTGTGAAAAGCAACAATCGAAACAAAGGAAGATCAATGAGTTACTTCAACAAAGGAGGAAGACACTGCGGTTGAAGAAGGAATCAACTGAGCGCCTGGCAAGGCCTTTACGAAAGGAAGAATCATTCCACACGTTGGATCGAAGGAACAGGGTGTCAAGCTTCAGCTAGTTCCAAATGACATCTCCTTGACTCATATGAATAATTCACCTCTACTGAATGTATATCTGCCGATTGGACATTCTAAATGCATGTTGTTTCGCTAATTGCATGACAATGTACCTATCATCCATTTAAATTATTTTCAATTTAAAATAAGTCAAAACATTGTCCTAGGATGACTTAAAAGGAATTTTCATGTAGCACATGATTGTGAATCTCATGAAATTAATGTGCTATTGTAACCTTATTAGTAACATTGACCAAACATTGTCTTGATGCTGCAGTTCATTTATGGTCAAGAGGGGGGTATGAAGGAATAAGCAATATACCTAGTCAGAAAAATACACCATCCTATGAAAGAATTTTGACGTTATTAAAACATGACAAACTGGGCTTCAAAGTCTAAAAACCTAACAATGGAAAAGCTGTAAATAGCATACAGGCTGTTGAGATAAGATAAGTTGTTGACACTGAATCAGTAGCCTTATTGAAACATAAGGTTAGAGGTTCCTGAAAGTCTGCAGCCTTGGAAAGAACACAATGGTGTACCGTGTTTAGGTGTCTTAAACCAACTCTTCCGAAAGAAACACATAAGGTAAAGAAACATATGCCTTCGTAAAAATAATATCAAATGAAAGACAGAAGACACGAGTCTGTTTTACAACCAGTTGAGGTAACTCAGAAGACAATGGTGCACCCGGTTGAGGTGTTTTTAATTTACAGGTCGTAAATGGAATTGCATTGAAGACTTTGGTAAGAATGACATCAAATAGATGCATCTGCTCCACATTGTTTTTTATGATAAGCTTCGAACACCTAAAGGTGGAGACATAATTCTTAATGCTACAAGCTGATCCAACTGTAAAAATAGCAGAGTGAAGCAGAAGAATGACTAGATATAATTAGTTTACATCAGCAGAAAACTTCGAAGGAAATACCAGTGAGAAGGTATAAAATATGAACTTTCAAATTGGAAGATAGATTCGCTTGAAGGGGCAAATTGATTCTCGGTTTCAGAGGCAAGCTCTGTAAGTCAACAACTCTTTGAGTCTCGGGGATATACGGTATTGTAATTGATTTTGGTGGATATCTTGGAATAACTGAGAAAAGTAAAAATATAACGAAGTTAAGATTTGAGAATTAGGATCTCTGATAATAGAATTGTAAGATTTTTGTTTTTCGAACTGTTAATGTTGCGATTGAATTGCCAGCTATAAATTACCTGTAGGTTCTTTAATAAATCTATATATTTTTAGAATTGTCTCAAATAGTACTTCTGTATCAAACTCGCGAACTCAATCTATTTACGCTTTTTGGTGAGGAGTTGCAGAATTCTGGGGGAGTTTTCTGGACCCGTATAATATTAGGAAGGTTACACTCTAGCTAAACTTATTAAAAGTGCTGTCTGGAGGACGGTAACATCTTCAGGTTGTTCCTTTCCTTTAATGGAGAAATAGTCTGGAGCTTTAGATCCAATTAAGCGTCTTTAGGATTCGGCTACCGCTAACGTTAGTTGACAGTGAACGCCTGAGGCATTCGCCTGATCCGGGGAAGCTCTAAAGGAGCTAGGGTTAGTAATTATCCCTTCATGTGCTCTTTATTCATATTTAACAACTAAAATTTCCGTGCCGTGCGCAATTATGCTGTGGTCAGGGAAAACTCCCGATGCTGCTGTGTGGCGTTCCTGTCGGTCTCTTGCCTCTCTTTCCCCTTCCGCCCACACACTGCCGGTTTTTATTCCTTGTTTTAAATCTACTGCTCTGGGCCAGTGCAATCTACAGTCTCACAGCCCTTTCTACAAATACCGTTTCATTGCTTGACTTCTCTGTTTATTAGTTATGAATCACCTTGAGGTGCAATGGTAGCGTTTGTGACGTCAGATTAAAAGGCGGCCTATTGGAAACACGTTGGGGTCACAGTTTGTTTTTGCACATAATTGAACCAAAATCATTCAAGGTGGAATATTTTATTTGCTGCGTCACAGTAAAAAATACCTTGTTATAAATGTTGGCTCATTAGTTCCCCAGCGCCAGAGGAAAAATCGTCTGATCCCCTCATTTATTTCATGCACGACACAAACACAGGTATTCATTCAGAATCAACCCACAGATTGACACTGAGATAAACACAGGGAGAGATACAGACAGCATCGGGACCCATGGCGGAAGAGACAAGAGAGATGGACAAACCCAAAACGGCCTCAAACTCCAACAGGAAGTGACAGGTAGCTGATAGATATCAGTGAGTGGAAGCACTAAAAGTTGAGTGTCATTTGGCTCCGTGGCTTAGTTGGTCAAAGTGCCTTTCTAATGATTTAAGAAATTTTGGGTTCGATTCGCAGTGGGGCCATTTTAATTCGTCTTTCTTACCCTCCAGGGGTGAGTTTCCTCTCGTGTGAAAGGGCCACAATCCTTTTAAATGTGGGGCGAATTCCACCACTGTCGTTAATTCTGGCGGTGCTGATTTTGGCCTCTTCATCAAAAATCCATCTTTTTTAAGCAGTACCATGAGGGACTTTGCTGTGGACAGAGCAGAGGTGCAGCAACCTCGATTCAAAGCCGAATCATCCGTTTCTCCATCACCTGCTTTGAAATGCAGCAAAAAATCAATCTCTACTACAAGAAACAAATAAAGCCTACTTACTCTCCAAAACCCCACGCTGGCACATGCCTGAGTCTGATAATCCATAATTGCCAGCTTTTTCTTCCTTCCACAATCAGTAACCCGCCTTTACTTTCCTCCTTCCATTTCATTGTCACTTTCCTGCGGCATTACCTTAATCTAACATTAATTTTGAATGTCATTCGGCAAAAATGTTAACATTTATTTCAGTCTGAAACGGAATGTAACGGTTTATTAATGGTGATTAAAACAGTTACTTACCGGAATACTGCCTTTATTTATATGTTCCTTTCATTGCTTTAATAAGCTGCAGAACTGTTTTATAAAAATCAGACCGTAAATCAATCACGGGCTGCGGTTGAACCGAATTCTAATCCCTGGCCCACCAAGGGACGCGCCACCCAGCAGCTGTGAGGGTGTAAATATACTGGGTGCATCCCCGCTAGATACAAATGTATTCCTGACTTGTGTTCGATGTAAATGTGTTTATCTCTGCAAGTTACAAGTTTATTTAGATATATCTGAATTAATTATTCATTTATTGGGACGCATCTGTCTTAATTGTGAATTGAGGCAGTGCATTCCCGATCCCAACAACTCGCAGAGTAAAACATTCTTCCCAATGCCGCCTCGGATTCTTCTGCCAATCACCTTCAATCTGTGTCATAGAAACCTAGAAGATAGGAGCAGAAGTAAGCCAGTTGGCCCCTTGAGCCCGTTCTGCCATTTAATGAGATCATGGCTGATCATCCAAATTCAGTATCCGGTCACTGCATTCTCCCCATATCCCTTGACCCCTTTAGCCTAAAGATACATATGCAACTCCTTCTTGAATGTATTTAATGAATTGGTCTCAACTGCACTGTGTGGCAGATAATTCCAAAGGTTCACCACTCTCTGGGTGAAGAAATTCCTCCTCATCTCAGCCCTAATCCTTAGACTGTGAACCCCTCGTTCTGGACTCCCCCACCATCGGGAACATCCTTCCTGCATCTAGTCTGTCTAGTCCTGTTAGAATTTTATAAGTTTCAATGAGTTCCCCTCTCATTCTTCTAAACTCCAGCGAATATAAGCCTAATCGACCCAATCTCTCTTCATACGTCATTCCAGCCACCAGGTATCAGTCTGGTGAATCTTCCCTGCACTCTCTGCATGGCAAGAACAACAATCCTCAGATAAGGCGACCAAAACTGCACACAGTACTCAAGTTGTAGTCTCACCAAGGCCAGGTAAAACTGCAGCAAGACTTCCGTGCTCCTGTACTCAAATACTCTCGCTATGAAGTCCAACATACCATTTGCCATCTTACCCGCCTGCTGCACCTACATGCTTATCTTCAGCGACTGGTGCACAAGGACACCCAGGTCTCGTTGCACTTCCGCTTTTCCCAATCTTTTGCCAATCAGATAATAATCTGTCTTCCTGTTCTTGCCACCGATGAGGATAACCTCGCATTTACCCACATTATGCTGCATTTCCCGTGCATCTGCCCAATCACCCAACCTGTCCAAATCGTACTGGAGTTTCTCGGCATCATCCTCAAAGCACACAAGCACACCCAACTTTGTGTCGTCTGCAAATTTGGAGATATTACATCTAGTTCCCTCGTCTAGATTATTAATATATATATATTGTGAATAGCTGGGGTCCTAGCACCAATTCCTGCGGTACCACACTATTCACTGATTGCCGCTCGGAAAAACACTCGTTTATTCCAACTCTTTGCTGCCTGTCTGCCAACCAGTTCTCTATCCAATACAGTACCATACCCCCAATCCCATGTACTTTAACTTTACATGCTAATCTCTTGTGCAGGGCCTTATTGAACGCCTTCTGAAAGACCAAATACGCCACATCCACTTGTTTTCCCTTACCTATTCTACAAGTTACATCCTCAAAAGATTCCAGTAGATTCGTCAAGCACGATTTAACTTTTGTAAATCCATGTTGACTTTGTCCGATCCTGTCACTGTTTTCCAAGTGCTCTGCTATTACATCTTTTATAATGGACTCTAGCATTTTCCCCACTACCGATGTCAGGCTTACCGGTCTGTAATTCCCCATTTTCTCTCTACCACATTTTTTAACAGTGGGGTAACATTAGCTACCCTCCAATCCATGGGTAATGTTCCAGGGTCTATCGAATGTTGGAAGATGACCAGCATTGCATCTACTATTTCTAGGGCCCCATCCTTAAGTACCCTAGAATGTAGATTATCAGGCCCGGGGGATTTATCGGCATTCTTTCCCATCAATTTCCCTAACACAATTTCCCTACAAATACTGATTTCTTTCAGTTCCTACCTTTCATCAGACCTTATGTTCCCCAACATCTCTGGGAGGTTACTTGTGTCCTCTGTTGTGAAGACAGAACCAAAATCTGTATTTAATTGGTCTACCATTTCTTTCATCCCCATTAAAAATTCCCCTGATTCTGACTGCAAGGGACCTACGCTTGACTTCACCAATCTTTTTCTCTTTACATATCTATTAAAGTTTTTAAAGTCAGTTTTTATGTTCCCTGTAAGCTTACTCTTATACTCTATTTTCCCTTTCTTAATTTATCCCTTTGTCCTCCCTTGTTGAATCCTAAATTGCTCCCAATCCTCAGGTTTACTGCTTTTTCTGGCCAATTTATATGTCCTCTCCTTGGATCTTATGCTATCCCTAATTTCCCTTGTTAGCAACGGTTGAGTCACCTTTTTTGTTTTATTTTTATTCCAAACGGGGATGAACAAATTCTGTAGTTCACCCATGCGGTCTTTGAATGTTTGCCATTGCCTATCCATCGTCAACCCTTTGAGTGACGTTCACCAATCAATCCTTCCCAACTCGCACCTCATACCATCGTAGTTTCCTTTATTTAAATTCAGGACCCTAGTATCTGAGTCAACTACTTCATTCTCCATCTTAATGAAGAATTCTATCATATTATGATCGCTCCTCCCCAAGAGGCCTCGCGCAACAAGATTGTCCTCTGGTTACCGACTCTGTTGCCACTGGGAAAAAGTTTCTCCTCATTTACGATATCAAAACCGTTCATTAATCTGAACACCTGTCAAAACCTTTGCTCTAAGGAGAAAATCCCCAGCTTCTCCAGTCCCCCACATTCTGAAGTCCCTCATCCCTGGCATCATTCCATTAAATCACTGCTGTTCATTTCTTCCTGCTAATAAGTAACTATAGTGAAACGCTTCTAAGAAAAAGCACGAACAGAATAAAAAGAGAGATAGAAATAAACATTGAGCAAAATGGTTGTGAATGTTTTCAAAATGTCAATAACAAATGTTCGGAGTTTTATTATCGATCAGTGCGAGGAATCAATCGCTCTCTCTGGCTTGTGTGGGTCGATGTACAGATGGAGAAATGTTTCTTGCAGGCCCGACTAGCTCAGTCCATGGAACATCAGACTCTTAATATCAGGGTTGTGGGTTCGAGCCCCACATTGAGCAGTTGATGTTTTAAATTTTTACGGCTTATTTTACAGGCGATCCCCAGCTCTGAATTCCTGCAGAGAGTTCAAGGAGTGTTTGATATAAATGAGATTCAACAATAAATTAAGAAAATCTCTCGCTGATTCGGGACTCTTATCTTTCTCTGGTATCTCGCTGCTAAACATTGAAATTCATAGAATTTCACCTGCAGCTCGGGGTCAGTGCGCCTCAGTGAGACTTCAGGCCCATCTCTCCATTCACTTCCATCAGTGCTGGGAAAACCACCGGGAATGTTATGAACATGTTGTGCTCTGTAACTTCTTACAAAAACTTCGTATACTTCACTGTGTGTCCAACCCTGTGAGGTCTTCTCTGGTGTGTCAGCTTTAGATGCTTAAAAATACGTCAGCAGATCATTAACATAAACTGAGCTCCGAGATCTGGTCAGTTCCCATTGCCCCGAAGTGAGGAATGAGCGGGAGGGGCAATTCCACCCGGGGTTAGAATTTCTTCCAAAGAATGACGTGAAGATCACTTTGAGGTGAGGCAGAAATCTTTCAGTTGGCGGGGATGTTAGACTGAAGATCTAACAGCTCCTGGTTCAACCACGGGTCCCGGCAGTGAATTGAACGATTTAAACTGACGTATTTTATTGGCCACTGAAGGGTTGGAATAGAGAGACATCAAGGATGGGAATATTTCTATTGTCTGTATTTAGCTTCTATTACTCTATCTGCTTCTGCCCTTTTCTTTGGTTTTTATCTCTCTCTGTGCCAGATGAACATTTGATTTGATGCATTTGTCCTAAACTGATGCCTTTTGCACATCTCGGGCCGGTCAGACACGCTCTGTCTGTTTGTTACTGCTTGGGACCAATAACGGGAACAGGCCGCGAGTTAAACGTTTATCAGCAAACTGAAAATAGACAAATAAACATAAAGATATGTTACTCCGCCCCAGTGCAAAGATGCAATGGATGTTATTCCAAATAATTTCCCCCTGACAGATTGAGTAGATTTTTTTTATAAAGTCTGGATTTTCAATGTCAGGAGCAACCGTAAAAATAAGAAATAAAATGCTGATGACCCGTACAGGGATCAAACCTTTGCTCTTAGCGATATTAGCACCACGCTCTAAACAACTGTGATAACCGGTCGCAAGTAGCTGTCCGGATTGGTCGAGCCCCATTCAATGTATAGATCATCTCCTTAGTCTGCCCCTCGAGACCTGTCACCTCATATCTCTTTCCAGCTAATTTCAAAACATGTTTTACACACCCATCCAGGATTGTCCTGGACTCGCCAATACTTTGTCAATTGTAGAACCTTCTGAAATACTGCCCGTGCTGTGTGTTAGTGAAGAGAGACAAAGGGAATTAGACAGACCAAGCATGGCTGAGCCTTTGCTGCAGTGAAGCAGGGGTTCGTTCCATGAAACAGTGCTACAGCTTTCGGAATAGAGGGAGCATATCGAGACCTGCTGGGTTCCACTGAAACAAAAGGGTTTGAGTTGTTGGCAGGCAGAACAGATGGAATGTGGGGAGTGTTTAAACCAGATGCGGCGGGGGGTGGGGTGTTGCAGGAGTTGTTCTATGCTTAGAAATGCCTTCCGTTTCCTCCTTTCAATGCAAAGCCGTCGATTCAGTGGGGGGGGGGGTGTTGCAGCAGCTGTTCTATGCTTAGAAATGCCATCCGTTTCCTCCTTTCAATGCAAAGCCATCGATTCAGAGGGCAATCAACAAGGAAGGCAGCTTTCAATTAGCACTCAAGGATTTCAAAACTGACCAGAAGACCAAAAGTGGTAGCGTCGCCAAGCGGTCTGAAGCACTGGATTAAAATTTGAGGGGGAGAGGGTTCGAATCCCACCGTTGTCAAAACTTTAAGATGTTCATTTTTTGAATGCTTCGCCAATCCATTGTCACTTGTCTATGCTATTTCCTAATCTAACAGTCACTTTCACATCCTTACGTCATTGCGTTTGCTCTGCTACCACTGCTGTTCCTGGGGGCACATGTCCCAATTGCACCAATGTACATTAGTGCCTTGAACGGAGTCGATACGTTTTGATTTGTCTGACCGCTCGACAGACAAGCGCTGCTAAAGCAGTACTGGCCTACAGAAGGACAACGGCCCGAATATACACAAAATGTTCTTGGGGAAACTTGTGATATGGTGGATGCTAATGGAAGAACTGAGTTTTATTTTCATTGTAGTTGGCGCTTTTCACTAAAGAGTTGAGGTTCCTGTACAGTGCAGAGTGAGGCCCTGGTAAAGCGAGATTCTGGTGATTGAAATGTGTCGCTCTTTCTGATCGCCCTCTGAATCCATGGCATTGCATTGAAAGGAGGAAAGAAAAGGACTTCCGAGCCCCGCTCATGTGGCAAAGTTGCTGAGTGGTGAAATTGTTGGATTGCTGATCCATTGCACTCTACACGGTACGAAACACATCCTTGTCGTTATTACGTCTCAGGTCAGATGTGTTGTATGTTTCGAGCTCTGCGAGGTTATCGCCGAACAAAGTGCACAACACCGCCCTGGTGAAGCGAGTCTCTCTGCACAGATGCTGCCTGAACTGCTGAGTGTTGCCAGCAGTTTCTGCTTTTATTTTCGTGCTTTCACTACAGCAGTTTTACTGACATCATGTAGCTTCTCTCAAGGGCGCAGCTCCGGGCACAATTTTCATGTGCACTTCTCAACAATATAGACACATAGAAACATAAAAGATAGGAGCAGGAGTAGGCCATTCGGCCCCTCGAGCCTGCTCCGCCATTCAATGAGATCATGGCTGATCATCCAAATTCTGTACCCTGTCCCTGCCTTCTCCCCATATCCCTTGATCCCTTTAGCCATAAGAAATATATCTAACTCCTTCTTGAATATATTTAATGAATTGGCCTCCACTGCTTTCTGTGGTAGAGAATTCCACAAGATCAACACTCTCTGGGTGAAGAAATTCCTCCTCATCTCTGTTCTAAATGGCTTACCCCGTATCTTTAGACTGTGACCCCTGGTTCTGGACTCCCCTGCCATCGGGAACATCATTCCTGCATCTAGTCTGTCTAGTCCTGTTAGAATGTTATAAGTTTCAATGAGATCCCCTCTCATTCTTTTAAACTCCAGCGAGTATAAGTCCAATCGACCTAATCTCTCCTCATACATCATTTCTGCCACCCCGGGTATCAGTCTGGTGAATCTTCGCTGCACTCCCTCCATGGCAAGAACATCCTTCCTCAGATAAGGCGACCACAACTGCACACAATACTCAAGATGTGGTCTTACCAAGGCCATGTACAACTGCAGCAAGGCATCCTTGTTCCTGTACTCGAATCCTCTCGATACGAAGGCCAACATACCATTTGACTTCTTAACCGCCTGCTGCAGCTGCATGCTTACCTTCAGCAACTGGTGCACAAGGACACCCAATTCTCGTTGCACTTCCCCTTCTAACAATCTATTGCTGTTCAGATAATAATCTGCCTTCATGCTTTTGGCACCAAAGTGGATAACCTCGCATTTATCCACATTACACTGCATCTGCCATACATATGCCCAATCACCCAACCTGTGCAAATTATACTGGAGTTTCTCGTGATCCTCCTCACAGCACACACGCCCACCCAGCTTTGTGTCGTCTGCAAACTTGGAGATATTACATCTAGTTCCCTCGTCTAGATCATTAATATATATTGTGAAAACCTTCGGTACCTCACTAGTCACTGACTGCCACTCGGAAAAAGAGCCATTTATTCCAACTCTTTGCTTCCTGTCTGCCAGCCAGTTCTCCATCCAAGTCAGTACCTTGGCCCCAATCCCATGTGCCTTAACTTTACACGCTAATCTCTTATGCGGGACCTTATCAAAACCCTTCTGAAATTCCAAATGCACCACATTCACTGGTTCTCCCTTATCTATTCTACCAATTACATCCTCAAAAAATTCCAGTAGATTAGTCAAGCACGATTTACCTTTTGCAAATCCATGTTGACTTTGTCCGATCCTGTCACTGTTTTCCAAGTGCTCTGCTATTACATCTTTTATAATGGACTCTAGCACTTTCCCCACTTCTGATGTCAGGCTAACCGGTCTATAATTCCCCGTTTTCTCTCTACCACCTTTGTTTGAATAGTTGTGTAAAATTAGCTACCCTCCAATCCATGGGAACTGTTCCAGAATCTATAGAATTTTGGAAGATGACCAGCAATGCATCAACTATTTCTAGGGCCACTTCCTTAAGTACCCTAGGATGTAGATTATCATCCCTGGGGATTTATCGGCCTTCAATCCCGTCCATTTCCTTAACACCATTTCCCTACAAATACTGATTTCATTCAGTTCCTCCCTCTCATTAGAAAGTATGTTCCCCGACATCTCTGGGAAGTTTTTTTGTCCTCCGTTGTTAAGACAGATCCAACGTATATATTTAATTGGTCAGCCATTTCTTTGTTCCCCATTATATATTCCCCTGATTCTGATTACAAGGGACCTACGCTTGACTTCACCAATCTTTTTCTCTTCACATATCTATAGAAGCCTTTACAGTCAGTTTTTTTATGTTCCACAGAAGCTTACTCTCATACTCTATTTCCCACTCTAAATTAATCCCTTTGTCCTCCTTTGCTGAATCCTAAACTGCTACCAATACTCAGGTTTGGTGCTTTTTCTGGACAATTTATATGTCCTCTCCTTGGATCTTATGCTTTCCCTAATTTCCCTTGTTAGCCATGGTTGCGTCACCTTTTTGTCGCTGTTTACTTTCCTACACAGGCGCTTTAAAGACTGCCGTTTCTGAGCAGCGTCCTGCGCCCCGGGCAATCATCAGAGCTTTCGCTCCTGGACAAACTCATGTAATCGCTCCTTTTTGCCGCTGACATTCTTTTCATTTATCGTCTGTTTGCTTCAAGTGAACACTTCAACCAATCTATTAAGGTGAGGGCGGAACACTTCTGATCTTACTCCACCCGCCCCAATTTGAAAAAATTACACATTCCACCCTCATTGGCTGCTATGTGGCACTGCCCGTCGCTCACACACCACAACTGTTGAGAGAAAAAGCGCCAATTACCATGAAATCAAACCCCAGTTCTTCAGATGGCACCCCTTGTATCACAAGATTCACCCCAAAAATTCGTGAATATTCGGACCGCAATCTTTAGGAAGGGCGGCCCTACTTTAGTAATGCTCGTCTGTCGATTGATTGTCGAAGGAAGAAAAAGCGGGTTTGAATCATGGAGGAGCAACACAGGCATCTGAGACGCGGGGTTTTGAAGGAGTAACTAGGCTGTTGCTACGACCAACAAATGCATGCAATAAAAGCTGATTTTAAGCGGTGTTCTATGAGCAGTTGCCGCAGAGGTCAGAAGATACAAGATGCGGTGAGATTTGAATTTTAACCGAGATTCCTGCGGCCACAATTCAGAGTACTAACCACTACACAATGCCATACATCAACTGCTGCAACTCTGTTGTTGACCACAGCAAAGTCACGCACGGCACTGCTCAGAAAATCGGGCGTTTTGTTGAAGAGGCCAAAATAATCACCGCCGGATATTCTGGCAGCGGTGGGATTCGAGCTGACGGCCCGCAAAGACTGGATCCTTAATCCAGCGAATTTTAAAAAATGGATTTAATCCACATTAAACACATTGACAACATCGTGATCATTCCTTTGTAGCAGACAGTTGTTGCTTTACCTCTTTTTAGCTGCAGAAATTAAATGAATCATTAAAGACATTAACATGATTTTTGTTCTATTACACTCTGCAGTCTTTCCTTTAGCATTGATTAGCTCAGAAATTAAAGTACAATTACTCACTTATGTCATATATTAATCTATTGAACTTCAAATGTATATTTGAAATACTCTTTCCGAGTTACTCTTCCCACCTTATAAAACAGAGCATTCCTTCCTTGAACGTCCCGGCCACACTGGACATGACTTGAATCGCCGCTCGGACAGACTCTCCTGCAATGGGGAACGGTAGCAGAGCGGTTATATTAATGCACTAGTAATCAAGAGGCCTGGAGTAATGATCCGGAGGCAGCTGTGCAATTTAAATCCAGCTAATTAGTCCAAAGATGTGCGGGTTAGGTTGATTGGCTATGATAAATTGACCCTTAGTGTTAGGGGGATTAAATACGTGGGGTTACGGGGATAGGGTGGGATATGTGTCGGTGCAGGCTCGATGGGCCGAAATGGCCTTTATCTGCACTGTGGGATTTCTGTGATTCTGTGAATTAACTGAATCTGGAATAAGAAGCTAGTATCAGTAATGGTGACCGTGAAACGACCGGATTGTGGGAAAAACCCATCTGGTTCACTAAAGTCCTTAAGGGAAGGAAATCCTGGTCTGGCCCATAATGACTCCAGACCCACAGCAATGTGGTTGACTCTTAACTGCCCTCTGAAAATGGCCTAACAACCACCCAGTTGTAGCAAACTGCTACAAAAAACAATAATAAGAATCAAACCAGACGGAACACCCGGCATCGACCTAGTCACAGAATGTGGACACGGCCAAGGCACTCCCAGTCAGGTCGACCCTGCAATTTCCTCCTCATGAACCTCTGGGGATTTGTGCCAAAAGTGGCAGAGCTTTACCACAGACTAGTCAAGCAACAGACTTACATAGTCATACTCACAGAATCACACCTTTACAGCCAAAATCCCAAACGCTCCCATCAAAATCCCTGGGTATGTCCTGTTCCACAGGCAGGACAGACCCTCCAGAGGTGGCGGCACAGTGGTATACACTTGTGAGGGAGCCCTCAACATTGAAACCGGACTCCATGAAGTCTCATGGGCAAGGAAACCTCCTGCTGATTACCACCTACTGCCATCCCTCAGCTGATCAATCAGTACTCCTCCATGTTGGACACCACTTGGAAGAGGCACTGAAGTTAGAAATGACACAGAATGCACTCTGGGCTGGAGGCGCCAAAATCCATCACCAAGATTGGCTCGATAGCACCACCTTCCGAGCTGGCCGAGTCTTGAAGAACATAGCTTCCAGCCTGGGTCTGCAGCAGATGGTGAGTGAACCAACACGGGGGAAAATCCTACTTGACCTCGTGCTCGCCAATCTATCTATCGCAGCTGCATCTGTCCATGACAGAATTGGTAGGAGAGGCCACCGCACAATCCTTGAGAAAACTAATCCCCGTCTTCACATGGAGGACACCCTCCATCGTGTTCTGTGGCTGTACCGATGTGCTAAATTGGATAGATTCAGAACCGCTCCAGCAGATCAAAACTGGGCGTCCATGAGCCGCTGTAGGTCATCAGGAGCAGCAGAGTTGTATACCACTACAATCTGTAACTTCAGAATGGGATTCGAACGCAATGTATCAGTCGTCTATTGCCGAACACTCTCGGGCACCTCGTCCTATGGATACAACTGTCTCAGCCATTCCATTTCCTGCATCCAAACAGAAATATTCTGCAAGAAAGTCCCTTTTACCGCTTGTCCAGCCCGTGCACCAGATCAACAATGCTGAAAATATACAATCAGCTTCTGTAAGCAAAAGGCCTTCCGTTACATCAGGTGAGGGGCTGTCAGAAATTTTCAGTTTGAAGACAGATTCAGAACAGAGAAGAAAACGGTTGCGTCGTCAGAAAGTTGTTGTGCGGAGAATTGTGAGCAAATTCAGAGCAACAGCTCATATAAAGGAGTGGATATAGGAAAAGATGATCATATTTCCAATTAATGAACAGATGAGCTCCGAGCTGGGTTCGCAGCTGCGCAAAGAAACCCAATGTAGCTTCGAACACAACATCTTAACAACTCGGTAATCACAGCTGAAATCGCACTCCTTTAAAAAGGACTGACTCAGAGAATGATCCGGGACTATGAGCACACCCGGTTTAAAGAGACACAAAATGACGGGGACTGCCAACAATCCAGATTATGATTGGCCTGATGGATAAGGCGTCTTATCCATTAGGCCAAGGAAATTTCGTGTGCAATCCGGCTATTTTGTTTCTGAAGGCCGGCCCTGCTTTTGCAGTGCTTGTCTGTCGAGCGGTCCCTCAGGTCTAAATGTATCGACTGGTTTCAAAGCACCAATTCAGATTGGTGTGAATGGGTCATGTACCACCAGGAACAGCAATGGTAGCAGAGCAAACTTAACGTTGTAAGTAGGTGAAAGTGAATGTTAGATTAAGGTAATGCCGCAGGAAATTGACAATGAAATGGAACGAGGAAAGCAAAGGAGGACTGTTGATTGTAGAAGGAAGATGTGGAAGGAAGAAAAAGCTGGGAGAAGAGGCGGTTTGAATTATGGAGCATTACGCTCAGGCATGTGAATGCGCAGATTTTGAAGGAGTAAATTGGGTTTCACCACCATTAGAAAAATGCTGTAAATGTAGCAATGATTGATTTCTCGCTGCGTTTTATCAGCAGGTGCCGCCGAGAACAGAAGATGTAAAGCGAACAGCGCCATAACGGGGGTTTGAACCGAGGTTACTGCCGCCGCAACGCAAAGGAGTAACCACTATACGATCAAGGCGCCACATATCCGATGCTGCAGCTTTGTTCTCACCACAGTAAAGTGACGCACGGCATTGCACAGAAAAGATGATTTTTTGCTGAAGAGGCCAAAATCAGCACCGCCAGAAATTATGAAAGCGGTGGAATTCGACCCAATCCCCACAACGATTGGAGCCTTAATCCAGAATGGGAACTAGTGCAGCCATAGTTAAATTAAAAGGATTGTGGCCCTTTCACAGGAGAAGAAACTCACTTCTGGAGGGTCAGAAAGGCCCTCCTAGGAGTCAAACCCAGGATCTCCTGTTTACAAGACAGGCGCTTTGACCAGCTAAGCCACGGAATTAAACCCGCGTATAATTTGCCACCTCACCTCACTGAAATCTATCAGCTACCTGTCACTGCCTCTTGGAGTTTGAGGCCTTTTTACATTGATCCACCTCTCTTGTCTATTCTGCCATGTGTCCCAATGCTGTCTATATCTCTCTGCGGGTTTATCAGTGTCAATCTTTGAGGTGATTCTGAATGATTACCCTGTGTTTGTGTCTTACATGAAATAAATGAGGGGATCAGACAATTCTTCCTCTGACATTGGGGAACTAATGAGCCAAACATTCATAAAAAGATATTGCTAATTTTGGTGCAGCAAATACAATATTCCACCTTGAAAGAGTTATGTGCAATTCTGTGCAGAAAGAAACTGTGATCCCAAAGATTTTCCAACATGATGCCTTTTAATATGATTTCAGAAGCGCCACCATTGCACCTCAAGGTGATTCATAACAAATAAACAGATAAATCAAGCAGTGAAACAGTACTTGTAGAAAGGGTTGTGAGACAGTGGAATGCAATGGCCCAGATCAGCAGATTAAAAACAAGGTTTAAAAACCGGCAGCGTGTGGGAGGAAGTGGAGAGAGAGGCACGAGAGCCACAGGTAAGATCACCTTGGAAACCACTGGCCCAGAATCTGCTTTAAATTCCTCCACTCTATTTGAAGAATGTTAGAAATCAGTGGTGTCCAAAATGTATATGGCTATGCGGATAAACTTGTGATGCGAATAATGCTGTGTTTACATGATGATATTAGAACTGGAAAACAAAAGTCTCTTCAGACTAATATTAGAATAATTGGATAGATGCTCAGAATCTGCTTGTGTTTTGGTTCTCTGTGGATGTTATTGCATTCTGTAGTGTGACGGTCATAAACAATCTTGCTTTCAAGCTAGCTATCTGCTGTTCTCCAGTTAGGATTTCTACTTTGTCTATGTATCTGTAATTGCCCACGTTTCTTCTATCATTACGAATAACCATGTTATAATACTAAAGTAGGAATCAGAGTTAGCTTAATAGAACTGCTTGCGAAGATAATTAAAAGATAATTTGGATAAAATGATTTGGGGAAAGTAGCACTGACATTGAGAAACTCTCCCTCGTGTGTCTCTACTTGAAGATCTGGGCGATATTCTATTCAAAAATTGAGGCCCACGCCTTTAACGTTGACATATTGGAAGAACAAGAAAACAGAACAGTAGAGAGACACAGGGTCCGCGACAGGATTCAAAGTTCGTCGAGCAAAAACTCTAATTTCAATCGGGCAGCCTAGGTGTCATTCTAATGGCCATAAATTGCGGTCCGTGCTCCGGAGTCGGCTGCGGACCTGCGGAAAGAATACCTGATGGCGGCACACCTTTGTAAATTGCTCTCTGACGCTGCATACTGGAGGGCAGCGCAATGGCTCACGGATCCCAGGGGCGGAGCCTGTGCGGAAGGGTCCTGGGACCACGTGGGCCTGGTCCTCCAATCAGGAAACAGATTGTCTTTCCTTCATTTAAATTAATACCTTACTTCATTACTACTGCCTTTAAAATACAAGCAGTTTTAGCTTTTATAACTGGAATCAAATTCATTACTGATAATCCCCACTTCTAAACAAATACTGTACATTGCGCAGAAAGTTATGAGACGTAAACGTTATTTTTTTTAAATCCTGCAGCTTTAACATACACTAGGATTGCTGCTCGCAGTTGCATTTGACCTTGAACCCGCTCTGGACTTTAATTTTACTGAAGCAAAGTGTGACCGCCGTGCGTCTGTCAGCGGGTAGGTGACGAGGTTGGTGTTGCTTGTGGGTCGCTTTCAATCGAGACTGGGAAACAATGCAAGGGGGAGGGTTGCTATGATGTTTGCAATACATTGCGAGCTGGGAGCGGGAAAAATCGAAATGAACCAAAAAAGAAAATCCAATCACCAGATTTGAGAATCTGTCGATCAGCTTTGGGAAAGTGAATCAGAGCAGAATGAACGGCGACCTGTCCGACTGCCCAGAAGCGATCAAGGCACAGCTCGGTCGGCGCGTTCCCCTGGTTTACGACGTTGGAACATTCCTCACACAGAAATTATTCAACCGAAATCGAAAAACTTCTAACAGCTGATAATTTATTCTACCGATGGAAGGAATGCCTGACGTGCTTACCGAATGACGATGAAAAGTTTATTAACTTTTGTTCCATTCAACCGATCTGTGATGAACTTTAATCTTTTCTCATTTTATAGACTGTATTTGAAGGGTCTCGGTAAAAACGCTCAGTGTTTATGAAAGCGTGGTGTGAGCGAGCAGCTGGTGAGTGTGACAGGCTCAGGGCTGGATGCAGGAAGCTCGCTGACAGTCTCTCTCTCTCTCTCTCTCTCTCTCCGATGGGGAGAGTTGATTGACAGCTGGAGGCTGTTGGTGGTTCGACTAATGCAGGAAGTTCCCTCCAAACCGCGTTATGATTGTCAGCTGCAAGCCATTTTTTTGTCCCAGGACACAAACCAGCGCAGTTATAATTGCAAGCTTAAACACACAGTTCAGCGTCAGTAATTTGAGAATAAACTTGTTGGAGAATTCCTTTATGCAGCTGTGATGGCCGAGTGGGTGAGGCGCTGGCATTAAAATTTAACGGGGTTTCCCCACGTACATTCGGTCCTTGCTCGCAGCGGATTTGCACGCAAGGCTTCATATAGTTCGTTTCTTCAGAATCACAGAACGAGACTATTCGGCCCATCGTGTCTGTACCGCCGAAGAAGAGCGATCCGGCTCCTAGCACCCGCTTCCCTTTGAAGCAGTTCGACATTTCAGTGCCAGTTTTACGGATACTAAATTATTAGCTAGAAAGCTGCACTAATTATCTGCTAAATGAGCTGAGCCTGATTAAGATTATTAGTGCAATAAAGGAACTGATAAACTAACTGTTGAGGAAGGCATGCTGGGAGGCTTGACCAAATTCCGAAAGTGCTCTGCAGACTGTCACACAGAACACTGCATGGAACATATAAGGTTCTGAAGGGGATTGACAGGGTAGATGCTGAATGATTGTTTCCCCTGGCTGGAGAGTCTAGAGCTAGGGGGCATAGGCTCAGGATAAGGGGTCGGCCATTTAAGATTGAGATGAGGAGGAATGTCACCACTCAGGGGGTTGAGAATCTGTGGCACTCTCTACCCAAAACACTGTGGATGCTGAGCCCTTGAGTATATTCAAGGCTGGGAATGCTAGATTTTTGGACTGTAGGGGAATCAAGGGATATGGGGAGAGACGGGAAAGTGTAGCAGAGATCTATGATCAGCCATGATCTTGTTGAATGGCGGAGCAGGCTCCAGGGGCCCGATGGCCCACTCCTGCTCCTAGTTCTTATGCTCTTAAGTTCTTATGGAAAAAGCCATTCTAATAAAAGTATCTGCAATACTTTGGATTGTTGCAAAGCCTCAGTCCTCAGGAGAGCTCATCGACCTGCAAAGTTAACCCTTTGTTTCTGTCTCCACAGATGTTCCCAGACCTGCAGAGCTTTTCCAGAATTTTCTGAATAATTCCATTGTCAGTGTCTGCAATATTTTGCCTTCTGTCTTGTTGTGCTTCCAGTTCTATGAAAAAAAAGCGAAAAGTAATTGCGGGGTCTCGAAAAGTGGATACACTGAGGTGTGAGCATTGGTGATTCAGGGTTAGAATTCACGTGGGACACCCGGGTTAGATTCCCGGCGAATACACAACTCCATCTTTTACTATGTATTTCGGTAAATGTTTTAAATTACAGCAGTTCCCTGAAACGCTGTACAAAAAAGACTGTCTGGTGGCGGTGCAGACCGTCTTATCTTGGTCTGTTTCGGTTGTCTATTTGCCTGCGAAACCCGATACTGCACATATCGGCCAGACTGGGACTACGTTCATGAGAGTCATAACGGCACAGAAGGAGGCCATTCGGCCCAACGAGTCTGCGCCGGCTCTCTGTTGAGCGATCCAGTGTGTTCCATTCCCCCGCTCTATCCACGTAGCCCTGCAAGTTTATTTCCCTCAAGTGCCTATCCATTCTCCACTTGAAAAGATTGAGTATCTCGACTTCCTCCACTTCAGTTGGCAGCGAATGCCAGGTCATCACCACTCGCTGCTTAAAAATGATTTCCCTCACATCCCCCCGTATCACTTTCCCGAAACCTTAAATCTGTGACCCCTAATCCTGGTACCATCAACTAGTGGGATCAGCCTTTCCCCGTCCAGCCTATGCAAACTCGTTATAGTCTTGTACACATCTATCAAATCACCCCTCAAATTCCTTTGCTCTAATGAAAGCAAATCCAGCTTGTCGAAACTGTCCTTGTAGCTAAGATCCCCCATCTCCGGAACCATCTGGTAAATCTCCTCTGCACACTCTCAAGTGCCTTCACAGCCTTCCTAAAATTTCGTGTCCAGAACTGGGCGCAATACTCCAGTTGTAGCCTAACCAGCGCTTTGTAATGGTTCAGCATAACTTCTCTAATATTGTACACAATACCTCTATTTATGATCCCAAGATCCCCTATGCTTTGTTAACCACTCTCTCAATATGTCCTGCCACCTTCAGGGACATATGCACATTAACTCCCTGGTCCCTCTGTCCCTGCACACTCTTTAAATCTGTGCCATTAAGTGTATATTGCTTCTCATAATTCCGTCTGCCAAAATGCATCACCTCACACTTCTCTTTATTAAATTCCATCTGCCACTTGTCTGTCCATTCTGCTAGCCTGTCTATGTCCTGTTGCCGTCGATTGGTATCATCATCACTGTTTGCCACACCCGCAAATTTTGTGTCATCAGCAAATTTAGACATTATACTCTGTATTCCAATATCCAGGTCATTCATATATATGAAAAAAAGCAGTGGCCCCAGCACTGAACCTTGGGGAATACCACTGTCTACCATCCTCAAGCCTGAAAAACAACCATTTACCACAACTCGCTGTTTTCTGTCCTTATGCCAATTCCTTGTCCATGCTGCCACTGACCCACCTAGTCACTGAGCCTCAATTTTGTTAACCAGCCTTCGACGTGGTACTTTGTCAAACACCTTCAGAAAATCCATGTAGATGACATCCATTGCATTGCGTTCATCGATCATCTCTGTTACTTCATCAAAAAATTAAATTAGATAAGTCAAACACGATCTACCTTTTACAAATCCATGTTGCCTCTCCTTAACGAGCTTAAACCTCTCCAAGTGCCCGTTAAATTTTTCCTTCATTATTGTTTACAAAACTCTTCCCACCACTGATATTAAACTGACCAGCTTGTAGTTACTAGGATTGTCTTTACAACCTTTCTTGAACAGTGGTGTCACATTTGCCAATTTGCAATCCTCAGGCACCTCTCCCGCATCTAGGGAAGATTGGAAAATAATGGCAAGCCCTTCTGATACCTCCTCCCCCAATTCCCTTAGCAGCCTAGGATGCAATCCATCTAGACCAGGCGACTTGCCCACTCTAAGCATACCCAGCCTATCTAGTACATCCTGTCTATCAATTTTCACCACTTCCATTGCTTCTAACTTTTCCACTTCTACCGATATTTTTTCAGCATCCACCTCCTTAGTAAACACCGATACAAAGTACTGATTGAGAGTTCTTACCTTGCCCTGCGCTTCTAAGCATACATCACCTTCCTTGTCTCTGATAGGCCACACACCACCTCTTATTACCCGCTTACTGTTTACATGCTGGTAGAAGATTTTTGGGTTCCCTTTTATGTTTCACGTCATTCTACTCTCATATTCGCTCTATGCCAATCTTAATTTCATCTTCACATCCCCTCTCAACTTATTGTATTTTGTCTGGTTCTCCCTTGAAGAATTCACTGACATGCATCATACACCCTCCTTTTTTGTTTCATCATTTTCTCGATCTCCCTCGTCATCCAAGGAACCCTTGCTTTGTTTCACTTAACCTTCCCTCTTGTTGGAATGTACTTAGCCTGTACTTGGAACATTTCCTCCTTAAAGATCACCCATTGTTCCATTACAGTTTTTCCTGTCAGTCTTTTGTTCTATATTATGCTGGCTAGATCCTGTCACATCCCATTGAAGTTAGCCCTATTCTCGTTTAGAAGTTCCACTCTAAAATGTTCCTTGCTCATCTCCATTGTTAATCTAACTCTTATGATACGATGATCACTAGTACCCAAGTGTTCTCCCACAGACACTAGGCAGACCTGGCCCACCTCACTCCCCAGAACCAGGTCGAGCAATTAATAGAAACATAGAAGATAGGAGCAGGAGTAGGCCATTCGGCCCCTCGAGCCTGCTCCACCATTCAATAAGATCATGGCTGATCATCCAAACACAGTACCCTGTCCCTGCCTTCTCCCCATATCCCTTGATCCCTTTAGCTTTAAGAAATATATCCAAGTCCTTCTTGAATATATTTAATGAACTGGCCTCCACCGCCCTCTGTGGCAGAGAATTCCACAGTTTCACCACTCTCTGGGTGAAGAAGTTCCTCCTCATTTCAGTCCTAAATGGCTTACCCCTTATCCTTAGACTGTGACCCCTGGTTCCTCTTTCTTGTTTGCGCAAGAACATATTGGTCAAGGAAATTCTGCTGAACACATTTCAGAAATTCCTCCCCCTCCTTTCACTTTACCCTTGCATTATCCCAATCGATATCTGGGTGATTAAAGTCCCCCAACATCCCAGCTCTCGTTCTTGCATATATCTGCGAATTCCCTGCAGATTTGCTCCGCTCCCTCCCTCTCACTATTTGGAGGCATATAGAAAAACACCAATAGAGTGTTCATACTCTTTTTGCTCCTCAACTCTGAACAAATGGATTATGTCTTTGCCCCCTCAAGAACAACCTCACTTTCCAATACTACTAGTTCAGTTGTCGGTTTTCTGGTGACGTGGAAGATGAAGGTCCCACTTGCTCAACGAAGAATGATATTATACATGGAACACATTGGCACTGATAACTAAAGCGGACCCGATACAATCAGCATCAGTCAGTGGTCGCATGGCCTAATGGATACGCTGCCTGGCTCAGGTGTTGATCTTGTTGTTTATTGGAAAATGACCAGTTCGATTTTTACTCGGGGCGTTCGACCGATTGAATGACAATGTCTCCAAGACGATCAGAGCTGGTTTACACCCGCCCGTTTCAAAATAGTCCCTTACATGATGCAATGGAAATAAGTAAATTGCTTTCGCCGACTGAAGCTGACTGTTCTTTTGCAACATTGTCGATCTAGGTGCTCGGGCTGGCCTTTTACCAGAATGTTACCAGGGCCCCAAGAGTTAGATTATGAGGAGAGATTACAGAAACTAGGCTTGTGTTTCCTAGAATGTCGAAGGTTAACGGGTGGTTTGATTAAGGTCTTTTGGGGGGATTTGTAAGCAATTTATTGGGTAAATAGAGAGAAAACCGTTTCTAGTTGGTTCGGGACAATAGGACAATAGCTCATAACATTAAAATTAGAGCCAGGCCATAGAGGAGAGAACTTAAGAAAAATGTCTTCATATGAAGACAAGTATAATTGAAAGAACATGGAATAGAGTTCACAAATAGGAGCTTGATTTTCCCTCCCTCAATTCCCTCTTGCCTCTGTCCCTTTTTAACTTTCTGTTCCATCCACACATTCTGTACCTCCGATATCATTGTAATCTGCTAATTTAGATATACAACATTCGATTCCTTCATCCAGGTTATGATAAATACGGGGAGCACATTCTCGAGTGTTCACTGAAATCTTCTTACATAGAAACAAAGAAACATAGAAGATAGGAGCAGGAGTAGGCCATTCGGCCCCTCGAGCCAGCTCCGCCATTCAATGAGATCATGGCTGATCATCCAAATTCAGTACCCTGTCCCAGCCTTCTCCCCATATCCCTTGGTCCCTTTAGCCTTAAGAAATATATCCAACTCTTTTTTGAATATATTTAATGAACTGGCCTCCACCGCCCTCTGTGGCAAAGAGTTCCACAGGTTCACCACTCTCTGGGTGAAGAAATCCCTCCTCATTTCAGTACTAAATGGCTTACCCCTTATCCTTAGACTATGACCCCTCGTTCTGGACTCCCCGGCCATCATAAACATCCTTCCTGCATCTAATCTGTCCAGGCCTGACAGAATTTTATAGGTTTCGATGAGATCCCCTCTCAATCTTCTAAACTCCAGTGAGCATAAGCCCAATCGACACAATCTCTCCTCATACGTCATTCCTGCCATCCCAGGTACCAGCCTGGTGAATCTTCGCTGCACTCCTTCCATGGCAAGAACGTCCTTCCTCAGGTAAAGCGGCCAAAACTGCACACAATACTCAAGGTGCGGTCTCACTAAGGCCCTGTACAACTGTAGCAAGACATCCTTGTTCCTGTACTCGAACCCTCTTGCTATGAAGGCCAACATACCATTTGCCTTCTTAACCGCCTGCTGCACCTGCATGCTTACCTTCAGCGACTGGTGCACAATAACACCCAGGTCTCTTTGCACTTCCCCTTCTCCCAATCTATTGCCATTCAAATAATAATCTGCCTTCCTGTTTTTGCCACCAAAGTGGATAACCTCACATTTATCCACATTATCATGCATTTGCCATGTTTATGCCCAATCACCCAATCTGACCAAATCGTACTGGAGTTTCATGACATCCTCCTCACAGCTTACCCTCCCACCCAGCGTTGTGTTGTCTGCAAATTTGGAGATATTACATCCAATTCCCTCGTCCAGATCCTTAATATATATTGTGAACAGCTGGGTCCTAGGACCGATCCTTGTGGTACCCCACTAGTCACTGCCTGCCACTCAGAAAACGATCCGTTTATTCCAACTCTTTGCTTTCTGTCCGCCAACCAGTTCTCTATCCAAGTCAATACCCTGCCCCCAATCCCATGTTCCTTAACTTTGCACGCTAATCTCTTATGTGGGACCTTATCAAAAGTCTTCTGAATGTCCAAATACACCACATCCACTGGTTCTCCCTTATCTATTATACCAGTTACATCCTCAAAATATTCCAGTAAATTAGTCAAGCATGATTTACCTTTTGGAAATCCATGTTAACTTTGCCCGCTCCTGTCACTGCTTACCAAGTGCTCTGCTATTACATCTTTTATAATAGATTCTAGCATTTTCCCCATTACCAATGTCAGGCTTACTGATCTATAAAACCCCACTTTTTCTCTACCACCTTTTTTGAATAGTGGGGTAACATTAGCTACCCTCCAATCCATGGGAACCGTTCCAGAGTCTATCGAGTTCTGGAACATGACCAGTAATGCATCTACTATTTCTAGGACCACTTCCTTAAGTACCCTGGGATGTAGATTATCAGGCCCTGGGGATTTATCAGCCTTCAGTCCCATCAATTTTCCTAACACCATTTCCCTACAAATACTGATTTCTTTCAGTTCCACACTTTCAACAGGCCCTATGTTCCCCGGCATCTCTGGGAGGTTATTTGTGTCCTCCTTTGTGAAGACAGAACCAAAGTATGAATTTAGTTGGTCAGCCATTTCTTTGTTTGCCATTATAAATTCCCCTGATTCAGACTGCAAGGGACCTACGCTTGACTTCACCAATCTTTTTCTCTTCACATATCTATAAAAGCTTTTACAGTCAGTTTTTAAGTTCCCCACTAGCTTACTCTCATATTCTATTTTCCCTTTCTTAATTAATCCCTTTGTCCTCCTTTGTTGAATCCTAAACTGCTCCCAATCCTCAGGATTATTGCTTTTTCTGGCCAATTTATATGTCATCTCCTTGGATGTTATGCTATCCCTAATTTCCCTTGTTAGCCACGGTTGAGTCACCTTTTTTGTTTTATTTGTATGCCAAACTTGGATGAACAAATTCTGTAGCTCATCCATTTGGTCTTTGAATGTTTGCCATTGCCTATCCACCATCAACCCTTGGAGTGCCATTCCCCAATCAATCCTACCCAACTCGCTCCTCAGACCATCGTAGTTTCCTTTATTTAAATTGAGGACCCGAGTCTCTGAGTCAACTACTTCATTATCCAGCTTAATGAAGAATTCGATCATATTATGATCGCTCCGACCCAAGGGGCCTCATACAACAAGATTGCTAATTAATCCTTTCTCGTTACATAATACCCAGTCTAAGATGGCCTGATCTCTGGTTGGTTCCTCGACATATTGGTCCAGGAAACCATCCCGTAAACACTCCAGGAATTCCTTCTCCACAGTATTGTTACTAATTTGGTTGGCCCCATCTATATGTAGTTTAAAGTCACCCATGATGACTGCTGTGCCCTTATTGCACGCTTCTTTAATTTCCCTTTTCATGCCATCCCCAACCTCTGCCTTACTGTTGGGAGGTCTATATACCACTCCCACTAATGTTTTTTTCCCCTTAGTATTTCTCAATTCTACCCATACAGGTGTATGCTTGCGAAGTATCATCTCCTGATTTGTCTTAAACTGATGCCTTTTGCACATCTCAGGGCAGTCAGACATGCTCTGTCTGTCTGTTACTGCTTGTGGCCATTAACGGGAACAGGCCGCCAGTTAAACATTTATCAGCAAATTGAAGAAAGACAAATAAACAGAAAGATGTGTTTCTCTGCCCCAGTGCAAAGGTGCAATGGATGTTATTCAAAATAATTTCCCCGTGACAGTTTCTGTGGATTTTGTTTTTGTAAAGTCTGGATGTTGAATATTAAAAAATCCGTTAATGTCAGAAACAAACTTCTTATACGAGAATCGAACCAGCAACTTTGCTCTTATCGCTGCACGATTTAACCAACCATCCGTAAAAGGAGTCTCTGTAGGAGGTGCGAGCCCCAGGCTGGGTGGTTTGTGCTTCACTTCTCACACTGGGATACAGAGTTATTGTAAAAACAATGAACAAACCACATCCCTTAAACATTGTTCCCAGATGAAATAGAAATGCTTCAACAAAACTGTGTGTAAATCGAAAGTAACAGAAAAGGAGCACTGACCTCAGAAAATGTTTTTTGCACCAACACTGAACAGGATATTCGTCAGAAAGGTGAAGGCTAATGTGAAAACTCTGCGACTTCGACGTGATACGGACAAGCAGCCTTCTGATCTATATTCAGATGCGCTGCCATTGCACCACGGGTTCGCAGTGAGCGGGTGAAGACGGACCTATAGGAGGGAGATCGGTGTGGACCGTCGCCTGGGCTCACGGAGTGTGAGTGATCGGGAACAGTAGCATAGTAGTAATTCACTGGTTTCGTAAGCCAGCAGCCTGCACTAATGGTCCGGAGATATGAATTCAAATCTCACCACTGCAGCTGGGAAATTAAATTCTGTTAATTAAATAAACATGGAATTAAAAAAAATGATGGTATCAGTAATGGTACCCATGAAACTGTCGATACTGGTTCACTAATCTCCTTTAGGGAAGGAAATCTGTCACCCTTCCCTGGTCTGGCCTATACGTGACCCACAGCAAGGTGGTTGACTCTTTACTGCCGTCTGAAATGGCCTAGCCAGTCGCTCAGTTGTAACAAACCGCAACGAAACAAAATAATAAGAATAAAACCGGACGGACCACTCGGCATCGGCCATGGACAGGGCATGCCAAGCCCAGTCAACCCTTAAAGTCCTCCTCACCAACATCTGGGGACTTGTGTCAAAATGGGGAGCGCTGTCCCACAGACTAGTGCAGTAACTCCTCCATCACCGTCCCTAGGTGTGGTACAGAGTTGGGAAGGAATGGCCCTGGGAGTCCTCCACGTTGACTCCAAGTCCCATGAATTCAGGTCAAGCATGCGCAAGGAAGCCTCCTACTGCTTACCAAATACTACCCTCCCTCAGCTGATGAATCAGTACTCTTGCATGTTGAACACCACTTGGAAGAAGCACTGAGAGTAGCAAGGGCACGGAATGAACACTGTGTGGGGGCTTAATTGCCCATCACCAAGAGCGGCTCGGTGTCATGGAGGGCAGCACAGGAGCAGATGGAGCCTGGGCTCTTCCTGCTCTGTGTGTGTGGGGCTCAGTACTACACAAGATGAAAGAGGGTAGCTCACTCAGCACAGGCCAGGGATCTTCCAGCTGATAGATGGCTGCTCACTCAGAACAGGCGGAGACAGAGCCTTCACACGGAGGACACCTTCCATCGTGTTGTGTGGCACTACCACCATGCGAAATGGGATAGATTCTAGAACAGATCTAGCAGCTCAAAACTGGTGATACACGAGGCGCTGTGGGCCCTCAGCAGCAGCAGAATTGTATTCCACCACAATCTGTAACCTCATGGCCCGGCATTTCCCTCACTCTACCTTTACCATCAAGCCAGGGGACCAACCCTGGTTCAATAAGGAGTGTATAAAGAGCATGCCAGGAGCAGCACCAGGCGTACCTGAAAATGAGGTGCCAACCTGGGGAAGCTGCAACACAGGACTATATTCATGCAAAAAAGCGAAGGCAGCATCCTATAGACAGGGCTAAACGACCTCACAATCATCGGATCAGAACAAAGCTCTGCAGTACTGCCACATCCAGTCGTGAATGGTCGTGTACCATTAAACAAATAACGTGAGGAGGAGGCTGCATGAATATTCCCATCCTCAAAGATGGTGGAGCCCAGCACGTGAGTGTGAAAGACAAGACTGAAGCGTTTGCAATCATCTTCAGCCAGAAGTGCCGAGTGGATGATAAGTATCGTCCTACTCCTGAGGTCCTCACCATCACAGAAGCCAGCCTTCAGCCAATTCGATTCACTCTACGTGATGTCAAGAAACGGTTGAGCGCACTGGATACAGCAAAGGCTATGGGCCCCGGCAACATCCAGGCTATCGCACTGAAGACTTGTGCCCCAGAACTAGCTGCACCTCTAGCCAAGCTGTTCCAGTACAGCTACAACACTGGTATCTATCCGACAATGTGGAAAACTGCCCCTGTATGTCCTGGCCACAAAAAGCAGGACAAATTCAACCCAGCCAATCTACTCTGCATCATCTACAAAGTGCTGGAAGGTGTCGTGGACAGTGCTATCAAGCGGGAATTACTTGCCAATAACCTGCTCACTGATGCCCAGTTTGGGTTCCGCCAAGACCACTCAGCTCTCGACCTCTACAGCTTTGGTCCAAACATGGAGAAAGGAGCAGAATTCCAGAGGTGAGGTGAGAGTGACTGCCCTTGACATTATACGAACATGGTTGGGCATCTGTCAATTGACATTGAGCACATTCCCACAATGTGTCGGATGGATTGAGCAAATGATAATCTTAGGGGTGGGTGACCAGGCTGTGGGGCTTCCGGCTGGCCCTCTGCAGGTTCAACTAATCACCCAATCTGTGTTATTCTAGATGCTCAGTTAAGAATGACCACTTTTACTTTTATTCCCAATTCTACCACGGTTGTTCAGTCGTACCCACAGTGCTCGGATAATATTAAAAATGAGGCATCTTTTCAGAAGACGTGGTTCACCTCTTGGCAGCAACAGAAAAGGGCATTGTTTGATACTATCTTGCGATCCATAGGGGTCGACACGGAGTTATTAAATTCGAAGGATGTTGAGGTTCTTAGACATCAATTACTGGTGATGACACAGGCTGAAAAAAGGGAGGGGCGCCCGAGATTGTGATGACGGAGGACTGGAAGATTCTATCCACTACCTCAATTAATTTCAACCAGAATACCCGTTCAGTCCTGGTGTGCATTGGATAATTTAACACTGCAGTGGGTAAGCTACGCAGCGTGGGCCAGCCGTTGCCAAAATGTGCAATTGATTCTGAATGAATTAGTACGGAATATCGTTCGAGCTTTATTCAACCAGAATTGGCCGCTGGACTTGGCCCGCACAGCCCTGGGACCATTTGTGTCTGAATGGGTTAAGGCTCACTTGGGGAATTGTCAGTTTGATGGTTGTTTGTGTGTGGTCCTGTACCCACTTAACGTCACCCAACAAGTTGCGTGTCCCATTGTAAATTATGGTTATCTGAGTGACAATGTCACGTTGAGAGACACCGAGAGCCCGATGTACTCTCTATATAACGAAGGCACATGGTCCTACTCTGAAATTAAGCTGAGATTTTGTCGAAAGTTTGACGATAAGTATGTGTGTGATACTATCCATCAGGACAATGGTAAACATCCTGTATGGACGAGCCCGCTCCTGCAATGTTGAAGATCGGTGGTTAAATGAATCTATAATTGTGGATGTGGACTTTGGGCGATTGTCTGTACATAACTTGCGTCCTTGTTCAGGTGAATCGTTGTTTGTGTTCAACATGATGTAAGAAACATGTGCAGATAACCCGTGAGTTTAAACATCTTCTCGTTTGTGCAAAAGGCACTGCGTTGAAAACGAATCTATTCCCTGCACATTATTCTTTCCCTGACAATTGCTGGTTTGGCAGTTAAAACTGGACCCACCTTCCCTCCTGTCAATAAGTAAGACTGAAAGGCTCCTTTAAAACTTGCATCCGTTATTGCAACAAGGTGGGCCAGAGGAACCTAAGTGCCCACGTGGGACAGCGAATACGTAGATAATTTGCGAAAACACCAATTGTACCATCTGCTCCGGTGGAAAAATCACACCGCAAAAACATTAGTTGCTTTTAATGAGATTCGAACTCACAGCCCCGACATTCCCCGAGCCTGACACAGGACCTCTAAATACCGCATATTGACCGATTGTGCCACTAGACCCGCATAGCACAGCTTCGATTTATCCGTGCCCATTTACTTGCACATTTCAGGCTGTTTAATAGTGCGGGTGCGCAGGGGCATTGTTTAATGTTGTTTAATTGAGGAGCATTGGCTGCGATTCTATGAGCGAGTGCAGCAGGAGTTACTCTCATGTGTTAGCGAGCTGGTGAATTTAACAAAGGCTGCACCAGGTCCTGGTGTCATAACCATTGTCCATTATTACCCAACTCCTAAATAACAGTCTGCAAAATGAGAACGGATGAAAATGCATCACATGCAAAACACAAAAAGCTTTTTAAAGTTTTGCCTGTGACTCGTCAACCATGTATTTCGCTGTGTCCGAAACAGACAGTTGTCGGTTGATTATTGGTGATTAAAACAAACTTTTAATACATTTTAATGAGTTTTGCGTAATTAATAGAATAAACAGATTTATAAAAGTTATCTCGTCAACGTGTAATGGAAACGGTGTCGCAGGGTAAGAGTATTTATAGAAGGCAGTTGCTGTTCCGAATTGTTCCAATAATTATTTAGGGAGCAGCGGTTTCCAAAGTGAAGCGGTTATCACTTCCATCTAAAGTATAACAGGTCCCCGGTTCAATCATCTTTTGTAGGTAGAGATCAATAAAATACATTAACAGCCGCGCGGTATTCTCCTTTTCTCTATACAGTTCTGTACACACTCAAAATCTACAGAGATACCGACAGTGTGAGAGATAATTACAGGTTCCTGCAACGATGCCTCGGTTAATATCAACAGTTCGGCGCCGCATTTCAGAAGCGGCAACAAACCCATGAGTTTGTTTACTGTTCCCCAGCTCCCCGAGTGAGTGCGACCGCGACAGCAGCAACGTTCAGGCCGCCTGTCCGTCCCCGCTCTCTCCAAGTGCCCACTGCTGGTAGAAAGCAATGATTGCTGCTTCAGAGAGCGTAAACTGCCCATCGCTGTGAAACAAGATATCACTGAAGCAGAGAAGCGCAGAGATTTACGTCTGTATCGTCTAGGTGATATCGATTGACCAATTGCAGTTGGAACCTCTGAAATTCAATCTTTCTCCGGCAGATGCTGCATGTTTACGTATGAAAAGTGCCCTCGAGGTGCAATCGACAAATTTGGAGATGCCGTGTATTGGGACATGTTAAAGGAACAGCACAGTTAATGCCGAGAATGAATTAAACAGTAGCTCAAGCTGATGAACCTTGCACTGGTTAAAATCTTGGGCCGAGATTTATAGGAAGCGACAGTGGGAAGTGCTGTACTGCGATTTTTATGGTTCTCCAAGCATATTACGGGCAAGTCATCGACAGTAACAAGAGGGCTTGGAACGGGAATGGAACTGCGGGCACACTTGACAGAGCATTGGTATTGGGTATGTATAACTGCTGTCTCCAATACTCTGCTTGCCTGAATCAGCCAAAATGCAATGGACAATACATGACAAATCCATTTGATTTCACATTTGATAACCAGTTGATTGGGTCTGTATTCCAGACAGAGTGACTCTTTAGTCTGGGGGTATAAATCTCGCTTTGGCGATTGTAGATTGAAATTTGCGAAGGTCCTGCATGAGTCCCTTTTTAACGTCGACATCTGATATTGGGCTTGCGCTCAAAAATTGTTCCAATCCGCCTAAGAAATAATCGGTCAGGCCCCAAACCATTCTCCAACAATTTGGAGGAAGGTCAATGCAAACTTCCATGTAACTATCATGGCTTTAAAGGCAATCACTTAAAGTATTTTTTTGCAACCTATCACCTGTAATGGTTGTAACTATATTTGGGTGTGTCCATGTTAATACAAATGTATTTGTGAGTTGCTATTATGTTAGATGTAAATGCTTTTGCACATCTGTTCGTAACAAATATATTTAGGTGTATCTATATTAATTATTAATGTATTGGGTGGGGGAATCTGTGACAGTTATAAATGTATTGCTGAGCGCTGCCAAATGTCCAGTCCGACCCCATTCTACCTTTTCATTTTCCCCACGTGGCATTCGGCATAACATCTGTTACATCCGGATTCAACTGTTGCTTTTATTGATATTTAAAAAATCTAAAGATTAGAAAGTTCTAACTCTGCATCTACCAGCCTCTCTGATACCTCCTGAGCACCCCTTACCCTCTTTGATACTCCCTGAGCGACGCTTACCCTTTCGCGATCATCCGGAGCGTCCTTTGCCCTCTCTGACACATCCGGAGCGTCCCTTACGCTGTCTGGTAGATCCGGACCGAACCTTACCCTGTCTGATAAAACCAGAGTGTTCATTTCCCTGTCTGGTACACCCGGAGCGCCCCTTCACCACTCTGACACATCCAGAGTGTTCATTTTCCTGTCTGGTACATCCGGAGCTTGCCTTACCTTGTCTGTTACATCCGGAATGTCCCTTACACTGTCTGTTATCTCCTGAGCGTCCATTGTCCTTTTTGATAACCAGTTTGCCAAAATTGCATATTTCACCCCTCATTCACAGCTATGTAGCGCTTCCTGTCGATCCCGCTCCTCAAATGTTTAGGGAAAAGCGCCAACAACCAGGTAAACAACACCCAGTTCTACAGTTTGCCTCCCCATTTCACTTGATTTCCCAAGGAAATTTCGTGTACAATCGGGCTTCTTTGGATCCAAAGGCCGGCCCTGCTTTCGCAGTTCTTGTCTGTTGAGCGGTCCCGCGGGTCTAAATTTATCGACTGGTTTCAAAGCGCCAATTCAGTTTGTGCCTCCGGAACAGCGGTGGGAGCAGAGAAAACTTAACGGCGTAAGTAGCTGAAAGTGAATGTTAGATTAAGGTAGTTCCGCAGGAAAGTTACAATGAAATGGAAGGAGGAAAGTGAAGGAGGGCTACGGATTGTGGAAGGAAGCAAAAGCTGGGCGAAGAGGCGGGTTTGAATTATGGAGTATCAAGCTCAGGCATGTGAGAGTGTGGGGATTTGAAGGAGTAAATAGGTTTTCACCGCCAACAAAATAATATTTGTTTCAAGTAGTAAAGATTGCTATGCTGGGGTCTTTTCGCAGGAGTTGCAGAGAACAGAAGATATAAAGCGAGCTGTGCCGCGATTGGGATTCGAAGCGAGGTTGCAGCGGCCACAATGCAAAATACTAATCACTATACGATCACGGCACCAAACATCAGCTGCTAGGTTTCTCGTCTGAGCACAGCAAAGTCACGCACCGTACTGCTTAGAACTGATGGATTTTTGGTGAAGAGGCCAAAATCAGCACCGCCAAAAATTATGGCAGCGATGGAATTCGACCCACGCCCCGCAGCCTTAATCCAGAATGGAAACAAGTGCAGCCGCAGTTACAATTAAAAGGATTGTAGCCCTTTCACAAGAGAAGAAACTCACACTGGAGCGTTATGAAGACAAAAGAAAAGCCCCGCTGAGGAATCGAACCCAGAACCTCCTGTTTACTAGACAGGCGCTTTGACCTGCTAAGCCACGGAGGCAAATCACGCCGGCTTTATACCGCTCACTGATAACTATCAGCTATCTGTCACTGCCTGCTGGAGTCTGAGGCCGTTTTCTATTGATCCATCTCTCTTGTCTATTCCGCCATGTGCCCCGATGCTGTCTGTATCTCTGCGTTTATCGCAGAGTCAATCTGTGAGTTGATACTGAATGACTACCTGTGTTTGTGTCTTACATGAAATAAATGAGGAGATCAGACAATTCTTCCTCTGACACTGGGGAACTAATGATTCGACATTTATAACAAGATACTGTTTATTGTGATGCAGCAAATACAATGTTGCACCTTGAATGATTGATGTTCAATTCTGTGCAAAAGGAACTGTGACCCCTGACGTGTTTTCAATATGCCGCCTTTTAATCTGACGTCACAACTGCCACCATTGCACCTCAAGATAATTCATAACTAATAAACAGAGAAGTCAAGCAGTGAAACGGTATTTGTAGAAAGGATTGTGAGACTGTGGAATGCACTGGCCCAGAGCAGCAGATTTAAAACAATGTTTACAAAACTGGCAGCATGTGGGAGGAACGGGAGAGGGAGGCAGGAGAGCCACAGGAAACCCACACAGTAGCTTTGGGCGTTGTTCCCTGACAACTGCATAGTTGCACATGGCACGGATATGTTTACGGTTAAATATGAATAAATTGCAACGTATGTTTACAGCTGTTTATATTTATGCCATGTTACACTCATAGGAACACAGAAACAGGAGGAATCCATTCAGCTTATCGAGCCTGCTCCGCCATTCAGTTAGATCATGGCTGATCTGTGTGTTAACTCCATCTACCTGCGATGATTACATGAATCTTCAAATCCATGCCTAACACAAATCCATCAATCTCAATTTTGAAATTGCCAGTTGAACCCCAGCCTCAACGGCATTCTGGGGGAGAGAGTTCAAGACTTCCTCTGTGTGAAGAAGCAATTCCTTACAACATCTCTTGACTTGAGAGCTCCAATTTTACGGTTTCACCCCATTGTGCTGGACCCTCTCACCACAGGAAGTAGATTCTCTCTCTCTTACACCTATTTGTTTGCAGCTCTGACCGAAGTCCACACCCCAGAATATTAACTGTCGCTCTGATTCTGCCCCTCTAATTTGGATTTTGAGCCCGTGCCTCTTTGCTTGATGATTCTTTGCGCCCTCTCTCTGCAATTGGATGTGTTGCAGATTACCGGCAGGAAGCCGCAGAAGCGAGCGGAATATGAGCGCTGATCAGGGGAATGCTGCTTCTCATGGTTGTCGCACACCCCGCGGGAGCCGGCGGGGGTTTGAAAGCCTCCATGTCTCACACAGTTAGAATTGATGACGTGGTGTCTCAAAGTACCACTCTATAATGGAAGAGCCTTTGTATGGGGGTATTTGAGATGCAACAGGATTTCAGGAACCCGCCTGACTCCAGATCGATAAGACCACCTGTTCGAATCACACCCGGATCGCGGCTACTTTTATACCAGATGTGCCTCTGAATAAATCTAATCCGCTCACAATAAACACTGTCAACTTTCAATCTTTAGCGGACGAGTTTCTCCGAGCGATGTATCTGATTTTCTCATGAATTCGTTTATACAAACTTCGGGAAAATACGGAAATAGAAATTATTTACAAGGAAATCATGCAGATATATCTTCAAGTCTCCCAGTCACCCACAAAGAAGCTCAAACTCACCGATTCTGAAGCATGCGGTGTAATCGGCTCTGTGGCGCAATGGATAACGCATTGGACTTCTAGTGTAATGGCTGGCGTGGTCATTAAAAGGTTGTGGGTTCGATCTCGCCAGAGTCGCTGAATCAGGTGTCGGTGAGGAAGCAAAACCACATTGATGTCCTGCAACGACTGGGAATCGCCAATGAGGTCGTTTTGAGTTGTGAACAATTAACATGTCAGCTTCAATCTGCGCACCTTCTGCAACTGTAAAAAGACATCATTTGAACCTGGGAACCTCTCCCATATCAATCAATGAAACCCCCCAAGCGAGAATTCAACCCCGAGGCCAACGAGCCGCTGGTAAACGAAACGGTATGATTTATTTCTCACCGTCGAATCTCGATTTTCCTATAAAATGTGCAGCATTAGCAAGTGGTAAACCAAATATTTCAAGTCAACCATATCATCCTCACTTCACCAGGTTCGGTTTGAAAGTTCGAATTTGACTTTACTTAATTACTTCCCCTGACGTCTCAGTCATTATTTCTTTCTTGACCCGTTCCTGCTGGTGTGGCAGGTTAGATCAGCCTTGACAGTTCAAGGAAGCCTGAGACGTCCATCAGTGGAAAGCACAGAGAGGCAAGATAGAGAGACGGAGACATTGAAAGATGGCGTCTAGCGGTATGATCCTCGCACCGAAAAATCCACTGATTTAAATGCGAGAGGCGAGGACACAAATCCCGGATGAGCCCCCGCTCTTTAGTCAAAAATCCCCATTTCCCTCAGTTTGGCGACATTGCAGCAGATTTAAAATAATAACTGTCAAAAACTCTGCACCGAGCTTGTGTCCAGTACACCGCAATAAACCTGCGATTTTATTAATAAAAGCGGGAATACAGTCCCAGGTGTGCGGAAACTGTGAGGTAAATATGTAAATCCGCTTGTTTACAGCGGCCTGCTCCACATTTTCCAAATTGTCAATCTGGGAGCGAGAGCAGGACATAGCTACAAGTCTGCCGCTCAGTCACAAAGCAGCACAAACTCACGGATTCAGAAACAACTCATAGATGGAGAATGAAAGATAAGCACAACCAGAGTAACCTGCAATACCTGTATAGAAACATAGAAACATAGAAGATAGGAGCAGGAGTAGGCCATTCGGCCCCTGGAGCCCTCTCCACCATTTAATGAGATCATGGCTGATCATCCAAACTCAGTACTCTTTCCCTGCTTTCTCCCCATATCCCTTGATCCCTTAGCCTTACGAAATATATCCAACTCCTTCTTGAATATATTTAATGAATTGGCCTCAACTACTATCTGTCGCAGAGAATTCCACAGGTTCGCCACTCTCTAGTGAAGAAATTCCTCCTCATCTCAGTACTAAATGGCTTACCCCTTATCCTTAGACTGTGACCCCTGGTGCTGGATTCCCCCGCCATTGGAAACATCCTTCCTGCATCCAGTCGGTCTAGTCCTGTTAGAACTTTATAAGTTTCAATGAGATCCCCTCTCATTCTTCTAAACTCTAGCTAATATAAGCCTAATCGACCCAATCTCTCCTCATACCTCATTCCTGCCATCCCATGTATCAGTCTGGTGAATCTTTGCTGCACTCTCTCCATGGTAAGAACATCCTTCCTCAGATAAGGTGATTAAAACTGCACACAAAACTCAAGGTGTGGTCTCACCAAGGCCCTGTACAACTGCAGCACGACCACCTTGCTACTGTACTCAAACCCTCTCGCTACGAAGGCCAAAATACCATTTGCCTTCTTAACTGCCTGCTGCACCTGCATGCTTACTTTCAGCGACTGGTGCAGAAGGACACCCAGGTCTCATTGCACTTCTTATGTTCCCCTTTTCCCAATCTATTGCCGTTCAAATAAGAATCGCTCTTCCTGTTTTTGCCACCGAAGTGGATAACCTTGCCTTTATCCACATGAGACCGGAACTTTGGGTCCCCACGGGTGAGTACGCGCTGGGTACTCATGCGTTGGCCCAACAAAAGTGTCGGTTTCGTGCATGCATTCAGCATGCGTGGGATAACGGAACTTCCATTCCCTTAAAGGAACTGTATCACAGGATGAACGCGTGTATGCCTGGAACTTCATTTTTTTTTGCAGGTTTTACCTTTCGTGTAAATCTCCAGCAGCTCCAGTCAGAAGGCCTGCTGTTAACAAGGTAAGTGGTGAATTAAGTAACATAAAAATATTTTTTCCACAGGGTTATTATTTTAAATAATTTAAGGAGAGGTAAGTTTATTTTTAGCCCCGTTAGAAACTGCAATTATTTTTTTCAGAAATGTTAATTATTCTTTAAAATATTTATTTTATGTAATATATAGTTATTTTAAAAATATGATGGATTCTTTTAAATTTATTTGAAGTTTTAGTTATGTTTTGGGGCTGAATTGTATTCATAGATTTGACAGGTCTTCCTGTCAAATCTATGAATACAGATTCCCTTCGACCATTGGCTCTCCATGGCCCACGTGATCCCTGGGAACTCTTTGAACTAACTGCACCACTGGGATACGCAAGCACTGCTCACCGGCAGTCGGAGCAGGCCCAGGATCGGAATCACACGCGGACCCACAGCACAACGGCCGGCGCGCTAGGTAAGTGCAGGTTGGAGGCTTGCACCCGCAGGAAGCCTCCGACCCGAATTTCTGGGCCATTAGACTGCATTTCCCATGCTTCTGCCCAATCACCCAACCTGTCCAAATCAGACTGGAGTTTCTCTGCACCCTCTTCACAGCGTAAACGCCCACCCAGCTTTGGGTCATCTGCAAACTTGGAGATATTACAACTAGTTCCCTCGTCTAGATCAATTGTATATTTTGTGAATAGCTGGGGTCCTAGCACCAATCCCTGCAGTACCCCACCAGTCACTGCCTGCCACTCAGGAAAAAAACCGCTTATTCCAACACTTTGCGTCCTGTCTGCCAACCAGTTCTCTATCCAAGTCAGTACCTTACCCCCAATCCCATGTGCATTAACTTTGCACGCTATTCTCTTATGCCAGACCTTATCAAAAGCCTTCTGAATGTCCAAATATACCACATCCACTGGTTCTCCCTCATCAATTTTACCAATTACATCCTCAAAAAATTCCAGTAGATTAGTCAAGCATGATTTACCTTTTGTAAATCCATGTTGACTTTGTCCGATCCTGCCACTGTTTTCCAAGTTGCCTGCAATTACATCTTTTATAATGGACTCTAGCATTTTCCCCACTACCGATGTCAGGCTTCCCAGTCTATAATGCTCCGTTTTCGCTGTACCACACTTTTTAAATAATGGGGTTACATTAGCTACCCTCTAATCCATGGTAACTGTTCCAGAGTCTATCGAATTTTGGAAGATGACCAGCAATGCACCTAAAATTTCTAGGGCCACTTCCTTAAGTACACTAGGATGTTGATTATCAGGCCCTGGGAATTTATCGGACTTCAATGCCATCAATTTCCATAACACCATCTCCCTACAAATACTGATTTCATTCAATTCCTCCTTCTCATTAGACCTTATGTTTCCCGACAACTCTGGGAGGTTACTTGTGTCCTCATTTGTGAAGACAGAACAAATGCATGTATTTATTTGGTCTGCCATTTCTTTGCTCCCCGTTATAAATTTCCCTGATTTTGCCTGAAAGGGACCTACGCTTGACATCACCAGTCTTTTTCTATTCACATATCTATAGAAGCTTTATAAAGTCAGTTTTATGTTCACTGCAAGCTTACTCTCCTAATCTATTTTCCCCCTCTTAATTAATCCCTTTGGCCTCCTTTGCTGAATCCTAAACTGCTCCCAATCCTCAGGTTTGCTGTTTTTTCTGGCCAAATTATATGTCCTCCCCTTGGATCTTATGCTATCACTAATTTCCCTTGTTAGCCACGGTTGAGTCACCTTTCTTGTTTCATTTTTATGCCAAACAGGGATGAACAAATTCTGTAGTTCATCCATGCGATCTTTAAATGTTTGCCATTGCCTATCCACCGTCAACCTTTTAAGTAACGTTCCCCAGTCCATCCTAGCCAACTCGAGTCTCATACCACCTTATTTAAATTCAGGACCCTAGTCTCTGAGTCAACTACTTCGATGAGGGGATCTCATCGAAACCTATAAAATTCTGTCAGGCCTGGACAGACTAGATGCAGGAAGGATGTTCCCGGTGGCCAGATAAGGGGTAAGGGGTAAGCCATTTAGGACTGAGATGAGGAGGAATTTCTTCACCCAGAGAGTGGTGATCCTGTGGAATTCTGTGCCATAGAGCGCGGTGGAGGCAAGTTCATTAAATATATTCAAGAAGGAGTTGCATATATTTCTTGAGGCTAAAGGGATATGGGGAGAAGGCAGGGACAGGGTATTGAATTTAGATGATCAGCCATGATCTCATTGAATGGCGGAGCAGGCTCGAGGGGCCGAATGGTCTACTCCTGCTCCTATTTTTTATGTTTCTATGTAAGATAAAGCGAGTTGCGCCGTGATTTGGATTCGAACCGAGGTTGTTGCGGCCACAACGCACTAACTACTATACGATCACGGTACCACACATAAGTTGCTGTAGTCTTAATCTGGCCACAGCAAAGGCATCGACAGCTCAGCTTAGAAAAGATGGATTATTGGTGAAGAGGCCAAAATCAGCACCGCCAGAAATTATGACAGCGGTGGAATTCGACCCAATACCTACAATATTTGGAGCCTTAATCCAGAAGGGAACTGGTGCAGCCGCAGTTACATTTAAAAGGATTGTGGTCCTTTCACAAGAGAAGAAACTCACACCCGGAGGGTCAGAAAGAGAAAAAACGGCTTCGATTGTGAATTAAACCCAGGCCTCCACTGTGAATCGAATCCAGGCCTCCCTACTATACCAGACATGCGCTTTGATCAACTAAGCCACGGAGCCAAATCAGTCTGAGGTCATTTGATGTTGATCCATCTCGCTTGTCTACCTCGCCATGTGTCCAGATGCTGTCTGCATCTCCCGCCGCGTTTATCTCAGTGTCAATCTGTGAGTTGCTTCTGAAACATAAGACCTGTGTTTGTGTCTTATATGAAATAAATGAGCTAATAAGACAATTCTTCCTCTGACACTGGGGAACTAATGAGCCGAACATTTATAACAAGGTATTGTTTATTGTGATGCAGCAAATACAATGTTCAGCGGACGAGTTTCTCGGAGCGATGTGTCTGATCCTCTCATTTATGCGTTTGTAAAAGGTTTGGGAAAAGACGCAGATGTAAATAATTTACACGGAAATCATCTAAACGTATCTTCAAGTATCGCGTTCACCCACAAAGAAGATCAAACTCACGGATTCAAAAAGCTGACGTGTAATCAGCTCTGTGGTGCTAATGGACTCTGGTTCGAGCCCCACTGGCGTCTCTGTTCAATCAGGTTTTGGTGATGAACTTTTGTAGCAAAACCACAACTCGTTCATTGATGTCCTTCAGAGACTGGGAATCGCCAAAGAGGTCGATTGAATTGTGCTTAATTAACATTGAAATATGTTGTTTACTCCACGTGTGTTGTGTCGACAAACCCTGTGAATTCTGTCCTCTGCAGCTCAAACATTCTCCGGAGAAAAGACAATCCGACCTTCTGGAACGGTAAAAAGACATCATTTGAGCATGTGAACCTCTCCAATATCAATCAATGAAACCCCCCGAGCAAGAATCAGGCCCCGAGACCAACGAATCGTCATATTTCGCTGCCACCCACTGCTTCTGTCCATCCAATCCCGCTTTCTTATACAATTTTCAACAATATCAAGCGGTTCACGAAATATTTCAAATCAAAAATATTAGCCTCACTTCACCTGATTCGCTTTGACAGACCGAATTTTACTTTTCTGAATTACTTTCTCTGCCGTCTCAGTCAGGATTTCTTTTTTTACGCGTTTCTGCTGCTGTTGCAGGTTAGATCAGCCTTGGTTCAAGAAACCCTGCGAAGTCCATCAGGGGAAACAGACAGAGAGACAAGGGACAGGGAGAGACAAACATTTGCTTCCAAGGAAAATTAAGATTGCATATGACAAGTTTTGCGATTGGACAGATTTATGAATAGAGCTTAGGGAGACACACACTCCCGTGTCCTGAGATCCACTAACTATCTCAAGTCAACAATATTGGACTCTCTTTACAAAGCAACTTTTGAATCGACGACTTGTATTATCGAGTAAAACTTTGCCGAATTAATTGCTTTACATTGTCGTCTGTCTCGGAATCCTCATATCATACACTCTACCATAAGTGAACTGTACTCACATTGCTGCTTTCTTTCACTCTGAGAGAGAAGAGTTCTGAGTGTGGAGACATTAACCACGAATTCATCAGCTGGGCTGCACCTTTACTTTCCCAACCATCTCAGTCTTTCCGTACCCATCTGTGCTGGGGTTGCTCGAGAAGTCTGAAAAGTCCATCAGCGGAAAACAAGAGACAAAGAGAGATGCAAAATAAAGAGAGTAAATGTGCAGTTCTGACAGTCTGCGCCTACTGAGAGAATTGCAGGAAGCTCTCTCTCAGTCCCGGGCGGGTTATGATTGACAGCTACAGGCTGTGTGTATTGAGAGAAATGCAGAAAGATCCCTGTCAGTCCCGGGCGGGTTATGATTGACAGCTGCAGGCTGCGTGTATTGAGAGAAATGCAGGAAGCTCCCTGTCAGTCCCGGGCGGGTTATAATTGACAGCTGCAGACTGTGTGTATTGAGAGAATTGCAGGAAGCTCCCTGTCAGTCCCGGGCGGATTATGATTGACAGCTGCAGGTTGTGTGTATTGAGAGAAATGCAGGAAGCTGCCTGTCAGTCCCGGGCGGGTTATGATTGACAGCTGCAGACTGTGTGTATTGAGAGAATTACAGGAAGCTCCCTGTCAGTCCCGAGCGGGTTATGATTGACAGCTCAGACTGTGTGTACTGAGAGAATTACAGGAAGCTCCCTGTCAGTCCCGGGCGGGTTATGATTGACAGCTGCACGCTGTGTGTATTGAGAGAAATGCTGGAAGCTCCCTGTCAGTTCCGGGCGGGATATCATTGACAGCTGCAGGCTGTGTGTATTGAGAGAAATGCAGAAAGCTGCCTGTCAGTCCCGGGCGGGTTATGATTGACAGTTGCAGACTGTGTGTATTGAGAGAAATGCAGGAAGCTGCCTGACAGTCCCGGACGGGTTATGATTGACAGCTGCAGACTGTGTGTATTGAGATAATTACAGGAAGCTCCCTGTCAGTCCCGGGCAGGTTATGATTGACAGCTGCAGGCTGTGTGTAGTGAATGAAATGCTAGAAGCTCCCTACACCTCAACTCCATTTAGCCGCCTTTTCTCCATGTCCGTTGATTAGCTCACCAAACATAAATCTATCGTTCCGTCTTGCAACCTCCAATTGACCCCCAACACCCACAAGCTTTTCGCGGAAGAGAGTTCCAGATGTTCATTACCATTTGTGTGAAAAAGTGATTCTTGATTTTGCTCCTGAAGGGCCAAGCTGTAATTTTAAGATTTTATTCCCTTGCTCTTGATTCACCCATCAGAGGAAATACTTTCTCTGTATCTACCCTATCCAATCCCTTTTACATTTTAAACAGCTTGATAAGATCACCCCTCAATCTTCTTCGAGACTCAGAACTAATCCAGTTAGAAATGAAGCAGTAAATCGGTCTCAGTAAAATGGACCGTGAGATTGTGCAATGCACTGGCCCAGAGCAGCTGATTTAAAACAGGAGTTTAAAGACCGGCAGCGTGTGGGAGGAAGGGGAGAGAGAAGGAAGAGAGTCACAGGTAAAGTCAGCTTGGAAACCAGCGGCTCTGAATCTGCTTTGAATCCCCCCCCCCAATGTATTGTAAACACCTTTATTGTCATATAGATACACTTATGTGTTTGAAAGAACATTAAATGGGATTTAACGCTGTCTCTGTTATAAGATAATTGTTTTATATATTTGAACCCACCTGCTGTGTTTAGTTTCTATCCTGAACATTTAGCTGTAACTTAGAATCAGGTTATAATCTAGAGAAAAGGTTTCAGCAGCCGGCGGGCCGGGAGCAGTGGCTGAGGCTGAACTGTGTCATGTGGGAGTACACAATATCTCTGCTCTTTATATCCATTATCGTGCAGAATATTCAATACTGTTCTCAACATCTTATATTCCTCTTAAATATCGGAGGGGTTTACAGTAATGTAATGATCGATACGATTCATTTCTATTTTATAAACCAGCGAAATAGTCATTGCTGAGATTAAACACACACCTCGTTAGCGATTTCGGAAATTAACTTGTTGAACCCTGCGATGGCCGAGTGTTTAAGGCATTGTAATTAAAATCTCATTGGTGGAACCCGCTCAGTGTCGGACTCCACGCGGATCTCAGTGATGAACAAATAGTTCAATATCTATAATCCGCTCTGTTCAAGAATGCATGCTGGGAGGCTTGGCCAAATTCCGAAAGTGTTCTAGACTGTCTGGAAGCTACAGATAAGGAGGCCTCGAGACACTGTGGGGAACTGTTGTCAACATCAGCCGTTGTCTGGTGGCATCAGTCTGTGTGACCATGGGAGAGAGAGAATGCTAATTCACTGGAAAGCTTGTTTTTGTCTGTAGGAATGATCTAAGAGCAGCCATTCTAAAGTGAAAAAGTGAACACAGTCCACAGATAGTCCAGGAGACAGAGTAATGGGGAGGATCCCTCGAAGAGGTAAAACATAAACACCAAGGTGGGCAACAGCAAATAATGAACCTCTCCATTTCCCGGAGCAGAGGAGTTGGCCATTCTGAGTTTCGAGTTCCACCACTGACTTAAAGGTTGTCCGAATCTCTATCTGTTAAACTTGTATTATACTGGGAATAATAACCTTTGTTAGAACATTTTAAAGCCTTGGTTTATCTTACCTCTGATTATCCTAAAGAGTAAAGAAAGTTCAAACAAAACCCCATAAGGATCTATTCGCAGAATCATATAATGATACAACAACAACAGCAAAAACTTGCATTTACAGAGTGTATTTAAAGTCGTCAAACGGCCCAAGGCGCTTCACAGGAGCATTATCAAAACAAATTGACACCGAGATACATGAGGAGATATCAGGGCAGATGACCAAATGCTTGGTCAAAGAGGTCGGTTTTAAGGAGCATCTTGAAGGTGAAATCAGAGATGGTGAGGCGGAGAGGTTTATGGGGGCAATTGCAGAAATTAGGGACTAGGCAGCTGGAGGCATGGCCACCGATGGTGGACTGATTAATGTCGGGGAAGAGGCCAGAATTGGAGGAGCACAGATACCTCGGAGCGCTGTAGGACTGGAGGAGGTTGAGAGATAGGATGGGGCGAGGCCATGGAGGATTTAAAAACATGAATGAGAATATTCAAATGGAAGCTTTGGTTAATGGGGAGTCAATGTCTTCTTTTTCTCTTAGGCACACCCTCGGAACCGAGGATGACTTGCTTCCACGCTAAAAATGAGTTCTCAGGTGGCTGATGAGTCCAATGCTGGAGCTGCAGTCACTGTCACAGGTGAGGCAGACGGTTTTTCAAGGGGCAGGTGTGTGGGGTGCTTGGGCTGACGTGCGCTCCTTCCACTGTTTGTGCTTGGCTTCCGCTTGCTCCCGGCAAAGAGACTTGAGGTGTTCAGCGCCTTCCCAGATGATTCTCCTCCACTTTGTGCGCTCTTGGGCCAGGGATTCCCAGGTGTAGGTGGGGATATTGCACTTTTTCAAGGAGGCTTTGAGGGTGTCCTTGAAGCATGTCCTCGGCTCACCATCGGCTCTCTTGCCTTGTCGGAGCTCCGAGTAGAGCGCTTGCTTTGGGAGTCTCATATCGGGCATGCGGACGATGTGCCCGTCCATTGGAGCTGATCGAGCGTGGTGAAAGTTCCGATGCTGGGGATGTTGGCCTGAGCGAGAACACTGACTATGGATTTGCAGGATCTTGCAAAGGCAGCTTTGATGGTACCTCTCCAGTGCATTGAGGTGTCTGCTGTATATAGTCTATGCCTCTGAGGCATAAAAGAGGGCGGGTATAATTACTGCTCTGTAGACCATGAGTTTGGTGCTGGGTTTGAGGACATGGTCTTCAAACACTCTCTTCCTCAGGCGACCGAAGGCTGCACTGGTACACTGAAGGCGGTGCTGGACTTCGTCAACGACATCTGCCTTTGTTGACAGTAGGCTCCCAAGGTATGGAAAGTGGTTCGCGTTGTCCAAGGCCCCGTCATGAACTTTGATAATCGGGAAGTTGTACTGTGTGGCGGGGACAGGTTTTTAGAGGACCTTTGTCTTTCGGATGTTTAATATAAGGCCCATGCTCCCATATGCTTCAGTGAAGGTGCAGACGACGGTTTGGAGTTCGACCTCAGAGTGTGGGCAGAAGCAAGCATCGTCTGCATACTGTTATTTGATGACAGAGGATGGGACGACCTTTGATCTGGCCTGGAGGTGACGGAGGTTGAACAGTTTCCCGTTTGTTTTGTAAATTAGCTCTGTACGTGAATTGGGTCTGTGGGGGATTTGTTGGTCAGGATCACGGTTTGCCTGTTGTTGCAACGCAGGCGGAAGATGGTGACAACATTTTGAAGGCAACCGTATTTGAGGAGGACACTCTATAATCCCTCATTGTTGACAGTATCGAAGGCCTTTGTCAGGTCCAAGAAGGCCATGTACAGCGGTTGGTGCTGTTCCCTGCATTTCTCTTGCAGTTGACGCGCAGTGAAGATCATGTCCATTGTGCCCCTTAGTGGGCGGAATCCTCATTGTGACTCCGGGAGGAGCTCTTCAGCCACTGGATGAAGGCGATTCAGGATGATTCTTGCGATGACTTTCCCTGTGGCAGACAGCAGGGAGACTCCTCTGTAATTACCGCAATCGGACTTGTCACCTTTCTTGAAGATGGTCAAGATTACGGCGTCTCTGTGCTCTCCTCCTTCTAAATAGGGAAATGAGTTCATATATTCACACCAACAGTACTTCTCCGCCATGTTTTAGCGCCTTGGTGGGGATTCCAACTGCTCCTGAGGCCTTGTTGTTCTCCAGTTGTCGGATGGCCTTTTCAACCTTATGCCGGGCTAGGATTGTGCTGAGGTGGTGGCGGGTAGCATGCTGCGGGATGGAGTTGAGGACACTCGCATCAAAGTCAGAGTTTTGGTTAAGGAGATCATCGAAGTGTTCCTTCCAGCGGACACTGACTGCCTCCCTGTCTTTGATGTGTACCTCCCTGTTCTTGGTCCGCAGTGGGCTAGGACCTTGGGTGCGTGTGTCATAGTTGGTCTTGACTGCGCTAAATAACTAGTTATGCTTCTGCTCCCTAATCATTTGTTTTTTTCCCGCTGGCCTTTCATTGGGGGTCCATCTCTGAGGGAGGAAGAGAGAGGAAAAGACGCATATCCGATTCGCGTTCTACTTTCATGCAATGGTCCATGTTTATTTTCCTATTGTATGAACAGCGCAGGGGCACAGACTGGAAAGGCCAGCGTATCAAACAATGATGAGGATGGGATTCGAATCCACGCATGCAGAGCACAATGGATTAGCACCACCATCAGTTCTAATGGTCGGTTTTGAGCCAGGTTCAGAGCAGAAAAGAAAACATTTCACCCAGCGAGTTAATCGACCGTGCACCACTCCACCGCTCTCCTCATAGTCCTACAAGTTTTTCCGTTCCGACTATATATCAGTAATTTGAGCCATACCATTAGCTAAGTGTAGCAATATTGGAGGAGAAGGTGACCTTGGACAGAAGGATCTGTAGTGTTTTAGTTTTAACTCTCGTCACTCTTTAGGGTAATCACAGCTAAGATGAAACAAAGCTTTAAACTTTTCAAACAATTGGTTATATTAACATAATAATACAAATTTTACAGATAGAGATTTGTACAAACTTTATGTCATTTGTGCAAAACGAAACTCAGAATGGTCAATTTTCTGCTTTAGGAGACGGGGAGATTAATTATGTGTTGGCATCCTCCTTGTTGTTTTTCTAGTCGATCTTCGCAGTCTCCTCTCCATTTTTCTGTCTCCTGGACTGTCTCCTGGAATGTATTCTGCTTTTTACTTTAGAATGACCGCTCTTATACCATTGCTGCTGACAGAACAAGCCTTCCAGTGACTTTCCATTCTCTCTCTCCCATGGTTACACAGACTGATGCTACCGGACAGCACCGAGTGTATCCGAAGGTTCCTCAGAGACTCTCGAGACCTCCTTATCTGGAGCTTCCAGACAATCTGCCTTCGAGACACACAACAATGCAAAATCGTCGAGCAGAAACTGATAGCCAAATTCCGCACTTATGAGGACGGCCTCAACCGCGATCTTGGGTTCATGTCACGCTACATGTAACCCCACCTGACGTAGGGTCACCCAGACTTGAGTCGTCGTTGGTTTGTTCTCTTTACACAGATGCGGCCGGATCTGCTGTGATTTCCAGCAAAAAAAAACAATGTTTTTTGTCTGTTTTTTGTTTTTCATACAGACCCCCAGCATCTGCAACATTTGACCCCTTGTGACCCGACCTCATTGTTCTTTGATGTAATGTTTTCCTGACTAACCTGTTTGGACATCATTCACACCTTTGATTGCTGTGATTATCTTTCTGTCGAGGTGTGATAAATGGCAGTTAGAAAGATTGCCTGTAATCATCTGGCATTATTCTCTGACTATATAAGCTGTGTCTTTATGCATCTCTCCATTTCACCTAACGAAGGAGCAGCGCTCCGAAAGCTTGTGATTTCAAATAAAACTGTTGGACTATAACCTGGTATTGTGTGACTTCTTACATTTGGCTAATCAAGGCAAGTATCCCATATGCCTTCTTAATCAATTTATCAGGGATCTATGTACATGCACATCAAGGTCTCTCTGACCCTCTGTCCTACCTAGGTTCCTACTATTCATTGTGTATTCCCTTGCCTTGTTAGTCCTCCCAAAATGCATCACCTCAAACTTTTCAGGTTTAAATTCCATTTGCCACTGTTCTGCCCATCTGACCAACCCGTCTATATCGTCCTGTAGCCGGAGGCTTCCCTCCTCGCTATTTACCACTCCACCAATTTTCGTGGAATCTGCAAACTTACTGATCATACCTCCTACATTCATATCTAAATCATTAATGTTCACTAAACAGCAAGGGACCCAGCACTGACCACTGCGGTACACCAATGGACACAGGCTTCCAGTCACAAAAAGAACCTTCGACCATCACATTCTGCCTCCTGCCACTAAGCCAATTTTGTATCCAATGTGCCGAATTGCACTGGATCCCACTGGCTCTTAACTTCTTGACCAGTCTCCCATGCGGGACGTTGTCTGAAGCTTCTGGTCTGATCTCGTCAAAATAAGATCCAGGCGAAGAAAATAACAAAACAATAACCTTGCAGCTTGAGCGTAATTCTTTCTCGTCTCTTGAAATCTTGCAAAAGAGCATTGGTGACAATTTGAATGCGCCTTCCTCGCTGGCGGATCTCTCCGGCTCTGAGAGGGGTAAATGCAGGCCCCAACTCCACCTCTTATTTATTTGAGCATTGAATGGAGCTTTAAACAGTATTGCAGCAAGCAGGAAAACCCGAGCGGATTTCAAGACTAACGCATTAACCCTTCTGGCCATCGCAGCTGCAAGCGGCAGGTGCTGCGCGGCCGGAGAGCAGAGAGTTGCTGTTTTGCTTCAAAATTTCACTTTCCAGCGCTGGAACCAACGGACCCTATCCTAAAATTGGACTTTGGTGGGACTCGAATCGACAACCTCTGAATGTTTCTATAGAATGCAATCAGCGAGAAGTCCAATGCGCGAGCTATTGCATCACTGAGCGCAGAATTCTCAGCACCTTGTTCAGGAGAATCCTTGTTTCTGTTGAACATGCTGTAGGAAACATGTACAGTTAATCCATGAGTTTACTCGTCTTCCCGTTTGTGACAAATGTCTTGTCACTGCGTTGGAATGGAGTCTGTTTCTTAACATCAGATTTACTGATTTAAGAGTGTAAACGCCTCCACTCCCTCCTATAAATAAGTAAAACTCCCATCCGCTATTGCAACATTGTGGGCCCGAGGAACTTCAGTGCCCACATGGAACAGCTAATAAGAACATAAGAAATAAGAGCAGGAGTAGGCCACACGGCCCCTCGAGCCTGCTCCACCATTCAATAAGATCCTGGCTGATCATCGACCTCAATTCCACTTTCCTGCCCGATCTCCATATCCCATGATTTCCCTAGACTCCAAAAATCTATATCTCTCAGCGTTGAATATAATCAAAGACTCAGCATTCACAGGATAAGGAGATAACATTTGGAGACACACCAATTGTACTTTCGCATCCGGTAGAAATGTCATAAGCAAAATCAATGCGATTTCCAGATGAGGTTTGAATTCACAACCTCGGCATCTCCCGAGCGTGGACTGTAATAAAAGGACCGCGTGCTAACCGATTGCGCCACTAGAGCCGCGCGCAGGCACTGTGAGGTCTCAGTGCTCCCATCACACAGCTGCCTTTTCCACCTGTCTTATAAGTGAGAAGACATCGACTCATTCAGCAGAGAAGGAGGCCATTCATCCCGTTCTGTCTGCAGGAAGCTATCAATTATTCAGACTCCACTGATTTTTCTCCATAGCCCGCTTTATGTTCGTGTGTATCTGTTTATTATTTCTGTTGAATTTGGATATATGTGCCTGATATTTATAAATACATTTGTGTATCTTTCTGTGAGTTTTAAATGAAATTGTGTGTAACTGCCTTAGTTATCAAATTATTTGTGTTCATCTGTGTTATTATAAATGTGTTTGTTTGTACCTCTGTTTTATTTATGAACATGTCTCTGTGTATCGCTCTGTTATAATTATATTTGCGTTCATTTAAGAGTTATGTACAAATAAAATAGATACAAATACACACAGAGAATATACATTTAAAACGATGCGTCGCAATAAAATTACAAACAAAACTTGCATTCAAATACATAAACACTAACACAGATAAACAAAATGTATTTATATACAACACAACAACTCACAACTACATTTGTTACTAACACAGTGAAACCAACAGATATTTACAATTACCACAGATAAAAGAAAAAGTTGCTCACTCCGGTTCCTCGGGAAATGCTGCTGTGCCTGTTTTTGCTGTGCTTGTGCTCTGTGTGTGGGAAGGTTTGGCCGGGCCGCGGTATATCGTTTCCCAGGGATGGGCTGTAATGCGCTGTCTGAGGCTACATTCACTGCTCTATTATATATGTAATAATAATGACCTGGACTTGGTTATACGGGGCATAATTCCTTGTATTCTATGATTCCATCGAACCAGCGCTCGTTATAGACATTGCATCATTTCCATTGCTTATGAAATCGATGGCAACATAAATCGGGCTGTTTCTATAATGGGCGTCCGATTACGATGCCCGGTTTTTTCCTGGATGACAAGTTGAAGGTTTACTCGTTTATCATTATTCCCTTTATCTCCGTCATTTCACTCCAGTCAAATGAACTGAGTTTAGGTGTCAGCCGTGGCTCAGCGGCAGCAAACTCAAGCCCCACTCCAGAGACTTGAGTACATAATCCAGGCTGACACTCCAGTGCAGTACTGAGGGAGAGCTGCACTGTCGGTGGTGCCGTCTTTCGGATGTAGACGTCAAATCGAGGCCTCGGGTATTCAATGGCACTATTTCGAAAATAACAGAGTATTTTTGCTAATGTAGTGCCCATTATTTATCACTCAACCAACGAGACTAAACAGATGATCTGGTCATTAAGATTGGTAAAATGATTTGAAGTTAAATTTGTTCCCAATAGATAATATTATTTTGTGCTAACTACTCTTTAGTTCTTTCCCCGCTAGTGTATCATTCAGTGTCAATCTCAGAGGAAGGAAGAAGGAAGGGAGGGAGGGAAAGTTCTATCTCTCATTCGTGATCACTGTCCCACCTTCATTCAATTACAATTGGGTGAACAATTCTAATGGTCAGTCTTAATTTCAATAAGCTAGAAACAATGCAGGGACACAGACCGGGGTCATCACTGTCAAGATTAGGAACCAAGGCCTATTATATATAGAATAAAGAGACATGATTATCTGCATTAAACGTCGTACAGAATAATGACAAAGATGTGATTCGAACACAAACATGCAGAGCGCAATGGATTAACAATACGACAGCCTTGACCTCACGGACATTAATCTAATTGAAAGTGTTTGGTGAAATAACAGAGAGGATTGTTGAAGGGAATGCAAAGGATGTTGTCTGCATGGATTATCGGAAGGCGATTGACAAAGGACCACATAGAAGGTTGATTAACAAATTTTAGGTTCATGGAATAGGTGGGTCAGTGGCAGCTTGGATAAGGAATTAGCTTAAGGACAGAAAGCAGCGTGTTGAGGTATATGGCTGTTTTTCAGACTGGAGGATGGTAGACAGTGCTGTTCCCCAAGGATCAGTGCTGGGGCCACTGCTTTTTTTGAAATATATAAATGACCTTGATCTTGGAATAAAGAGTAGAATTTCTAAATTTGACGATGACATCAAGCTTGGGCGTGTGGCAAACAGTGATGATGATACCAATCGACTGCAACAGGACATAGAAAGGCTAGCAGAATGTGCAGACAAGTGCAGATGGAATTTAATACACAGAAGTGTGAGGTGGTGCATTTTGGCAGAAGAAACAGGGAGAGGCAATATGCACTTAATGGCACAGTTTTAAAGAGAGTGCAGGGACAGGGGGACCTGGGAATGAATGTGCATAGGTCCCTGAAGGTGGCGGGACATATTGAGAGAGTGGTTAAAGAAACATATGGGATCTTGGGCTTCATAAATAGAGGTATTGAGTAAAAAAGAAGAGAAGTTATGCTGAACCTTTATAAAGCGCTGGTTAGGTCATAACAGAACGGTTGCGTCCAGTTCTGGTCACCACACATTAGGAAGGATGTGAAGGCCCTTGACAGGGTGCAGAGGATATTTACCAGAATGGTTCTGGGGATGGGGGATCTTAGCTATACGGACAGGTTGGAGAAGCTGGATCTGTTTCCATTAGAGCAAAGGAGGCTGAGGGGTGATTTTGATAGAGGTGTCCAAGGTTATGACGGGTTTTTATAGGCTAGACGGGGAAAGGCTGTTCCTACTAGTTGATGGTAGAAGGAATAGAGGACACAAATTTAAGGTTTTGGGCAAGAGATACAGGGGGGATGCGAGGAAAAACTTTGTTACATAGCCAGTGGTGATGGCCTGAAACTTGCTTCCGATGGAAGTGGTGTAAGCGGAGACACTCAATATTTTCAAGGGGAGACTGGATAGACAATTGAGCGGAATAAACTTGCTACGGGGTTAGAGCGGGGGAATGGGACTGGCTGAATTGCTCTACAGAGAGCCAGCATGGACTCGATGGGCCGAATGTCTTCCTTCTGTGTCGTTCTGACTCTAAGACCTCGTCTCACTTCTTCCTCACATTCCATTTCCAGCTTTTTGCATCCAAACAGAAATACTGCCCAAGAAAGTCCCCTTTGCTGCTTGACCTGCCCGTGCACCCAGACCGACAATGTTGAAAATGTACAACCAGCTTCTGTAAGCAAAAGGCCTTCCATTACTTAAGGTGAGGGTCTGTCAGAAGCGGTCCATTTTAAGACAGATTCAGAATAGAGAAGACAACGTTTCGCCGAGTGAGTTAATCGATCACAGCAGGACTCGAATCTGCAAGCGTCCAATAACTTAACAATGCATTAGTCGAAGTCAGACGTCTTATCCTTTCAGTCACGCGGCCGCAGTCGACGCTAAAAAAGATTGTTGTTGGTGAACTGTGATCAACTCCAGGGCAACAGCTCATAAAAGGAAGTGGATTTAGGAAAGGATCAACATAATGGCCCAGAAATTCGGGTCCCAACGCGTGAGTACGGACGGAGTACTCACGCGTGGACCCGATGGAAGTGCCGGTTTCTTGCATGCACTACGCATGCGCGGGAAACCGGCATTTCCGATCCTCTGAACCAAGGGGTTCAGAGGTCGAACGCGTGCGGGCAGGAGTCTGCGTGTGCGCATTGAACTTCCTCTTTTTTTACAGGTTTGCCTGTGCGTGAAGGCCTCTACATTTTACACATTAAAAAACCAGACGTAAGGACTACATTTTCAAAGGTAAGTGGTCAATTAATTAAAATTAGAACATTTTTTCCACAGGTTTATTATTTTTAAATACTTTACAGTAAGGTAAGTGTAATTTTAGCCCCGATTTTTTGTAAAATTATTTTTTTCAAAATTTAAATTATTGTTTAAAATAGTTATTTAATGTTATTTATAGTTGATTTAAAGAGTGTGATTATTTTTCAAATTTATTTTAAGGTTAAGTACTGTTTTGGGCGCCCGGAGTTTTCATGAGTTTGACAGGTCTTTCTGTCAAACTCATGAATGGACTTTTCCCTCCTCCGATTGGTTGCCCGTGGCTCACGTGATCCCAGCCGACGCCTCGCACTAAGTACGCCGCTGGATCACGCAAGCACAGCGTGCCGGAAGCTGGACCGGGCCACAGAGTGGAAATGCACGCAGGCCCAGGCCTCAACTGCCGGCGCACTAGGTAAGTGTAGGCCGGGGGGCTTGCACCCGTGGGAAGCCCCCGACACGAATTTCTGGGCCATTAGCTGTGTTCGAACCAGCGCAGAGAAACCCAATGTAACTTCGAGCACAAACACCTTAACAACTCGATCATCACAGCTGAAATCGCTCTCCTTTCAAAATGGCTAACACACAGAATGATACGGGACTGTGAGATCACCCGGTTTAAAGAGACACAGAATGATCCAAGACTGTGAGCGCTCCCGATTTAAACAGACACAGAATGACCCGGGACTGTGAGCACTCCCTGTTTAAAAAGACACTGAGTGATCCGGGACTGTGAGCACTCCCGGTTTAAAAAGACACTGAGTGATCCGGGACTGTGAGCACTCCCTGTTTAAAAAGACACTGAGTGATCCGGGACTGTGAGCACTCCCGGTTTAAACAGACACAGAATGATCCAGGGCTGTGAGCTCACCCGGTTTAAAGAGACATTGGAGTTCCGGGACTGTGAGCACTCCCGCTTTAAATAGATACTGAGTGATCCGGGACTGTGAGCACCCCCGGTTTAAAAAGACACAGAATGAGCAGGGTACTGAGTTTGGATGATCAGCCATGATCTCATTGAATGGCAGAGCAGGCTCCAGGGGCCGAATGGCCTACTCCTGCTCCTACCTTCTATGATCCGGAACAGACAACAATCCCGATTAAGATTAGTAGCGAAGTCAAATGCCTTATCCATTAGGCCAAGGACATTTCGGGTGCAATCCGGCTATTTTGCTTCCGAAGACTGGCCGTGCTTTCGCAATGCTTGTCTGTTGAGCTTTCCCACAGCACTAAATGTGTCGAATGGTTTCAAAGCATTAAATCAGGTTGGTGCGAATGGGACATTTGCCCCCAGGAACAATGGTGGGAGCAGAGCAAACTTAACGGTGCAAGTAGGTGAAAGTGAATGTTAGATTAAGGTAATTCCGCAGGAAAGTGACAATGACATGGAAGGAGGGAAGTAAAGGAGGGCTATTGATTGTGGAAGGAGGAAAAAGCTGTGAAGAGAGGCGGGTTTGAAGGAGGGAACAGATTTTCATCGCCAACAAATAATATTTAGTCATGGAGTGAAGATTAATTTTTTGCTGTGTTCTATTAGCAGGTGCTGCAGAAAACAGCAAACTCTACCGTGACTAGATATAAAGCAAACTGTACCGTGACTCGGGTTGGAATCGAGGTCGCTGCGGCCAAAACGCAGAGTACTAACCACTATACGATCACGGCGTCACATATCAGCTGCTGCAACTTAGTTCTGACCACAGCAAAGTCACACACGCCACTGCTTAGAAAAGATGGATTTTTGGTGAAGAGGCCAAAATCAGCACCGCCAGAAATTTTGACAGCGGTGGAATTCGACCCAAGGCCCCGCAGCGACTGGACCCTTAATCCAGAATGGGAACTAGTGCAGCCGCAGTTACATTTAAAATTATTTTCGCCCTTTGACACGAGGAGGAGCATAAAAATATAGAAACATAGAAGATAAGAGTAAGAGTAGGCTAATCGTCCACTCGAGCCTGCTCCGCCATTTACTGAGATCATGGCTGATTATCCAAATTAGTTACCCTTTCCCTGCTTTCTCCCCATATCCCTTGATCCCTTTAGCTTTAAGAAATATATTTAACTCCATCTTGAATATATTAATGAATTGCCCTCCACTGCCGCCTGCGGTAGAGAATTCCACAGGTTCACCACTCTCTGGGTGAAGAAATTCCTCCTCCTCTCTGTCCTAAATGGCTTACCCCTTATCCTTAGACTGTGACCCCTGGTTCTGGACATCCCCGCCATCGGGAACATCCTTCCTGCATCCAATCTCTCTAGTCCTGTTAGAATTTTATAGGATCCCCTCTCATTCTCCTGAACTCCAGCGAATATAAGCCCAAGCAACCCAATCTCTCCTCATACGTCATTCCTGCCATCCCAGGTATAATTCTGGTGAATCTTCGCTACAATCTCTCCATGGCAATAACATCCTTCCTCAGATAAGGCGACCAAAACTGCACACAATACTCAAGGTGTGGTCTCACCAAGGCCCTGTACAACTGCAGCAAGACATATTTGCTCCTGTACTCGAATCCTCTCGCTATGAAGGCCAACATACCATTTGCCTTCTTAACTGACTGCTGCACCTGCATGCTTACCTTCAGCGACTGGTGCATAAGGACACCCAGGTCTTGTTGCACTTCCCCTTCTGCCAAACTATTGCCACTCAGAAAATAATGTGCCTTCCTGTTTATGCCACCAAAGTGGATAACCTCACATTTATCCAAATTGAACTGCACTCACCCCTGGAGGGCCAGAAAGACAAAAAAGACCGGGTTGGGAGTCGAACCCAGGATCGCATGTTTACAAGACAGCCATTTTGACCAGCTAACCAGTCTTTGTAGGGAAATGGTGTTAGGGAAATTGACGGGATTGAAGGCTGATAAATCCCCAGGGCCTGATAACCTACATCCTAGGGTACTTAAGGAACTGGCCCTAGAAATAGTAGATGCATTGCTGGTCATCTTCCAAAATGTTATAGACACTGGAACAGTTCCAATAGATTGGAGGGTAGCCAATGTTACCCCACTATTCAAAAAAGTAGTAGAGAGAAAACAGGGAATTATTGACCAGTAAGCCTGACATCGGTAGTGGGGAAAATGCTAGAGTCCATTTTTAAAGATTTAATAGCAGAGCACTTGGAAAACAGTGACAGGATCGGACAAAGTCAACATGGATTTACAAAAGGTAAATCGTGCTTGACTATTCTACGGGAATTTTTTGAGGATGTAACTAGTAGAATAGATAAGGGAGAACCAGTGGCTGTGGTGTATTTGGACTTTAAGAAGGCTTTTGATCAGGTCCAGCATAAGAGATTAGCGTGTAAATTTGAGGCACATGGGATTGGGTTAAGGCACTGACTTGGATAGAGAACTGGTTGGCAGACAGGAAGCAAAGAGTTGGAATTAACGGGTCTTTTTCCAAGTGGCAGGCAGTGATTAGTGGGGTACTGCAGGGATCGGTACTAGGACCTCAGCTATTCACAATATATATTTAAATGATCTGGACGAGGGAACTAGATGTAATATCTCCAAGTTTGCAGATGACAAAAAGCTGGCTGGGCGTATGTGATGTGAGGAGCAGGCCGAGAAACTCCAGAATGATTAGGACAGGTTGGGTGATTGGGCAGAAGCATGGCAGATGCAGTATAATGTGAATAAATGCGAGGTTGACCATTTTGGTGGCAAAAACAGGAAGGCAGATTATTATCTGAACGACAATAGATTGGGAGAAGGGGAAGTGCAACGAGACCTGGGTGTCCTTGTGCACCAGTCGCTGAAGGTATGCATGCAGGTGCAGCAGGCGATTAAGAAGGCAACTGGTATGTTGGCCTTCGTAGTGAGAGGTTTCGAGTACAGGAACAAGGATGTCTTGCTGCAGTAGTGCAGGGCCTTGGTGAGATCACATCTTGAATATTGTGTGCAGTTTTGGTCGACTTATATGAGGAAGGAAGTTCTTGCCATGGAGGGAGTGCAGCGAATATTCACCAGACTGATACCTGGGATGGCAGGAGTGACGTATGAGGTGAGATTGGGTCGATTGGGCTTATAATCGCTGGAGTTTAGAAGAATGAGAGGGGATCTCATTGAAACTTATAAAATTCTAACAGGACTAGATAGACTAGATGATGGAAGGATGTTCCCGGTGGCCGGGGAGTCCAGAACCAGGGGTCACAGTCTAAGAATAATTGGTAAGCCATTTAGGACAGAGATGAGGAGGAATTTCTTCACCCAGAGAGTGGTGAACCTGTGGAATTCCCTACCACAGAAGCCAGTGGAGGTTATTTCATTACATATATTCAAGTTGAAGTTAGATATATTTCTTAAGGCTAAAGGGATCAAGGGATATGGGGAGAAGGCAGTGGCAGGATACTGAATTTGGATGATCAGCCATGATCTCATTGATTGATGGAGCAGGCTCGAGGGGCCGAAGGGCCTACTCCTGCTCCTATCTTCTATGTTTAAGCCATGGAAGCAAACTATTCTGCCACCCTTTGCCTCCGCTCACCGATATTTGTCAGCTGCCTGTCACTGCCTCTTGGAGTCTGAGGCGTTTTGTAATTATCCATCTCTCTTGTCTATTCCACCATGTGTCCCGATGCTGTCTGTATCTCTCCCTGTGTTTATCTCAGTGTCAGTCTGTGGGTTGATTCTGAATGAATACATGTGTGTGTGTGTCTTACATGAAATAAATGAAGGCATTAGACAATTCTTCCTCTGACACTGGGGAACTAATGAGCCAACAGTTATAACAAGATATTGTTTATTGTGAAGCACGGTGGCATAGTGGTTAGCACTGTTGCCTCATAGCGCCAGTGACCTGGGTTCGAATCCAGCCTCTGGGTGACTGTCTGTGTGGAGTTTGTACATTTTCCCCGTGTTTGTGTGGGTTTACTCCAGGTGCTCCGGTTTCCTCCCACAGTCTAAAGATGGGCAGGTTAGGTGGATTGGCTATGATAAATTGACCCTTAGTATTAGGGGGATTAAATACGTGGGGTTACGGGGATAGGGTGGGATATGTGTTGGTGTAGGGGTTACGGGGATCGGGTGGGATATGTGTCGGTGCAGGCTCGATGGGCCGAAATGGCCTCTATCTGCACTGTGGGGTTTCTGTGATCTGTGAAATACAATATTCCATCCTGAATGATTTAGGCTCAATTCTGTGCAAAAGGAACTTTGACCCCAACGTGTTTCCAACAGGCCTCCTTTTTATTTGACGTCACAAACGCCACCATTGCACCTCAAGATAATTCATAACTAATAAACAGAGAAGTCAAGCACTGAAAGGCTATTTGTAGAAAGGGCTTGTGAGACTGTGGAATGCACTGGCCCAGAGCAGCAGATTTAAAACAAGGTTTAAAACCTGCAGCGTGTGGGAGGAAGGGAAGACAGGGGCAAGAGAGCGACAGGTAAGATCATCTTGGAAAGCACTGGCCCCCAATCTGCTTTAAATCCCCCCACTATATTTAAACACATTTAATGTCATGCTCACACATTGATGCATTTGAGCAATATATGTGATTTAACGCTTTCTCTGGTCTAAAATAACTGCGTAATATATTTGAACTCAGCCGCGGAGTTTAGGCTTTACGCTGAATATTTATCTATAACTTAGAATCAGTTTATAAGATGGAGACAAAATTTCAGCAGCCGGCGGGCAGGGAGCAGGGGCTGAGGCTGATCTGTGTCTTGTGGAAACATAACGCAATGTTCCTGCTGTTTATTTTCATTATCCTGCAGAATATTCGATACTCTTCTCAACATCATATATTACCATTAAATATCGGAATTTGTCCATTATTTTATGGATCGCTGCGATTCTTCTCGATTTGATGAATTTGCAGCAATAGTAAACAGGGTCAGCGATTTGAGAATTTAACTTGTTGGAGGCGGTGCTTCCGTAGCTGCGATGACCGAGTGGTTAATGCTTTGACCTTGCAAATCTGATGGGGTTTCCCTATGCAGGTTTGAATCCTGCTTGCGGTGGGTTCTCACATTATTGGAATTAATTCTCTCAAATAATTTATTTTCTTAAATGTGCTCCCTCTGGAAGGATTTTGGAATTTTCAAAACCGGTTTTAGAAACATAGAAACATAGAAGATAGGAGCAGGAGTAGTCCATTCGGCCCCTCAAGCCTGCTCCACCATTCAATGAGATCATGGCTGTAATGAAATCTGTTTGTCTTGATCCTGTATTTCCTGTATTCGTTTTGCACTCATGTATATTACCCTCCCCCACACGGTGTATAGTTTCACTTCCTCTTTCCTGACTAACCTGGAAGGTTCCAGGTCTTGGCTCTTGGCTCCGCCCCTGACTTCTCTTACATACAGATCCCGGGATCTGTATGACTCATTCCTGTGAACCAGTCGGTGTGTTGAGATGTTAGCTCTGATCTTAGTGATTAAAAGCCAACTTGTTTAAGTCTATAACTTCTAGTTTTGTGGTTATTGAAGGCACATCAATTTTAATCACTAAAGAATACTAGGATGGATCGACTCCTAAAACCAGAGTGTCTGGACTTGGATCCACATTCTGCTGAAGCATCAAATCAATTTGGGCACTGGCTCAAATGCTTCGAACTCTTCACGGGGGCCTCATCCGCTAGCGAGGTAGATAAACTGAGTCTACTGACTACCCGCGTTAGTCATCAGATTTATTCATTCATCCGGGACGCCACCTCATACACGGAGGCCATCACTATCCTGAAGGCCCAATACCAGAGGCTGGTAAACGAAGTGTATGCCAGACATCTGCTGGCTACACGCAGGCAGCGACCTGAGGAATCAATGGACGATTTCTTACAGGGCCTAAAGGACTTGGTCCGGGACTGTAACTGCAAGGCCGTGATGGCCAACATGTACTCTGATGAATTGGTCCGCGATTCCTTCATCATGGGCCTCAAATCGAATTATATCCGGCAGAGACTGCTGGAGAAGGAGGTCCTGGACTTAAAAAAGGCAGTGGCCACTGCGCGATCGCTGGACGTGGCCCAGAAAAACTCTGACTCTAATTCTTCTGGCCATGCGGCCCTAACCGCCTCATGCGCGCCGAGCGGGCCGCCATCTTGGAATCAGCCATCTTCCCCATCCAGGTCTCAGACCAGCTCTATGCCGCCGGAGTCCCCACACAGAAGTCCACCCAGGAGTCCGACTACAGCGGCAATGTCTCGAGGCCTGAAATGCTACTTCTGCGGCCAGGCCAAGCACCCCAGACAACGATGCCCAGTGAAGGACGCTAAATGCTTCAAATGTAAGAAAAAGGGGCATTTTTACAAAGTCTGCAGGGGGAATCTGATTTCCAACTCTGTCTCTGCCTCGTGCGTGCCGTGCGGGCCGCCATCTTTGGATCTGCCATCTTTTCCCGACTCAACGGCCGCCCAGGGCCCAACAGTGGCTTTGATCACGGTGGATCAATCCAGGCCACACCCGTTGAAAAAATCCATGATGGACATACAGGTAAACGTGAATTTAACGAAATGTTTAATTGACTGTGGGAGTACCGAGAGTTTTATCCACCCTAGCCTGGTATGGCAGCACTCATTAACGGTAACCCCTACACGGAGCAGAATTGCTATGGCTGCTAAGCCCCACACTTCGGACATTTTGGGCTACTGTGTGGTAACACTGACTGTAAAAGGCACGGACTGCAAGGATTTTAAACTCCTCATGATGCCAGAACTCTGTGTTAATGTAATCTTGGGCCTGGACTTCCAGTGCCACCACGACAGTGTCACGCTAGCATATGGCGGGTCCCAGCCACCACTCACAATCTGTGGCCTATCAACCTTAAAAATCAGCCCACCCTCTTTATTCGCTAATCTCACTCCGAACTGTAGGCCCATAGCGACCAAAAGTAGATGGTACAGTCTGGAAGACAGACACTTTATCAAGGCGGAAGTGGACAGACTCCTGCGGGAAGGCATTATTGAATGCAGTACCAGTCCGTGGCATGCCCAAGTAGTCATAGTTAAAAATAGCGAAAAGAAATGGATGGTAATTGACTACAGCCAGACTGTTAATATTTATACCCAGCTGGACACCTACCCTTTACCCCGCATATCAGAAATGGTCAACCAGATTGCGCAATACCGAGTCTTCTCGACTATCGACCTCAAATCCGCTTATCACCAGCTCCCCATTAGAACGGAGGACCACCCATAACCGCCTTTGAGGCGAACGGACGCCTCTACCATTTTCTCAGAGTGCCCTTCGGGGTAACAAATGGGGTCTTGGCCTTCCAACGTGAGATGGACCGCATGGTTGACGAGAATAAACTACAAGCTACCTACCCCTATCTGGACAATGTCACTATCTGCGGGCACAACCAGCAAGACCACAATCTAAAACTTGCGAGATTTTAAAAAAACTGCCCTAAAGCTGAATCGAACCTACAACGAAGACAAATGTGTCTTCAACACAACCCGTCTCTGTATCCTCGGCTGTGGTGGAAGATGAGGTAATTGGACCGGACCCTGACCGATTACGCCCCCTAAAGGAACTGCCCCTGCCACACAATCCCAAAGCTTTAAAAAGGTGCCTGGGATTTTTTCGTATTATGCCCAATGGGTGCCCAATTACTCTGATAAGGCCCAACCCCTCATTAAATCGACGTCCTTCCCACTATCAGCTGAAGCTCGGGAGGCTTTCACCAGTATCAAACAGGACATTGAAAGGGCTGCAGTGTGTGCAGTGAACGAACGCATTTACTTTCAAGTCGAAAGCGATGCGTCAGACTTTGCCTTAGCTGTGAGCCTCAATCAGGCTGGGAGACCTGTGGCCTTCTTGCCCTGAACCCTTCAGGGACCTGAAATCAGGCACTCTTCTGTCGAGAAGGAGGCACAGGCTATAGTGGAGGCAGTGCGGCACTGGAGACACTACCTAGCCGGCAAACGTTTCACCCTGCTCACTGACCAGCGGTCGGTGGCTTTCATGTTTAATAACAAACAAAGGGGGAAAATCAAGAATGACAAAATACTCAGGTGGAGGATCGAACTATCCATGTTCGACTATGATATTATGTACAGGCCGGGAGCCCTTAATGAACCCCCAGACGCCCTATCGCGGGGAATGTGTGCCAGCATTCATACGGACAAATTACAGGGTCTCCACAACCACCTCTGTCACCCAGGGGTCACCCGACTATACCATTTTATAAAGTCCCGCAATCTGCCCCACTCCATCGAGGAGGTCAGGGCAATGACCAGAGCCTGCCGCATCTGTGCGGAATGCAAGCCTCGCTTCTACAGGCCTGACCGTGCACACCTTATCAAAGCCACACGGCCATTCGAGCGCCTAAGTCTGGACTTCAAGGGACCACTTCCCTCTGCCGACCATAACGTATACTTCCTCAATATCATTGATGAATATTCCCGCTTCCCCTTCGCCATTCCCTGCCCAGACATGACCAGTGCCACGGTCATCAAGTGTCTCTGTAATCTATTCTGCATGTTTGGCAGGCCGAACTACATACACAGCGATAGGGGGACGTCATTCATGAGTGACGAACTGTGCCAGTTCTTGCTCTCGAAGGGGATAGCCACTAGCAGAACCACTAGCTACAACCCCCGGGGTAATGGGCAAGTGGAAAGGGAGAATGCTATTGTTTGGAAGGCTGTCACGTTAGCCCTAAAGTCAAAAGGCCTTCCGACGTCCCGCTGGCAGGAAGTCCTCCCAGACGTGCTCCACTCCATAAGGTCTCTTTTATGTACAGCCACTAACGCTACCCCTCACGAAAAGATGTTCGTTTTCCCCCAAAAATCCACCTCGGGCATATCTCTACCCGCATGGCTGACGTCTCCGGGGACAGTACTATTGCGGAAGCACGTGAGAGGCCATAAAATGGACCCCCTTGTGGGAAAGGTACAGCTCTTCCATGCAAACTCTCAGTACGCCTATATCGAATACTCTGACGGATGAGAGGACACTGTTTCCATAAAAGAACTCGCTCCCTCGGGGAGCGGAGAGAACGATGAGAGACTACCCAATGAAGACCTACACTACAAAGAGACAGGATGCCCAGAGGCAGCAATACCAACTTTAACCTGGAGGACACTGCAGATAACCTGGAAGACACTGTGGAGGCCCGGACAGCGGAGGAACCAGAATCCACTCCCCTAGAGGCAACCCAACCGGCTTCGCGCCAATCACTGAGAACTGCAAAACCTCCTGACAGACTCACTTATACCAACTTTTAAGAAACATCACCCCGATGGACTAAATCTAAAGAAGGGGTGAATGTAATGAAATCTATTTGTCTTGATCCTGTATTTCCTGTATTCGTTTTGCACTCATGTATATTACCCTCCCCCACACGGTGTATAGTATCACTTCCTCTTTCCTGACTAACCTGGAAGGTTCCAGGTCTTGGCTCTTGGCTCCGCCCCTGACTTCTCTTACATAAAGATCCCAGGATCTGTATGACTCATTCCTGTGAACCAGTCAGCGTGTTCAGATGTTAGCTCTGATCTTAGTGATTAAAAGCCAACTTGTTTAAGTCTATAACTTCTAGTTTTGTCGTTATTGAAGGCACATCAATGGCTAATCATCCAAATTCAGTACCCCGTTTCCTGCCTTCTCTCCATATCCCTTGATCACTTTAGCCTTAATAAATATATCTAACTCCTTCTTGAAAATATTTAATGAATTGGCCTCTACTGCCTTCTGTGGTAGAGAATTCCACAGGTTCACCACTCTCTGGGTGAAGAAATTCCTCCTCATCTCTGTACTAAATGGCTTACCCCTTATGCTTAGACTGTGACCCCTGGTTCTGGACTCCCCGACCATCGGGAACATCCTTCCTGCATCTAGTCTGTCTAGTCCTGTTAGAATTTTATAAGTTTCAATGAGATCCCCTCTCATTCTTCTAAACTCCAGCGAGTATTATCCCAATCGACACAATCTCTCCTCTTACCTCATTCCTGCCATCCCAGGTATCAGCCTGGTGAATCTTCGCTGCACTCCCTCCATGGCAAAAACATCCTTCCACAGAGAAGGCGACCAAAACTGCACACAATACTCAAGATGTGGTCTCACCAAGGCCCTGTACAACTGCAGCAAGACATCATTGTTCCTGTACTCAAACTTTAAGGAAACTAAAGGATTGGTGAGGGACCTGGATTACTTATTTACTTCAAGAAGGCATGCTCGGTTTGCTGACCGAATTCCAAAAGTGTTCTGCAGATTATCTGGAAGCTCCTGATAAGGAGTCCTCGAGAGTCTTTGAGGAACCTTTGCTTGTACTCGGTGCTGTCCGGTAGCATCAGTCTGTGTATCCATGGGAGACAGAGAATGGAACGTCACTGGAAGGCTTGTTTCTGTCAGCAGCAATGGTACAAGAGCAGCCATTCTAAAGTAAAAAGCAGAACACCGTCCAGGAAACAGAAAAACGGAGAGGAGATCATGAAGACTGACCAGAAAAATACCAACATATAATTCATCTCTCCGGCTCAAGAAAGCCTTGCATTTATATAGCACCTTTCACAACCACTGGAGGTCTCAATGTGCTTTACAGCCAATGAAGTACTTTTTAGGAGTGTAGTCACTGCTGTAATGTGGTGAACGCGGCAGCCAATTTGTGCACAGCAAGCTCCCACAGACAGCATAGTGATAACGACCAGATAATCTGTTTTTGTTATGTTGATGGAGAGATAGCTATTCGCCAGGACACCGGGGATAACTTCCCTCCTCTTATTCGAAATAGTGCCATGCAATCTTATACATCCACCTCAGAGAGCAGCTGGGGCCTCGATTTAATGCCTCATCTGAAAGACAGCACCTCAGACAGTGTAGCACTCCGTCAGCACTGCACTGGGGTGTGAGCCTTGCTTTATGTGCTCAAGTTTCTGGAGTGGGACTTGAACCCACAACCTTCAGAGGTACAGCTGACAGCAGAAGAATTGGCTACTCTGAGGTTCGAGTTGCACCGCTGACTTAAAGGTTGTGCAAATGTCTCTTTGTAAAACTTGTATTATGATGTTAATAAAACCAATTGTTCGGAAAGTTCAAAGTCTTGGTTGATCTTAGCTCTGATTATCCTAAGGAGTGAAGAGAGTTAAAACTAAAACCCTACAGATCCTTCTGTCTAAGGTCACCTTCTCCTCCCAAGCATGCTGCACTTAGCTCATGTCATGGCTCAAATTACTGATATGTAACCGGAATGGAAAAACTTGTAGGACTATGGGGGAGAGCAGCGGAGTGGTGCGCGGACAATTACCTCTCTGGGCAAAACTTTTTCTTCCTTGTTCTGAATCTGGCTTAAAACCGACCAGTAAAACCGATGGCAGTACTAATCCATTGTGTTCTGCAATATTAAATTGCACTCTAACTACTTCAAGCTAAGAATGTTAGCTTCTCTTGACAAAAATAGTTTTCCACTTACGAATTGTTTTGTCAGAATCAATGGCTCGGAAGCTACATTTTGGTCCCTCTCAACATCGCGATATTGTAAATTCTGCCATAAATATACTGCATTCAGATTGCTATGAGAGCAAAGTGAAAGGTAAATGTGAAGATATTAGAAATGAATTAACACGATGATGATATAATTCATTGTTTGTGATGCTATTGGTAGCGGGTTAAAGCTTTCTAAAAATGCATGACCTGTGTTTTTTTTTCATTTGGTTTGTTTCGCTTTTTTAACGTAAGCAAGGAAGGAAAATAGCCCTAATTCGAAGTTCCGCGCTGTATTTATCTGTTTTGTATATATCCCCTCCTACTCACTGTTTCTTTATTCCGTTTTGACCAATGATAGACAAGGGTATTAAGGGCTACAGAACCAAGGCGGGTGGATTGAGTTAAGATACAGATTGAGTTGAGTCAATCAGCCATGATATAATTGAATTGTGGACAGGCTCGAGGGGCTGAATGGCCTCCCCCTGTGCCTGTATTCTTATGTATGGTCCAAACCGCTAAAATAAACGTGTCTGTTGTCTCCACAGATGGTGAATGACCCGCCGTGTGGTTTCAGTGTTTTTATTGCTGTTTAAAGCTGGGTTTTGGAGATGAGCTGATGGAAGTGAAAACCTGCCATGGATGGAGGGCGGGTTGGTATTCTGGAAGGAGCAAATCAACTGGGCCGAAAAACCACCTCCAGACAAATTCACCAAAATATTCCCCACCTCACTACTGCAAGTACTGCTCCACTCTACCATATAAACCCAACTAGTGCCCCCTCAATTCAACAATCTTCACCAGAGCAAATAATAAAAATGACAACAGAGAAGGTCATAGACTTAGGTAGCAGTGGGGAAATTAAAAACCAGAGCGAGTCAGGAAGGGGCAGAAGGTATGGAGTAAAAGGTAAAGTAATAAAAAGGGCAAAAGCAGGAACTAAGTGTCACAAAACATATTTGGAAGTTCTCTATCTGAATGCATGTTGCATTCATAACAAAATAGACGAGTTAATGGCACAACTAACTACATATCGGTATGATCTTGTGGCCATTACAGAAACATGGCTGCAGGGTGACAATGCCTGGGAATTAAACATACCAGGTTATTTAACAATCAGGAAGGACAGGCAGGAAGGAAGGGGAGGTGGGGTGGCTATGTTAATAAAGGAAGAAATCACTGTAATACAGAGAAATGATATTGGGTCAAAAGATCAGGATAATGAAACAGTTTGGGTGGAGGTAAGGAATAATAAGGGGAAAAAATACTAGTGGGCGTAGCCTATAGACCTCCGAACAGTGGCAACTCTGTTGGACGAAGTATCAATCAGGAAATAGTTGAGGCTTGTAATAAGGAAACATCTATAATTATGGGGGATTTTAACTATCATATTAATTGGACAAATCAAATTGGGTAGGGCTGCCTTGAGGATGAGTTCATTGAGTGTATTAGGGATGGGTTTCTTGAGCAGCATGTAACTGAACCGACCAGGGGGCAAGCCACCTTAGACCTGGTCCTGTGTAACGAGACAGGATTAATTAAAAATGTCCTAGTAAAGGATCCCCTTGGAATGTGTGACCATAACATGGTTGAATTCCATATTCAATTAGAGGGTGAGAAGGTTGGATCTCAAACAAGCGTGCTAAGCTTGAATAAAGGAGACGATGAAGGTATGAGAGCGGAATTGAGTAGAGTGGATTGGGAAAATAGATTAAAGGGTAAGACGATACATGATCAGTGGTGTACATTTAAGGAGTTATTTTACAACTTCCAAAAAAAAAATATTCCACTGAGAAGAAAAGGGTGTAAAAGAAAAGACAGTCATCCGTGGCTAAGTAAAGAAATTAAGGATAGTATTCGACTAAAAACAAGCGCATATAAGGTAGCCAAATCTAGTGGGAGGATAGAGGATTGGGAAAACTTTAAAAGACAGCAAAAAATAACAAAAAGTTTGATTAAGAAAGGGAAGATAGATTATGAAAGTAAATTAGCAAAAAATATAAAAACAGATAGTAAGAGTTTTTATAGTTATATAAAAAGAAAAAGTGTGGCTAAAGTAAATGTTGGCCCCTTAGAGGATGAGACCAGGAAATTAATGGTGGGAAATATGGAGATGGCAAAAACACTGAATGAATATTTTATATCAGTCTTTACAGTAGAAGACACTAAGAATATCCCAACACTGGACAAACAGGGGGCTAAAGGGGGGAAGGAGCTAAACACGATCAAAATCACTAAGGAAGTGGTACTCGGTAAAATAATGGGACTCAAGGCGGATAAATCACCTGGACCTGATGGCTTACATCCTAGGGTCTTCAGGGAAGTGGCGGTAGGGATTATGGATGCATTGGTAATAATTTTCCAAAGCTCCCTGGACTCGGCAAAGGTCCCGGCAGACTGGAAAACTGATAATGTAACACCCTTATTTAAAAAGGGCAGTAGACAGAAGGCTGGAAACTATAGACCAGTTAGCCTAACATCTGTGGTAGGTAAAATTTTGGAGTCCATTATTAAGGAGACAGTAACAGGACATTTGGATAATCATAATTTAATAGGACAAAGTCAGCATGGTTTTATGAAGGGGAAGTCATGTTTGACAAATTTGCTGGAGTTCTTTGAGGAAGTAACATATAGGGTGGATAAAGGGGAACCAGTGGACGTAGTGTATATGGACTTCCAAAAGGCATTTGACAAGGTGCCACACAAAAGATTATTGCTTAAGATAAAAAATCACGGGATTGGGGGTAATATTCTGGCATGGATAGAGGATTGTCTATCTAACAGAAGGCAGAGAGTTGGGATAAATGGTTCACCCTCAGACTGGCAATCAGTAACTAGTGGTGTTCTGCAGGGGTCAGTGCTGGGTCCCCAACTCTTTACAATCTATATTAACGATTTGGAGGAGGGGACCGAGTGTAACATATCAAAGTTTGCAGATGATACTAAGATGGGAGGGAAAGTAGTGAGTGAGGAGGACATAAAAAACCTGCAAGGGGACATAGACAGGCTAAGTAAGTGGGCAGAGATTTGGCAGATGGAATACAATACTGGAAAGTGTGAGGTTATGCACTTTGGCAGGAAAAATCGTAGAGCAAGTTATTATCTTAATGGCAAGAAACTGGAAAGTACTGAAGTACAAAGGGATCTGGGGGTCCTGGTGCACGAAACTCAAAAGGTTAGTATGCAGGTGCAGCAAGTGATTAAGAAGGCCAATGGAATGTTGGCTTTCATTGCTAGGGGGATAGAGTATAAAAATAGGGAGGTATTGCTTCAGTTGTACAAGGTATTTGTGAAACCGCACCTGGAATACTGCGTACAGTTTTGGTGTCCATACTTAAGAAAGGACATACTTGCTCTCGAGTCAGTACAAAGAAGGTTCACTCGGTTAATCCCGGGAATGAGGGGATGGACATATGAGGAGAGGTTGAGTAGATTCGGACTCTACTCATTGGAGTTCAGAAGAGTGAGAGGCGATCTTATTGAAATATATGAGATTGTGAAGGGGTTGGATCGGGTGGATGCGGGGAGGATGTTCCCGATGATGGGTGAAACTAGAACTGGGGGGCATAGTCTTAGAATAAGGGGCTGCTCTTTCAAAACTGAGATGAGGAGGAACTACTTCACTCAGAGGGTGGTAAGTCCATGGATAATGCTGCCCCAAAAAGGTGTAGAAGCTACATCATTACATAAATTTAAAACAGAACTAGACAGTTTCCTAGAAGTAAAGGGAATTAAGGGTTACGGGGAGCAGGCAGGAATTTGGACATGAGTCTAGGTTCGGATCGGTCATGGCCCTGTGGGTAGCGGAGCGGGCCCAGGGGCCGTGTAGCCTGATCCTGCTCCTATTTCGGGTGTCTAATTCTGTTAGATTCAGGAGATGGTTCTGTGATAGTGGATTGGCGGTTAGGATCAGATCAGCCATGATCTTATTGAATGGCGGAGCAGGCTTGAGGGGCCGATTGGCCTACTCCTGCTCTTATTTCTTATGTTCTTATGTCCCCACTATTATACAACCTCAGGTGTGCATGTACTGAGTGTGGGTCTTTGACAGTGGGTTTTATACAACCGCACCCGCCAGTCCTCTTGTGTCACACTTAGAAAAACTAGATGTCATAAATATAAGATAATCAATAATAAATCCAGTATGGAATTCAGGAAAGCTTGTTTGTTCAAAGAGTGGTTGGAATGTGGAACGCGATACCACAGGTACCAGATAATAATGACGGGAGGCAGGAAATTTCAGCCGTGAGTTGGCTCCGTGGTTTAGCTGGTCAAAGCGCTTATCCAGTTAAACAGGGGAGCCTAGGTTCAAATCGCAGCGGGGCCTTTTATAAAGAAAAAATATTCTCTTATGATCGCACAGTGGTTAGTTAGTTGCTTCTCGTTTGAAAGTGCTGCAATCCTTTGGAGTGGGAACGAATAAAAGCACGTCACAAACACATATTAATGTCTGACTGTCATTCGGCCAACATGTTAACATTTCCTCCAGTCTGCAACAGAAAGTTATCGGTTTATTAATGGCGATTAAAACAATTATTCATCGTGATGCTGCCTTTAATTATATGTCTGTGTAATTGATTTAATAAGCTGCACAACTGTTTTATAAAAATCAGACCGGAAATCAACCCTGTGCTCTGGTTGCTCCGAATTCCAGCCCCTGGTCCAGCAGGGAACGCTCCACCCAGCAGCTGTGAGAGCTGTAAATACACTGGGTGCATCCCCGCTAGATACAAATGTATTCCTGACTTGTGTTCGATGTAAATGTTTTTTATCTCTGCAAGTTACAAGTGTATTTAGATATATCTGAATTAATTATTCATTTATTGGGACTCATCTGTTTAATTGTGAATTGAGGCAGTACATTCCCGATCCCAACAACTCGCAGTGTGAAAAAGATGGTTCCTAATGTCGCCTCGGATCCTTCTGCCAATCACCTTCAATCTGTGTCCTCTGGTCACCGACTCTTTAACCACTGGAAAATTGTTTCTCCTCATTTACGATATCAAACCCGTTCATGAATTTAAACACCTGTCAAAATCTCTGCTCTAAGTAGAACAACCCCAGCTTCTCCAGTCCCCCACATTCTGAAGTCCCTCATCCCTGGTACCATTCCAGTAAATCACTCCTATTCATTTCTTTCTTGTAATAAATAACTATAGTGAAACGCTTATAAGAAAAAGCACGAACAGAATAAAAAAGAGAGAGAAATAAACACTGAGCAAAATGGATGTGAACGTTTAAGAACATAAGAAATAGGAGCAGGAGTAGGCCATTCGGCCCTTCGAGCCTGCTCCGCCATTCAATGAGATCATGGCTGATCTTAGAAGGTGAAATAACAGAAGATCTGAGTTTTATGATCGGTCAGTGAGAGGAATCCATCTTTCAGTCGGGCTTTGGCCGTTTGATTTACTGATAAAGACAGACAGAGAAAACTGTTGCACACAGGCCCGGCTAGCTTAGTCGGTAGAACATGAGACTTTTAATCTCAGCGTCGTGGGTTCGCGCCCCACGTTGGGCGGTTATTTTTACTGCTGATTTTACAGGCGATCCCCAGCTCTGAATTCCGCGGCAGAGTCCAAGGAGTGTTTGATGTAAATGAGATTCAACAACAATATCAGAAAATCTCTCCATGATTCTGGACTCTTATCTCTCTCTCGTCGAACTTCATATCATTTCACCTGCAGCTCGGTGGGACTTCGGGCCAGTCTCCCTTCACAACCCATCAGTGCCAGGAAAACAACGGGGAATTTTACACACATGTTGTGCTCTGTAACTTCTTATAAAAACTTCAGTATACTTCACTCCGTGTGCAACCCTGTGAGGTCTCCCCTTATGGGTCAGCTTTAGATGCTTATAAACACGTCAGCAGAATATTAACATAACCTGAGCTCCGAGATCTGGTCGGGTCCCATTCCCCCGAAATGATTAATGAGCAGAAGGGATTAGAGTTTCTTTAAAAGAATGACACAAAACCACTTTGATGTGCGGCCGAAATAGCTCAGTTGGGATTCGGCGACTATTAGATATTTTGTGTCTCTTTCTTTGGGTCCTTTTTTCAACTTACCAATTTAAACTGAAGTCTCTTATCCGCCACTGAAGGGTTGGGTTTGAATAGAGAGAGGCATCAAGGATGGAAACTATTTCTATTGTCCGTATTTATCTTTTATTTCTCTGTCTCCTTCTGCCCTTTTCTCTGGTTTATTCTCTCTCAGTGCCGGGTGAGCATTTGTCCTAAACTGATGCCTTTTGCACATCTCGGGGCGGTCAGACACGCTCTGTCTGCCTGTTACTGCTTGTGACCATTAACGGAACAGGCCGCGAGTTTAAACTTTATCAGCAAACCGAAGAAAGACAAATAAACTGAAAGATGTGTTACTCCGCCCCAGTGCAAAGGTGAAATGGATGTTACTCAAAATAATTTCCCCCTGACAGTTTGTGTAGATTTTTTGTAAAGTCTGGAATTTCAGTGTCAGGAAACACCTAAAAAGTAAGAAATAAACTGTTGATGGCCCGTACAGGAATTAAACCCGTCCCCTAGGGTACTTAAGTAACTGGCCCTAGAAATAGTAGATGCATTGCTGGTAATCTTCCAAAATTCTACAGACTCTGGAATAGTTCCCATGGATTGGAGGGTAGTTAATGTAACCCCACTATTTCAAAAAGGTGGTAGAGAGAAAACGGGGAACTATAGACCGGTAAGCCTGACATTGGTAGTGGGGAAAATGCTAGAGTCCATTATAAAAGATAAATGTAAGAAATCACACAACACCCGGTTATAGTCCAACAGCTTTATTTGAAATCACAAGCTTTCGGAGTTTGCAGCGCTCCGAAAGCTTGTGATTTCAAATAAAGCTATTGGACTATAACCGGGTGTTGTGTGATTACTTACATTTGTCCACCCCAGTCCAACACCGGCATCTCCACACCATTATAAAAGATGTAATAGCAGAGCACTTGGAAAACAGTGGCAGGATCGGACAAAGTCAACATGGATTTACAAAAGGTAATCACAGCACCAGGGACCCGGGTTCGAATCCGGCCTTGGGCGACTGTCTGTGTGGAGTTTGCACATTCTCCCCGTGTTTGCGTGGGTTTCCTCCGGGTGCTCCGGTTTCCTCCCACAGTCCAAAGATGTGCGGGTTAGGTTGATTGGCTATGATAAATTGACCCTTAGTGTTAGGGGGGGTTACGGGGATAGGGTGGGATATGTGTTGGTGTAGGGGTTACGGGGATCGGGTGGGATATGTGTCGGTGCAGGCTCGATGGGCCGAAATGGCCTCTATCTGCACTGTGGGGTTTCTGTGATTTCTGTGAAATCATGCTTGACCAATCTACTGGAATTTTTTGAGGATGTAACTGGTAGAATAGATAAGGGAGAACCAGTGGATGTGGTGTATTTGGACTTTCAGAAGGCTTTCAATAAGGTCCCGCATAAGAGTTTGGCTTGCAATGTTAAAGCACATGGGATTGGGGGTAAGGTACTGACTCGGATAGAGAACTGGTTGGCAGACAGGAAGCAAAGAGTTGGAATAAACGGGTCTTTTTCTGAGTGGCAGGCAGTGACTAGTGGGGTACCACAGGGATCGATGCAGGGACCCCAGCTATTCACAATATATATCAATGATCTAGACGAGGGAACTAGATGTAATATCTCCAAGTTTGCAGACGACACACAGCTGGGTGGGCGTGTGTGCTTTGAGAAGGATGCAGAGAAACTCCAGTATGATTTGGACAGGTTGGGTGATTGGGCAGATGCATGGCAGATGCAGTATAATATGGATAAATGCGAGGTTAACCACTTTGTTGGCAAAAACAGGAAGGCAGATTATTATCTGAACGGCAATAGATTGGGTAAAGGGGAAGTGCAACGAGACCTGGGTATCCTTGTGCACCAGTTGCTGAAGATAAGCATGCAGGTGCAGCAGGCGGTTAAGAAGTCAAATGGTTTGTTGGCCTTCATAGCGAGAGGATTCGAGTACAGGAGCAAGGATGTCTTGCTGCAGCTGTACAGGGCCTTGGTGCGACCACACCTTGAGTATTGTGTGCAGTTTTGGTCGCCTTATCTGAGGAATGATGTTCCTGTCATGGAGAGAATGCTGCGAAGATTCACCAGACTGATACCTGGGATGGCATGTGTGACGTATGAAGAGAGATTGAGTCGATTACGCTTATATTCGCTAGAGTTTAGAAGAATGAGAGGGGACCTCATTGAAACTTATAAAATTCTAACAGGACTAGACAGAGTAGAGGCAGGAAGGATTTTCCTGATGGCGAGGGATTCCAGAACCAGGGGGCACAGTCTAATGATAAGGGGTTAGCCATTGAGGACTGAGATGAGAAGGAATTTCTTCACCCAGAGAGTGGTGAACCTGTGGAATTCTCTACCACAGGAGGCAGTTGAGGCCAATTCATTAAATATATTCAAGAAGGAGTTAGATATATTTCTTAAGACTAAAGGGATCAAGGTATATGGGGAGAAGGCAGGGACAGCAATTGGCAGGCAGGACAGATAGAATATGGGGAGAGTTTAAACTAGATGCGGGGGTTGTTGCTGTAGTTGTCCTGTCGAGTTCCTTCAAGGAGGTGCTTCTGAATACAATGCATCAACGTGTACCCATGCAAAGCAAAGGTACTGAGCATCATTACAGTCCAGCCTGGTTCAACGGAACCGACAAACAATTCATCCAGAAGAAAAAAAGGTATTTAAGGCCATGACGGTAAATGACACAGAATTCAGATGTCTTCAAAACCAGAAGGCAAACCAAGAGTGTAAAAACTGCAACAGAATGGGGAAGCAAATATTCACATTGAACATAGCAAGTGAAGAGAAGGGCAATAATAGTGCCAGAGGTAAGTTGTGACACTATTCACATTCCACCTTGATCTGAATTTGGATGATCAGCCATGATCTCATTATATGGCAGAACAGGCTCGAGGGGCCGAATGGCCTACTCCTGCTCCTATCTTCTATGTTTCTATGTTTCTTAGCGATATTAGCGCCACGCTCTAAACAACTGTGATAACCGGCCGGAAATAGCTGTCCGGATTGTTCGAGCCCCGCGCTGGGCGGTTTGTGTTTTAATTCTCACACTGGATCACAGAGTTACTGTAGAGACAATGAACACACCACATCCCTTAAACATTGTTCCGATATAAAGTAATCTCTGTTATTAACCGAGTGTGTAAATCGAAAGTAACAGAAAAAGTGCACTTAATTGTGAAAAGAATGATTGCTCCGACAGTGAAGGGGAATCTGCCGGCCTCCGCCATTCTCATCCTGTGACTGTGGGAGTTTGGTTCGGGCAGAGGTTTGACTGTGACGACACGAGCCCTCCCCTCCCCGCCACCGCTACCATCCATGTTAAAGCTGAAAAGTGTCTGGCAAAAATTCAGAACAGGCGAGGAGGAAGTAACCCTTCGGAGAGGTTTGTGTTTCTGAATCCCTAACTATTCTGGCTCAATGTACGGACCCCCTCCTCAGTCTGCCCCTCGAGACCTGTCACCTCACATTTCTCTCCAGCTAATTACAAATCATGTTTTACACACCCCTGCAGGATTGACCTGGAGTCCCCAATACCGTGTCAATTGTAGCACTTTCTGAAATACTACCCGTGCCGTGTGTTAGTCAAGAGAGACAGAGAGGAATTAGGCAGACCAAGCATGGCTGAGCCTTTGCTGTAGTGAAACAGGGGTTCGTTCCATGAAACAGTGCTACAGCTTTCCGAATAGAGACCTGATGGATTCCACCGAAACCAAAGGTTTCGAGTTGTTGGCAGGCAGGACAGATAGAATATGGGGAGAGTTTTAACTAGATGTGGGGGTTGTTGCTGTAGTTGTGTGATGAAATATATGCCTTCATCACCCCTGTGTTTTACCTGCTTTGTATTGTGTGTGTACCGCACCCTTTTTCCTATTGTGTGTATTGGCTACGCCCCTGTCTTTTGCCATATAAAGGTCTCAAGAGCTGTATGAGTCATTCTAGCAGGCGAACCCGATGTGTAAAGACCTGCAAAGTTCTTCATGATTAAAAGCCTTTAGTTGAATCCTTAAACTCCTTGTCTTTGAGTTATCGATGGCATATCAATTTTAATCACTAAAACAACAAGATGGATCGACTCCTGAAACCAGAGCGCTTGGATCTGGACCCCCATGCCTCAGACGCAGCCACACAGTTCGGACATTGGTTCCAATGCTTCGAATTTTTCATTGCAAACTCATCCACCGCCATAGCAGCCGCCACCGGAGATGTGAAACTGGGAATCCTGCGAAACTGGGTGAGCCATCGGGTCTCCCCTCTCATCCAAGATGCCACCAGCTACGGGGATGCCTGCACCATTCTGAAGGCCCACTACATGCAGCCAATAAACAAGGTGTATGCCAGGCATCTTCTGACTACTCGCACGCAGCAGCATGGTGAGTCACTAGAGGACTTTATGCTAAGCCTAAAAGTACTGGGCAGAGACTGTAACTGTAAGGCCATGTCTGCCACCGTATACACGGAGGAGCTGATCCGAGACTCCTTTATTGCGGGCCTCAGCTCAAATTACATTCGGCAGAAGCTGTTTGAAAAGGAGGGACTGGACTTAAAACAGGCTATGGGTATAGCGTGATCGCTGGATATGGCCCAGAGGAACTCTGAATCCTGTTCCCCAGGCCACGCGGCCCACTCCGCCTTGTGCGCGCCGTGGGGGCCGCCATCTTGGAAGCCATCTTCACCCCCCAGGTCTCAGGCCAGCCCAGCACCATCGGAGCCCCAGCCTCCACCCAGGAGCCCCACTACTGCCGCGATGCATCGGGGCCCGAAATGCTACTTTTGTGGCCAGGACAAACACTCCAGGCATCTGTGCCCAGCGAAGGGCACCACCTGTTTTAAATGCGGGAAGAAAGGACATTTCAGCAAAGTCTGCAGAGGGAACCCCGCCTCCAACTCCACCACCGCCGTGTGCGCACCGTGGGAGCGGCCATTTTGGAAGCCATCTTGTCCACCCTCATGGAGTCCACCATCTTGCCCCGACTACACGGACCTCCAGGACCCACTGGTGGCCTCGATCACTGTGGATCAATCCAGGCCGCATCCGTTGTCTAAATCGATGATGGACATAGAGGTAAACGGGAACAAGGTTAAATGCTTGATTGACTGCGGGAGCACCGAAAGCTTTATTCATCCTAGCCTGGTAAAACAACTTTCACTAACGATAGTCCCCACACAGGGCAAAATTGCCATGGCTGATAAGACTCATACCTCAAAAATCAGAGGTTTCTGCACGGTTATGCTGTCGGTAAAAGGCACTGATTACAGAGATTTTAAACTATTGATAATGCCAGATCTCTGTGTGAGCGTGATCTTGGGTCTGGACTTCCAGTGCCACCACCAAAGTATCACGCTTACCTACGGTGGGTCCCAGCCGCCCCTCACAGTGTGCGGTCTGGCTACCCTGAAGGTCAAGCCCCACTCTCTGTTCGCCAACCTCACACCCAACTGTCGACCCATAGCAGCCAAGAGTAGGCGGTACAGCTGGGAGGATAGATGGTTCATTGCGTCGGAAGTAGAAAGACTCAAGCGGGAGGGTATCATCGAATGCAGTACCAGCCTGTGGCGTGCCCAGGTAGTAGTAGTTAAGGGTAGTGAAAAGAAGTGCATGGTGATAGATTATAGCCAGACGGTTAATCTATACACCCAGTTAGACGCCTACCCTCTGCCCCGCATAGCAGATATGGTTAACCAAATCGCACAATACCGGGTGTTTTCCAGCATCGACCTAAAATCGGCATACCACCAGCTCCCTATTAGGCCGGAGGCCCATCCATACACCGCCTTCGAGGCGAACGGACGCCTCTACCACTTCCTCAGAGTCCCCTTTGGGGTAACGAATGGGGTCTCGGTCTTCCAGTGGGAGATGGACCACATGGTCGATGAGAACCAGTTAACAGCCACCTACCCATACCTAGACAACATCACCATCTGCAGCCATGACCAGCAAGGCCACGACTCGAACCTCGCAAGATTTCTGAAAACCGCCCTCAGACTCAATCTCACCTACAACGAGGATAAGTGTGTCTTTAGCACCACGCGCCTCTGTATCCTGGGCTGCGTGGTGGAAGACGGGGAAATCGGTCCGGACCCCGACCGATTGCGCCCCCTACGGGAGCTACCCTTACCAAACACTCCCAAGGCCCTGAAAAGGTGCCTGGGGATCTTCTCCTATTACGCCCAATGGGTCCCCAATTATTCCGACAAGGCCCGTCCCCTCCTGAAATCAACGTCCTTCCCGCTCACGGCCGAGGCCCACGCCGCATTCAACAGCATTAAACATGACTTTGAGAAGGCCGCGCTGCGGGCAGTGGATGAAAACATCCCTTTCCAGGTCGAAAGCGATGCGTCCGACTTCGCCTTAGCAGCCACCCTCAACCAGGATGGGCGGCCCGTTGCCTTTTTCTCAAGAACCCTCCAAGGGCCCGAGATCAGGCACTCCTCGGTAGAGAAGGAGGCCCAGGCCATAGTGGAGGCAGTGCGGCACTGGAGGCACTACCTAGCCGGCAAATGCTTCACCCTGCTTACCGACCAGCGGTCGGTAGCCTTCATGTTTAACACCAAACAGGGGGGGAAGATCAAGAACGACAAAATTCTCAGGTGGCGTATTGAACTCTCCACGTTTGAGTACGATATAATATATAGGCCAGGGGCCCTCAACGAATCCCCCGACGCCCTATCACGAGGGATGTGTGCCACCATCCAGGGGGACAGGCTACAGGGCCTCCACAATCGCCTCTGCCACCTGGGGGTCACCCGGCTATTCCACTTTAGAAAATCACGTAACCTGCCCTATTCTATCGAGGAGGTCCGGTCTATGACCAGGGACTGCCGCACCTATGCGGAATGCAAGCCCCGTTTCTTCAGGCCCGACCGAGCCCACCTGATCAAAGCTACACGGCCATTCGAGTGCCTGAGCTTAGATTTCAAGGGACCACTCCCCTCCACCGACCGCAATGTGTACTTTCTCAACATTGTGGACGAGTACTCCCGCTTCCCATTCACCTACCCCTGCCCAGACATGACCAGTGCCACGGTCATCAAGTGCCTCGGCAACCTGTTTTGCATGTTCGGCATGCCCAACTACATCCACACTTACAGGGGGGCATCGTTCATGAGCGACGAACTGCGCCAATACCTGCTGTCGAAGGGGATAGCCACGAGTCGGACCACTAGTTATAACCCCCGGGGTAATGGGCAAGTGGAGAGGGAGAACGCGACAGTGTGGAAGGCAGTCACCTTAGCACTAAGGTCTAAAGGCCTCCCCACCTCCCGCTGGCAAGAGGTCCTCCCAGACGTGCTCCACTCAATAAGGTCGCTACTGTGTACTGCTACTAACGCCACTCCTCACGAGAAGATGTTTGTGTTTCCCCGCAAATCAACCTCAGGAGTGTCCCTACCCTCGTGGCTCTCCACCCCAGGGACCGTCCTATTATGAAAGCATGTGAGGGGCCACAAAACAGATCCACTCGTGGAGGCAGTACACCTACTCCACGCAAACCCACAGTATGCGTACGTCAAGCACGCCGACGGGCGTGAGGACACCGTGTCCATAAAGGACCTCGCCTCGGCAGGAAGCGACGACGACAACGACCCATCACTACCACCCCCAGAAGAACCACCACCACCCCCAGGCTTACCACCCCCAGAAGTACCTGCAACACCCCCAACACATGGGTATGCCAAGGAGGGCACCACGGACTCCTGGTCGGAACCCGAGGTACTGTTGCGACGTTCAGGAAGGACTATCACACCCCCGGACAGACTAAATCTGTAGAAGGGGTGAATGTGATGAAATATATGCCATCATCACCCCTGTGTTTTACCTGCTTTGTATTGTGTGTACCGCACCCTTTTTCCTATTGTGTGTATTGGCTAAGCCCCTGTCTTTTGCCATATAAAGGTCTCAAGAGCTGTATGAGTCATTCTAGCAGGCGATCCCGATGTGTAAAGACCTGCAAAGTTCTTAGTGATTAAAAGCCTTTAGTTGAATCCTTAAACTCCTTGTCTTTGAGTTATCGATGGCATATCAAGTTGTTCTGCGGAGTTCCTTCAAGGAGGTGCTTCTGAATGCAATGGATCAACGTGTACCCATGCAAAGCAAAGGTACTGAGCGTCATTACAGTCCAGCCTCGTTCAACGCAACCGACAAACAATTCATCCAGAAGCGAAAAAGGTAATTAAGGCCATGGCGGTAAATGACACAGAATTCAGATGGCTTCAAAACCAGAAGGCAAACCAAGAGTGTAAAAACTGCAACAGAATGGGGAAGCAAATATTCACATTGAACATAGCAAGTGAAGAGAAGGGCAATAATAGTGCCAGAGGTAAGTTGTGACACTATTCACATTCCGCCTTGATCTGAATAGGTCTTTTGAAGGAGGCGATTGAGAAGAATAGAGGAGAAATGAAAAGGAAGGAGGAATGAGCGAAAGGTCTTTTGATTGCTGATATTTTGACGCTGATATCGGAGCCGGTAGATTTTAAAGCGCATGTGTAGGAAATGAAAGAGCGACCTTGTGTGTGAGAAAATCACAAGAAAGTTCTGCTCAGAGCTGTGCCCTTGAGGCAAGTTGCATGTTGTCAGGAAATCTGCTGTAGTTAAAGCACGAAATGAAAAACAGAAACAGTTGGCAACACTCAGCAGGTCAGGCAGCATCTGTGGAGAGATACTCGCTTCACCAGGTCATCATTGTACACTTTGATCGATACTTCACACATCTCATAGCTCACAATCTCAGCACCTCCGGGAGGCAATCAGCTATTTGCTGATTTGAGCAAACAGAGGTGAGCCAGCAATGCAAAACCATCCAATGGAACTTCCAAATGCACTCAAACTCAAGACTTGAGGGTATATTGAATAAAGGACACAATATGTCAAACCTTAAATGCAATAACTGCGAGAATGTAACATAAGAACATAAGAAGTCAGAGCAGGATTGGGCCATATGGCCCCTCGAGCCTGCTCCGCCATTCAATAAGATCATGGCTGATCATCGACCTCAACTTCACTTTCCCACCAGATCTCCATATCCCTTGATTCCCCATGAGTCCAAAAATCTATCTATCTCAGCCTTGAATATGCTCAAAGACTCAGCATCTACAGCCCTTTGGAGCAGAGAATTCCAAATGTTCACAACCCTCTGAGTGAAGAAATTCCTCCTCATCTCGGCCTTAAAAGGCCTACCCCTTATCCTGAGACTAGGCCCCCTAGCTCTAGACACTCCAGCCTGGGCGAAAAAACCTCTCAGCATCTACCCTGTCAACCCCCTTCAGAATCTTATATGTTTCAATGAGATCACCTCTCATTCTTCTAAACTCCAGAGAGTATTAGGCCCATTCTACACAATCCCTCATCATAGGACAGCCCTCTCATCCCAGAAATCAATCCAGTGAACCTTCATTGCACCGACTCCAAGGTAAGTATATCCTTCCTTAGATAAGGAAACCAAAACTGAGCACAGTACTCCAGGTGCATTCTCACCAAGGCCCTGTACAACTGTAGCCAGATTTCCTTACTCTTATTAGCCAACCCCTTGCAATAAAGACCAACATGTCATTTGCCTTCCTTATTGCTTGCTAGCTTTCTGTGTTTCTTGCACGAGGACACACAAATCTGTCTGAACACCAACATTTGAAAGTTTCTCAGCATTTAAGAATTATTCTGTTTTTCTATTCTTCCTACCAAAGTGAATAACATCACATTTCCCTACTTTATACTACATATGCACGCAGAGCCCAATGGATTAGCAATCCAATAATGTAACCACTCGGCCAGCTGGTTGAATAAATGGTGCTTAAAAATTCCTATTGTATCTGTCCTTCAATGCAAAGGCCTCTGTTAGGGAATATATATATATATATTTTAATAACATAGATTTTAATATGATTAAAATCTAATGACTTGAAGAAATCTGATTATGCTTAAGCTGACCAAAGGATGGTGTGATGTATCAGATCCAATCACAGCTGGTAAGGTCACATCGGCTGACTTAAAAACTGAGAACAATAAAAGTGCTGATTTAGCTTAACATTGAAAGTGCTGATTTAGCTTAACGAGAGAACAAAGGAATGAGTGATGTATCAGAGATCCAATCAGTGTGATGTAGCTGAACCAACCATAGCTCTGTATGCATGCTGCTGAGCCAATGGGAATAAAGGGGGGGGGGGTGGTACATCTACTGCTGTATAAAGCCAGCCATTTTGAACATGCTTGTCAGTTGCTGAAGGAAGTCAAACAGTGTAAATCAAGTGATGCAATAAATCGACTATTTAAAACTTACCACCGGACTCGCAAACTTTTATTTTAGTGTGTTGACCTCAGATCAGTGTGGTCCACTGAAATTAATTACCCGATCTAATTACCCACTCGGCCAGCTGGTTGAATAAATGGCGCTTAAAAATTCCTAATGTATCCGTCCTTCAACGCAAAGCCCTCGATTCAGAGGGCAATCAACAAGAAGGGCGCTTTCAATCAGCACTAAAGATTTTCAAAACTGAAAGTGTGGCCGAGCGGTCTAAGGCGCTTGATTAAGGCTCCAGTCTCTGTGGGGGCGGGGGATGGATCCCACCACTGCCAGAATTTGAATCTGTTCATCTTTTGGCTGCTTCACCAAAAATCCGTCTTTCTCAGTAATGCTGTTCACGACACATGCATCGAGATATCAATCCTTACCACGTGAATAAAAAATGTTGCTCATGAATGCCTGTTCACTTCTTGAAATCCGTTGAGGTGTTTCGTAAGGGGATGAAGCTCAGGCATTTGCTGAGGACTGATCGGTCAGGGTCAGAGAGGGGCAGGACAGAGGGGATAGTGAAAACACTGCAAGGGGTGAGATTGGAAGAAGGGATCAGGATCAGAGGAAAGTGAAGGGGACGAAGCATCCCCAGAGACATTGATGTCCAAGAGTTGTTGAAGCTCGCGATCCTCGACACCTGAAAGGAAGATAAAATGTTTTCTTGTTAAAGCTGCGGATGAGGCGAAGGATGAAGTGGGACTGCGGAACAGGCCAGCTCTGAGATAGAGTGAGTCGGTGCTACTGAAGGGAGAGGCGGAGAGCGTGCATGTGGCGGCGCCTGGTGTGGATCGCGGATCTCAGGCTGCGGCCAGAGCCGTGGGTCGATGAACGCTGAATATCTGGGCAATGTCTGTAATCCCGGGTGGATCCGAGACATGAAGGAGGGGATTTCAGTGGGGATCCCGGTGGAATAAGTGGGAGCCGGAGACAGTTGCTGGGGAAGGAGATGAGCCTGTGAGAGCCAGTCTGGCAGATGCCTGATCAAAGACCAGAAGGGAAACAGAAAGCAATGGAGATGAAGAGGGTCAAAGAGACAAAGGGGAATCCCGCCCGTCAGAGAGATCAGCAGAAACTCTTCAAGGCGGACATTGCTGGGAGAGAAGCGGCGGTGAATAAAACACTGACATTCCAGCCCAACACTGCGGCTGCTGCAATCGGAGCTGAACACAGAGAGCGCTGGCAACACTCAGCGGCTCAGGCAGCCTCTGTGTGGACAGAAGGGGAGTCAACGCTTCAGCTCCAAGACCAATCGGAGCCTCTGGCCGCTGTCTGACCGCAAGCTGGCTCAGCCAATGAGAGTGCAGCCCCGGCCACCATAGACCAATCACAGCGCGACTCGCACCCACCCAACCCCCGCCTCCCGAGGACAAGCTGACGGACAGCTGGTTGAACCAATCGCTAAGCGCCGCCGCCGCTGTCCAACAAATCGCAGCACAGCCGTGCGGTTAATCTCCCCCCTCCCCCGGCGTCATTGCATTATTCCCCGCCCGGCGTCATTGCGTCACTCCGCTGTGACGGACAGGCGAGTCGGGCCGCTGCTGTGCGCCGGAACCAATGAGTGAGCGGAGGCGGGACAGCGCTCTGACTAACGGTTATACAACTATATATCAGTGATGATCATTAAAGCGGGAACCGGACTTCGGAAAGTCAAAGGGTGAGAAAGGAGAAAGACGGGGGAGAGGAAGGGGCAAATAAATGGGGTAAGGGGAGAAGCAATAAAGAGTCAGAGGTTTAGCGAAGGAATTCCAGAGCTTCGGGCCTCAGCAGCTGAAGGAACGGCCACCAATGATGGCGCGATTAAAATCGGGGATGCTCAACAGGCCATAATTGTGGAAACAGAGAAATCTCGGGGAATTCTAGAGCTTGAAGAGCTTACAGAGATAGGGAGTGGTCCTCTTTTGGTTACACCAAATTAACTGTAAATTAACAGAAATTTTAAATAAACCTTATCAAATTAAATTACCCAGGGTGACGATGCACTCCAGTCCCCGCAGTGCCCACCAGTCTCGGAAGGCCTCAAGTGTGCCGGTGGGCACCGCGTGCTCCATCTCCAGGGCCACCCGGGCCCGAACATAGCCGCGGAAGACAGGCAGGCAATCGGGCCGGATGACCCCCTTGACCGTCTGCTTCCTGGACCTGTTAATGGCCACTTTGGGCAGACCCAGGAGCAGTCCCACGAGGAGGTCCTCTGACCTGCCTGCTCCCCTCCGCACTGGGTGACCGAAGATCAGGAGCGTGGGACTGAAGTGCAACCAAAAATCGAGGAGCAGCCCCTTTTAGTAATGGAACAGGGGCTGCAACCTCACACATTGAATATAAACATGGAACACGGACTCCTCTAGGCCACAAAAAAGGCAGGCGGCCTGGGAGTCCGTGAACCTACTTAACATTTTATTGGAGATAGGGTGGGGTGAGGTCATGGAGGGATTTGAAAACAAGGTTGAGAATTTAAAATTCCGGGGTGTTAGATCGTGATTAATTTCAGTGGACCACACTGATCTGAGGTCAACACACTAAAATAAAGGTTTGCGAGTCCGGTGGTAAGTTTTAAATAGTCGATTTATTGCATCACTTGATTTACACTGTTTGACTTCCTTCAGCAACTGACAAGCATGTTCAAAATGGCTGGCTTTATACAGCAGTAGTTGTACCCGCCCCCTTTATTACCATTGGCTCAGCAGCATGCATACAGAGCTATGGTTGGTTCAGCTACATCGCACTGATTGGATCTCTGATACATCACTCATTCCTTTGTTGTCTAGTTATTTTCAGTGTTAAGCTTAGATCAGCACTTTCATTGTTCTCAGTTTTTAAGTCAGCCGATGTGACGTTACCAGCTGTGATTGGATCTGATACATCACACCATACTTTGACACGTGGTCAGCTTAAGCATAATCAGATTTCTTTAAGTCATTAGTTTAATCATATTAAAATCTATGTTATTAAAATATATATATATATTCCCTAACACTCCCCCCTTTGACTCTTTCAAAAATTGAATCATAAAAATAAAAAGTCAGCTTAAAAATATAATCAATCATTGCTGTGTTTTGCCACTGTCTGGATCAGTGGCTCTGCACAAATTTACATCAACCAGGATTTTACGTGGTCACAGTAAAAGCCTGGTTCTAATAAGTTAATTGATTTCATGATCTTAAATTAATTAGTGCATCTTAAAAAGTGGGAGGAGCTCCCCTCAGCTTATGGCTTTGAAAAATACATTCAGATAAAAATTAAAATGTAAAAAGGTAGAAAAATTATAAAAAGTAGAAAAGAAACAAACTGATCTGGCAGCTAAATATAAAGTGCCCTTTTAACATGTTGTCTTACCCGTGGGGCAGCAGCTGCCTGGTGGCAGGTACATTCAATCAACAGAAACACACAATTTGATCCCCATCCTATTGTACAAGGCCTCCCTCTTATCTTTCTGAGGAATGTTTTGTCAAGTTTCTTCAAGGGCATGTTATGGCTTCGTGGCTCCTTGTTATCTAGCAGGTGCTATCCTCCCTGTTTCGTTGCATTTTACCATTCCCTTATCATTTCTATTTGTCTTTTGATGCTTGATATTCAACCTTGCTGGCATTTATGCTATCTTTTTCCGCTTGCCTGTTGTCAGTCCCTGGTCTAAGAATTAAAACCCATCTTTGAATCTAACAGCTATTTCTTACAATTCCCTTCTTTGAGAAGGAAATATCCTTATTGACTTCTCACAATCGGCTCTTGACTAATCTAGCTAGCTCTTATTGCTCTCTCAACTTGGGCGTTAGTTAGTAGGGAGTCTTGAAGATTTCTCCCTTCCTTACAGTCCATTCCTTTGAGGGGGAGGAGCAACCTCTGACCCCTTACTCAAATTCAATTCACTGCTCCGGTGTTCCAATTCTGCCCGGCCTGGGGTATCCTGTTTCTTCTATCTTTCCTGATGTTACCCCGCCTGGGGTCTCCTCTACATTACTTCGGATCTTCTCTTTCGGTGTGCTCAATTAATTTGTTAGTGCTTGTCAGTCATGGGCATGAGTATCCAACTGGCTTATGTATCAAAGTCTTACTACACATGTTACATATATCAAATACACTATCATTACAAGTTGGATAGCTACCAGACCATGTGAAATAATACGAACCTAAGGGTGTGCTGATGTATTAAGCCCAATATCCCATCAATGTGAGTTGTCCCCTATGCTGTCAATTTCAATATCTATTCTCGTGTTGTCTTGCTCTAAAATATAAAAATGCTTTAGGGAGGAGTTCAGTTGCATCATGAGCTCACTGAAACCCACAAACAACAGGGGAATGTCATATCCGAGTATCCGAATTGTGCGACATAATTGTGTAGCTCATACTTAAAAACGTGTTGGTTGATGGGACAGGTCCTGTTAGACCCGTAAAGCATGGTAATTGCAGTAGTAGTGACACAGGAGGCACCACTAAAATCACCTCATACTGGATTCGTACTGGTTTTTCCCATGCTCTGTTACCTACAAAACACAATTATTACAGTCACAGTTAAATTAAGTCTTACAATCATTTCAAGCGACATTACAGTTTAACATCTCATTAACAAATCATGGATTTAAAAGATTCTCCAGATCTCTCTTTTACTCGCATCCATCTTGTGGATAATTCTTACTAAACATGATTTCTCCTTAGCCCTCAATTGTACCAATCTAGATTCCATGTAACTCTCCACTTCAACTTCAATTCCTCTAACAGGTACCAGTGTGTTTAACTCTATTCTGATTGTTTCCTAAATTAGATAGTTTCTCAATGGAGTATGTGTCAATGCTTTAAAAGTTGTCTCGCTCTCCTGAGCCACATTAAGCATTTCATGTTTTGCTGTTGTCAAGTAACTGAGCATGTCTGAGACCCGTTCTTCAGTGCAAATTCACCATACATTCCTGGATGGTAATTACTTCATACGTAACAAATCACATTTGCACACTCATACCGGTATCTCAATATCATGCCACCCATGCCATCCGATACAAGCCTTTCTCGGGCTTTCAGGTATCTTATCGAAAGATTGTAGTTGTCTAATGGCTGAATACTTCTTCAAGGTCTTACTTGCTGCTATTTAAGCTTTGACCTGAGCTCTTAGCCCTCTGCCTGTAATCTGGCCACTTCAGCCTGCTTGATTTCAAGCTGATTTTTAGCAGTAACTAGCCCTACATTCATCTCTTCCATTTCTTGCTCCTGAAGTGCTCTTTCCTGTAGTTGTGCTTTCACTAATGCGGTTTTCTCAGCTATTACGCTCTCTAAAAGCATAATCTGTTGCTTAAAGTTATTCTCAAGATTCAACTTTTCTTTTTCCACGGTCTCTATTGTTGCCTGACTTTTCTCAATGTTTTCCGAAAACTGCTTTAACCTGTCAACTTTTTCAAGTAAAGCATCTTCCTTCTCAGCTAGAAGGGAGGCAAGAGAATTTTCATTCTGCTTTGACTTCATTAATTTATTCTCCACATCTGAAACCAGTTCTTCCTTGGTCTGGCAATCTACCTGGAGATTTAGTAAGCAGTCGTTCAAATTATTTTCTTCTTGTTTCAGATCATCGAGTTCAGACTGCTTTTTTTTCAGTTTTGTTTCTGCACTTTTAAACTGCCTGAGAGCATTTTGCAAGTTCTCATTCAGTAGTGTAATTCTCCTGTTTCAATCTTACACTCTCAATCACTTTCCTTTAATTACATGTGGGATATGTGCATTCCGTCCTTCACTACCCCAATATTCTGTATTCGGTACACCTCTCGTCCTTGGGCTTGGGGTGCCATTACCGGTATTACCAATACCAACCCTAGGAGCCCATTCCGTCGTGTAATTCTCCTGTTTCATTTGTCTTTTGTATTACATCTTTAATGCGAGACCCTAGGTCTCTAACCTTTTGATCCAGTATCGCCAAATCAATAGTATTAACAACTGAGGTACCCATATTAAAGGCAGTTGTTGCGTCATTTATCACAGACCTTTTACATCTCCATATCTGTTTGTGTTTTTTACGGTGCCCACCTCCATTCCATGTCGTGCCTTGTTTTAACACTTGAGTTAGGAGGTGTTGGTATAATTGTTGAGTTTTCTTAGAACACCACGTAGGTAAAGCCGTATCGGTTAAATCGAGCACTACCAGTACAAGTTCATGTTGCACATTATCATACAATTAGTTTACAAGTTGACTTCCATTTATCAAATCATAATTTTCCTTCTATCACTGTGGGGAAATATTAACTTAAAATTAAGAAACTTAAATTTAATAATGTCCCATATCTTTAAATTTCATACTAAAGTTGTTGCTTGGTGAACTTAAACAGCTGTCAGTGGAAAGGGTTAACTCCTTTGCAGGATTTTAAGAAGGTGGAGCGAAACCTTATCAGGCGCAATTGTGTCACTTCACGTAAATTAAAAAAAACTTTCCTGATCGAAAAAGACAGTTGTGTTTTCACACTTTAACTAAACACGAACAGAACAGATAAAATAGCACATTCTTGCAGACCTTATTGTCCTTTCTTCAGATGTCTTTCCAAAATACTGTAAAAACATTGAATATAACTGGAGAAAAATTAGTTATTCACATTTAAACAAATCAAATCAAACTGCTTTAGAAGATATCACCATAGCAACCACGACTCCAAGGTTAAATCTTAGACTGAAAATTAATGTAACATTGTACAGTTAGTGTTAAGTATGTGTATTGTATTGAACAATTAACACAAAGACTTAAACGTATAACTCAAACAGGTCTTTACTGGTTGGAGGTAGGGACTATACGTAGGTCTTTACTTCATGCCCACAGGCGGGAACTGAGGGGAGATCAGTACCCACAGTACTATTTATACCCCTATGGCCAGGAGTGGTACTGCGTATCACTACGCCCTACAAGTAGTGCAGTCCTGTCCATAGGTTCAAAGTAGCACACATATTACATACACAACATTCCTCCCTTCCTAGCTTTACAGTCATCTCCCCATTTAACATAACGTAATAACATATATACATATATAACTTCAGGTTTACATAACAGAATAACATAGATACATAGATAACTTCATGTCAAAACAGATCACAGATTCAGTCTCTGCGGAAAACAGTTCACAGATTCAATCTCTGTGGTGTAGTCGGTTCACGTTGCTGGAGTGACTCATTCAATAGTCCTTCCATGGATTTAACAGTTTGAACTTCCGAACTGAATTGGCTCCGTTCGGAGGGACCACGTGTGTGATCTGGTAGAGGTAATAATGGTTCAGATGGGTCATCTTCTGTTTCGACTTTTCCTTTTCTGCTTCTTGGAGACTCTCTGGGCTCCACTGTCAGCTGCCAGCTGCATGCGCAGTTCCTCCTTCTCTTCCTCCTTTTTCCGTAGTAGAGCCACCTTCTCCCGATGTTCCGTAGACTTTCGGTGCTCCTCCATGATTTCTGTATGGTGGGAGTCGAAGTTACAAGTTGGGCAGGACAGGACATAGTAATATTCGGTGTCGTCCTGATCTAGGCCAGCGAGAGGGTCTTCTATTTCCTCCATACCCAGCTGGGTGTTAGCCAGCTTTTGTTCCAAGTCCAGACATCTTTCCTGAAGAGACTTCTTCATGCGTACCTCTTCATCCAGCTTTTTCTGGGCTTTCAGCAAGTCGTTTACTAATGACCTCATTTGAGATTTTACTACTTCAACTTCTTTTGGAGATTGATTGATCGGACTATTCAATCCCTCTACCGGAGCAGCTGTTTCAGCGGTCTGTTGTTCTACGTTGACGTGAGTCAGCGTACTTTTGGCATCCAAGGGCTGCTCTGTTGCAGTCATCTCAGTCTGTGTTGCCACCTCAGCTCTTCCAATAACCTTTGAGAGCTCCGAACCCCTTTCGTTTGAATATTGAAGTTCGTGTTCAAGTTTTTCCCATTTCAGAGTCCTGTCCTTCAGCATATGCAGGAGTTGGCTGACCGTTAACTCCTCTGACATCAGACATTTTGTGTGCTCCTGCTCCATTTTCTCCATCAGCTGCTTCTGTTGTCTTTCCAGATTCTCCAACTCTATATCAAAGAACTCTTTCGTTGCATTCAACTCTTGCTCAAAACGGCGAAGCATTTGTTCTAATTGCTGTTGTAGTTTGAAATGGAGTTGAGTTCGAGCCCGGTGTCCCTCAGAAATGGGCACATCAGTAGACTTGCCAGATGCAGAATCCACAGTTAAACTATGTTGTTGTTGCTCAGTGGAATTCTGTGCTGAAACTTTGTCTTTTGCACCTGAGTTGGGCTTACCATCATCCGTTCCAGAGTCTGGGCCGACTATCTTCACCGAGTTCTCACTCGTTATTGTTTGTAGGAAATGCCAGTCCATATTCATTTTCCTAATCCACTCCCGTCCTAGTAGTGGAGAACCTCCTTCAGCTATCACATATAAGTCCATTATTTGACTGTCTTCGCCCTTGTGGACCACTGCAACCTCTATTTTCCCGATGGGGTACACTCTTTGCCCCGTGTATGTTTTCAATATAATCCCCGTATCCTGTAGGGGAATATGTTGGAATAACTTTCCGTAATCTTTCTTATTTATGACCGTCAATGCCGATCCAGTGTCCAATTCCAGTTTTACTTGGACTCCTTCTATCTGAAGAGTGACCCAAATTGTCTGGAGGTCTGCACCCTTACCAGCGTTGAGTACTCTTAAGCTAGCCAGTTCATTACAGCTTAAGCTAGCCAGTTCATTACTGCTAGCGTCTGAATCGGACTCCTGTTCGGTCACCTTGTGTACCTTTGCGTATTTTCCTTGCGGTGACTTCTTGTTGCTGGTCTTCTTCCCTGACCTGCATACTCTAGCTATATGTCCAAGCCTACCACAAGTTCTACATTCTTGGTTTTTAAACCAACACTGGTTCTGATCATGCGTTGTCTTTCCACAACGATAACATTTGCCAGAACTCACACCCAATTTGTGTGCACTGAGCTCCGGTGACCGTAGCTGCATTACTGCCGTGCCTCTCGCTGCGGCTTCGTGTGCTGCTGCCATAGTGACCGCCTTCTCAAGCGTCAGCTCATTCTCCTCGAGCAGTCGCTTTTGTGTATCCTGTTTAAATAAACCACACACAAATTTGTCTCGTAGTGCATCTGTCAGTCCCGTTCCAAACTGGCAATATTTCGCTAATTTACGCAATTCCAGCAAATATTCAGCATTGCTTTCATGCTGTAGCTGCCTTCTGTCGTAAAATTTAAATCGTTCCGCTAGCATCAGCGGCGTGGGGTTTAGATGATCTTTCAGGACAGTAACAATCTCATCGAACGTCTTATCCGCCGGTTCATCTGGTGATAACAGGTGTTTCAATTGCCCGTATGTCTTCGCACCCATTAAATTTAATAATGTTAGAGCTTTATCTTGGTCACGAATTTTATTGGCCTTACAATAATTTTTTACTCTTTCAACATATATGGCCCAATCTTTGAGGTCACTATCAAAGGTGCTAATATTCCCGTGTTTAGGCATTGTAGATTTGCAATTTCTCAGATTTTATTTTGTTTACTTGTTATCAAAGATGGCGGCTTCCCGCTCTTGCCGTCGTCCTCCGCCCACAAAATGGCGGTTTTCCCGCGCTTGGCGGTCTTCACCCGTCCCCGACGCCGTCTCCCTTCAGCCCCCGAGTGCGGCCCTTATCTTCGCCGCGATCGCCCGAGTGCGGCCCTTATCTTTGGTCCCGATCGCTGGCCCGCGCTGCGCCTCGCACTTGAAGCGGCTCCCGGCCTCTGGCTCACCCGCTCGCGCGGCTCTTGCTCGCTCCCTCCCGGGCTCTGGCTTACCCACGAGGTTATGGAGGCTTCAGGGTCCTAATGCCTGTCGCTTCCAGTCGCTGGAAGCTGTCAGGGTTTCTGCTGCCCTTCAGTTTTGAGTGGGGTGTTGAGGATTGAAACCTCTCTTCAACGTCCTGTCTTTGGACGAAGCCGCCGTGGAATAACTGCCGCAGGGTTCGAACCGACTCGTCGCCAGTGTTAAGTATGTGTATTGTATTGAACAATTAACACAAAGACTTAAACGTATAACTCAAACAGGTCTTTACTGGTTGGAGGTAGGGACTATACGTAGGTCTTTACTTCATGCCCACAGGCGGGAACTGAGGGGAGATCAGTACCCACAGTACTATTTATACCCCTATGGCCAGGAGTGGTACTGCGTATCACTACGCCCTACAAGTAGTGCAGTCCTGTCCATAGGTTCAAAGTAGCACACATATTACATACACAACAGTTAGCACTGCAAGTACAAAAATCTATCGCAATCTTTTGTTAAACAAACTTTTTGTTGCTCTTCTCAGTTTTTACACACCAGCTTAACTTAAATTATTTCAAAGGTTTTTTTTTCAATTCTTGGGGCACAATCTTATTCGCACATTCTTAAAACTTCCAAAATCCAAGACAAGACAAAAGATTTAAACGCTTTTAACACAGAGAAGTGGGTGGAGCTAAAACACACATAACAGAATCTTTCTTTTAAAGAACATCTAATCAGACAAAAGAAATACTGTAACTTCTTAAACATTCATAGTCATTTTTCAAGGTTCCTTTCACTCAGTAAATTTTGTGTTTTATTTGTCTCAGCACAGATGTTAATAACTTCCATGTCAGTAAAACTTTAAGTTTCTCTTTTTTTCCCTCTTTTTCCATCGGCGTCTCAGCATTTCCTGGCTTTCCAAATCCCTGTTATTTTTCTTCCTTTGCTGAGTTTTCAGATTGGTTAGCCTGCAAATTAGATCTTTTTCCTTCTTTATCTCTCCTGTGTTCAGCCCCGAGTGTTCCAACCAGTTAGTTTTAAATCGTTCGTCATACTGTAACACTTCCTCCATCCCTTTCTGTTGACAGGCTATGATCTTTCCCCAATCCGTTTTTGCAGGGCTAAACACTTGTAACCACTGTTGGATCGCATCCCATCCGGCATCTATATCTTGCTCATCAGTTCCCAGGCCAGTCTTTACTTTGCTGTGTAACTTATTTCCCTCTCTCCTGGGTATCATTACAATCAGAATTTGGACTCCGTCCCATGGGTGGAGTTGGTACTTCGCCCTTTCTTCCCCATCTTCTTTCTTCTCATACTCCTTTTCTACTCTTTTCCTTTTCTGTCTCAACGGGGCCAAATGGGGTCCTGTTTTCTCTTCTCCACTTTCACTGACATTACTAGAGGATCCCGGTTCAGTCTCTTGACCTGCTTCTTGTCTTTGTCTCCCACGACCTTCCTCCTTTATTTCATTTAGATCTGGGTAACCCTTCCAGGTCCCGACACATTTTCCCTTTTCTTCAACTACCGGGACTATCGGTTGTTTATCCAATTGTTTTTTACAGTCCTTAACTTCATCTTTAAATTTTTTAACTACCACTTCTAACTTTTCAAGCTCATCTTTAAGTTTTTTAACTTCCACTTCTGACTTTTCAAGTTCATTTGTTTTCTTTTTCAATTGTTCATAAATCGCATCTTTTTGCTGTTTTGCATTGGTCAAATCGTGATTATGTTGGGATTGTGTCTTAATCTCATTTCGCTGTCGGATCTGACTCATAAGTGCCAAGTACCATCTGATCCGTCTTTTATCTTTCATACGGGTCATTTTTCCCCAGACCCTCTTTATGTCATCCAAAGACCACTGTTCAGAGGAGGTACCGTACTTTTGTTCGATTTCGAACCAGGTTTTAGGTAAGTCAAACTGTAATTCTATATAAAAATAACAACAGAAAATGCTGGAAATACTCAGCAGGCCAGGCAGCATCCGTGGAGAGGGAAACAGAGTTAACGTTTCAGGTCTGGGACCCTTCATCAGCTGGAGATGTAACAGATATTAAGCAGGTGCAGAGACAGGGGGTGGGGGGGGGGGGGTTAGGATAGTCTTTCAACTCCCACAGAATTTCGTCTTCTGAAATCTCAGGTGGGGCACGCCCCCCTTTAATAGTTGTAGGTTTATCAAGTGGTGCCATAATATCGATTTCTTTACTTGGGGGTCTCAAATCGTAGGCTTTTCAGCCGAGTCAGTAAGTTAGAGCTCTATATGGGACCTGGAGCCATCTTACCACCCAGAGGATTCGCTACCCAGGAGGTTTGCGGAGTCGCGTGGAGGGGAGATGACTAGGCAACCAACAGAGGACTTTTATAACGAGGAGTCCTTACCTCCAATATAGGTCTGGTGTCTCAGATAGTCTCTTCCTTCAGCGACCCTGCTCGCAGCGCCCAATTGTTAGATCATGATTAATTTCAGTGGACCACACTGATCTGAGGTCAACACACTAAAATAAAAGTTTGCGAGTCCGGTGGTAAGTTTTAAATAGTCGATTTATTGCATCACTTGATTTACACTGTTTGACTTCCTTCAGCAACTAACAAGCATGTTCAAAATGGCTGGCTTTATACAGCAGTAGATGTACCCGCCCCCTTTATTACCATTGGCTCAGCAGCATGCATACAGAGCTATGGTTGGTTCAGCTACATTGCACTGATTGGATCTCTGATACATCACTCATTCCTTTGTTGTCTAGTTATTTTCAGTGTTAAGCTTAGATCAGCACTTTCATTGTTCTCAGTTTTTAAGTCAGCCGATGTGACGTTACCAGCTGTGATTGGATCTGATACATCACACCATACTTTGACACGTGGTCAGCTTAAGCATAATCAGATTTCTTTAAGTCATTAGTTTAATCATATTAAAATCTATGTTATTAAAATATATATATATATTTCCTAACACGGGGTTCTGGACCAGGAGCCAATGTAGGTCAGTGAGCACAGGGTGATGGGAGAACAGGACTTGGTGCAAGTTAGGGTATGGGCAGCACAGTTTTGCATGAGCTGAAGTTTATGGAAGGTGGAAAATGGTAGGCTGGCCAGGAGAGAATGGGAAGAGTCAAGTCTAGTGGTGCCAAATTCATGGATGAGGGCTTCAGTAATGTTTGAACTGAGGCAAGGTCGGAGATGGGTGGTGTTGAATAACTGAATGTAGGTGGTCTTGGTGAGGAATGGATATTTTGTCGGAAGCTCATCTCACGGTTGCGAACACTTTGCCTCAGCCTCACACAGTTGCCTGGGAAAGGAACGGAAATTGTGGTGGGGACCAAAGACAATGACTTTGGTCTTCCAAATATTTAGTTGGAGGAATTTTCTGCTCATCCAATACTGGATATCGGACAAGCAGTGTGACAAATCAGAGGCAGTGGAGGTGGTCGAGTGAGGTGGTGGTGAGGTAGAGCTGGGTGTCATCAGTGTACATGTGGAAACTGATGTCCTGTTTTCAGATGATGTTGCCGAGGGGCAGAATATAGATGAGAAATAGAAGGGGCCCAGGATAGATCCTTGGGGGACACCAGAGGAAATGATGCAGGAGTGGAAAGAGAAGTCATTGCAGGTGATTCTCTGGCTAAGTCAGGAGAGATAAAAGTGGAACTGGGCAGGGCAGTCCCACCCAGCTGGACAACAGAGGAGATGAGTTGGAGAAGGTTGGTGTGGTTCACCATATCAAAGCCCGCTGACAGGTCGAGCAGGATGAGGAGGGATAGTTTAACATTTAAATGATTGAAGACAATTATTTAATTTTTTTAAAACTTTTACGCTGGTGAAACATAGAAACATAGAAGATAGGAGCAGGAGTAGGCCATTCGGCCCTTCGAGCCTGCTCTGCCATTCAATGAGATCATGGCTGATCATCCAAATTCAGTACCCTGTCCCTGCCTTCTCCCCATATCCCTTGATCCCTTTAGCCTTAAGAAATATATCCAACTCCTTCTTGAATATATTTAATGAACTGGTCTCCACCGCCCTCTGTGGCAGAGAATTCCACAGGTTCACCACTCTCTGGGTGAAAATATTCCTCCTCATTTCTGTCCTAAATGGCTTACCCCTTATCCTTAGACTATGACCCCTGGTTCTGGGCTCCCCGACCATCAGAAACATCCTTCCTGCATCTAGTCTGTCCAGGCCTGACAGAATTTTATAGGTTTCGATGAGATCCCCTCTCAATCTTCTAAACTCCAGTGAGTATAAACCCAATCGACACAATCTCTCCTCATACGTCATTCCTGCCATCCCAGGTATCAGCTTGGTGAATCTTCGCTGCACTCCTTCCATGGCAAGAACGTACTTCCTCAGGTAAGGCGACCAAAACTGCACACAATACTCAAGGTGCGGTCTCACCAAGGCCCCGTACAACTGCAGCAAAACAACCTTGTTCCTGTACTCGAAGCCTCTTGCTACGAAGGCCAACATACCATTTGCCTTCTTAACCGCCTGCTGCACTTGCATGCTTACCTTCAGCGACTGGTGCACAAGGACACCCAGGTCTCTTTGCACTTCCCCTTCTCCCAATCTATTGCATTCAAATAATAATCTGCCTTCCTGTTTTTGCCACCAAAGTGGATAACCTCACATTTATCCACATTATAGTGCATTTGCCATGTTTCTGCCCAATCACCCAACCTGTCCAAATCGTACTGGAGTTTCACGACATCCTACTCACAGCTTACCCTCCCACCCAGCTTTGTGTCGTCTGCAAATTTGGAGATATTACATCCAATTCCCTCGTCCAGATCATTAATATATATTGTGAACAGCTGGGGTCCTAGGACCGATCCTTGAGGTACCCCATTAGTCACTGCCTGCCACTCAGAAAACGACCCGTTTATTCCAACTCTTTGCTTTCTGTCCGCCAACCAGTTCTCTATCCAAGTCAATACTTTGCCCCGAATCCCATGTGCCTTAATTTTGCATGCTAATCTCTTATGTGGGACCTTATCGAAAGCATTCTGAAAATCCAAATATACCACATCCACTGGTTCTCCCTTACATATTTTACCAGTTACATCCTCAAAAAATTCCAGTAGATTAGTCAAGCATGATTTACCTTTTGTAAATCCACGTTGCCTTTGTCCGATCCTGTAACTGCTTTCCAAGTGCTCTGCTATTACATCTTTTATAATGGACTCTTGCATTTTCCCCCACTACCAATGTCAGGCTTACCGGTCTATAATTCCCCGCTTTTTCTCTACCACCTTTTTTGAATAGTGGGGTAACATTAGCTACCCTCCAATCCATGGGTACTGCTCCAGAGTCTATCGAGTTCTGGAAGATGACCAGCAATGCATCTACTACTTCTAGGGCCACTTCCTTAAGTACCCTTTAATGTAGATTATCAGGCCCTGGGGATTTATTGGCCTTCAGTCCCATCAATTTTCCTAACACCATTTCCCTACAAATACTGATTTCTTTGAGTTCCTCCCTTTCATCAGACCCTATGTTCCCCGGCATCTCTGGGAGGTTATTTGTGTCCTCCTTTGTGAAGACACAACCAAAATATGTATTTAGTTGCTCAGCCATTTCTTTGTTCCCCATTATAAATCCCCCTGATTCTAACTGCAAGGGACTTACGCTTGACTTCACCAATCTTTTTCTCTTCACATATCTATAACAGCTTTTACAGTCAGTTTTTATGTTCCCTGAAAGCTTACTCTCATATTCTATTTTCCCTTTCTGAATGAATCCCTTTGTCCTCCTTTGTTGAATCCTAAACTGCTCCCAATCCTCAGGATTATTGCTTTTTCTGGCCGATTTATATGTCCTCTCCTTGGATCTTATGCTATCCCTAATTTCCCTTGTTAGCCACGGTTGAGTCACCTTTTTTGTTTTATTTTTATGCCAAACTGGGATGAACAAATTCTGTAGCTCATCCATTCGGTCTTTGAATGTTTGCCATTGCCTATCCACCATCAACCCTTGGAGTGCCATTCCTCAATCAATCCTACCCAACTCGCTCCTCAGACCATCGTATTTTCCTTTATTTAAATTGAGGACCCTAGTCTCTGATTAAACTACTTCATTCTCCATCTTAATGAAGAATTCAATCATATTATGATCGCTCCGACCCAAGGGGCCTCGTACAACAAGATTGCTAATGAATCCTTTCTCGTTATATAATACTCAGTCTAAGATGGCCTGATCTCTGGTTGGTTCCTCGACATATTGGTCCAGGAAACCATCCCGTAAACACTCCAGGAATTCCTCCTCCACAGTATTGTTACTAATTTGGTTGGCCCAATCTATATGTAGATTAAAGTCACCCATGATGACTGCTGTGCCCTTATTGCACGCTTCTTTAATTTCCCTTTTAATGCCATCCCCAACCTCCACCTTACTGTTTGGAGGTCTATATACCACTCCCACTAACGCTTTTTTCCCCTTAGTATTCCTCAATTCTACCCATACAGATTCCACATCATCAGAGCTAATATCCTTCATTACAATTGTGTTAATCCCTTCTTTAACCAGTAATGCTACCCCACCTCCCTTTCCTTTTTGCCTATCTTTCCTGAATATCGAATACCCCTGAATATTGAGTTCCCAGTCTTGGCCATCCTTGAGCCACGTTTCCGTAATCCCAACCAAATCATATTCGTTTACCTCTATTTGCACAGCCAATTCATCCACCTTATAACAAATGCTCCTCGCATTAAGACACAAAGGCCTAGAAATTGAGTGCCCTTAGCGCCGATTTTGCGGCGCTAGAGGGCCTAGCGCTGCATTTGGCGCCGGCGCCGAAATTGCCTGGGGCCCTTACGCCGTGGTAGACCGGTAGCGCTGCGCCGGCACCGATGACGTCATCGGTGTGCGCAGCATCCCGGTTGCCATGCCGACGGGCCCCAGCGCCGAAATTCAGTTGCGGCCGCCTCGCCCGTGACAGCCGCAACTAAGACTCTGGCAATAGAGTCTTACGAGTCTTTGCGCCGGCGCATTAAAGGCCCCGCGGCGGCCGGACGCTTTCCCGCCGGCCGCCTGGTCACAGCTCCCTCCCCGGACTTCCCCCCCCCCCCCGGAACAGAAGCAAGCCCGGCACTTGTCCGAGGTGCCGGGCTCATTTTTTAAAAGATTTTCGCGGGCCGCGATCGGGTGCAGGCAGCTCCTCCTTAAGGGAAGGAGGAGGCCTGCACTTCCCGAGCCTGCCGCACCGCATTGGGTGCGGCAGCGCCGGAATTGCGGCGCGAAACGGCAGTTAGCGCCGATTTACCGCCGCAAAGACCCTTCAGTAGCGCCGGCAGCCGTTTGGGCGCGGCCCTGCTGAATTTTTGGCGCGCGCAGGGGGACTTAGCGCCAGCACTAACTTCCGGCGCTAAAGCCCTGGCTAAGCCAAAACTCAATTTCTAGGCCAAAGCCTTCAGGCTTGTTTTTTTAACACTCTTAGACCTATTAGAATTATTATTTACTGTGGCCATGTTTGATTTAAACGGTTGATTTCTCTGACTGCCACTTTTGTTTTTCTCCTTCCTATCTTTTGCTTTTATCCTTGTTTCCCTTTCCTCTGTCTCCCTGCTCAGGTTCCCAACCCCCTGCCATTTTAATTTAAACCCTCCCCCACAGCACTAGCAAACACTCCCCCTAGGACATCGGTTCCAGCCCTGCCCAGGTGCAAACCATCCGGTTTGAACTGGTCCCACCTCCCCCAGAACCGGTTCCAATGTCCCAGGATCTTGAATCTCTCCCCCTGGTACCATTCCTCCAGCCACGTATTCATCTGAAGTATCCTTCTATTTCTACTCTGACTAGCACGTGGCACTGGTAGCAATCCTGAGATTACTACCTTTGAGGTCCTGTTTTTTAATTTATCTCCTAACTCCCTATATTCTGCTTTTAGGACCTCATCCCGCTTTTTACCTATATCGTTGGTGCCTATATGCACCACGATAACTGGCTGTTCACCCTCCCCTTCCAAGATGTTCTGCAGCCACTCGGAGACATCCTTGACCCTTGCACCAGGGAGGCAACACACCATCCTGGAGGCTCGTTTGCAGCCGCAGAAACGCCTATCTATTCCCCTTACAATTGAATCCCCTATTACTATAGCTCTACCACTCTTTTTCCTCCCATTCTGTGCAGCAGAGCCACCCCTGGTGCCAGGAAGTTGGCTGCTGCTGCCTTCCTCTGATAAACCATCCCCCCCAACAGTACCCAAAGTGGTGTATCTGTTGGAGAGGGGGATGGCCACAGGGGACCCCTGCACTACCTGCCTGCGCCTAGTACTCTGCCTCTTGGTCACCCGTTCCCTTTCTTCCTGTCAAACCTCTACCTGCGGTGTGTCCAACTCCATAAATGTGATATTCATGATGTCCTGAGCATCGTGAATGCTCCAGTATGCATCCAATCGCAGCTCCAGTGCCACAATGCGGTCTGTCAGTAGCTGCAGCTGGATGCACTTCCTGCACATGTAGTTGTCAGGGACACAGGAAGTGTCCCTGAGTTCCCACATATCGCAGGAGGACCATACAACGGGGCCGGGTTCTCCTGCCATGACTTACCTTTTAATTAATTGAATTTAAATTAAATCAATCAATCCCACTAATTACACTACAGTTAACTGGTTTACCAACAGTCCCCGCTACACCAGAGAGACCTTACTAAATAAAAACCAGAGTTAAAGTTTAAAAAAGAGAGAAATACTCACCCACCAATCCCTTACCTGCTTCCTGGTGACGTCACACTTTGATTACTTTTTACCTCTCTCCCCTGCTGTTGAATTGGTAAGCCTCGCTGCTCACCTCGCTGCCAGTTTTAAAGTCGCCGCTGCTCAGTGTTCCCCACGCAGGTCCACACTGGTCGGGCCTCGCTGCTCACCTCGCTGCCAGTTTTAAAGTCGCCGCTGCTCAGTGTTCCCCACGCAGGTCCACACTGGTCGGGCCTCGCTGCTCACCTCGCTGCCAGTTTTAAAGTCGCCGCTGCTCAGTGTTCCCCACGCAGGTCCGCTCTGGTCGGGCCTCGTAGCTCGCCTCGCTGCCGGTTTTAAAGTTGCCGCTGCTCAGTGTTCCCCACGCAGGTCCGCTCTGGTTGGGCCTCGCTGCTCGCCTCGCTGCCGGTTTTAAAGTTGCCGCTGCTCAGTGTTCCCCACGCAGGTCCGCTCTGGTCAGGCCTCGCTGCTCGCCTAGCTGCCGGTTTTAAAGTCGCCACTGCTCAGTGTTCCCCACGCAGGTCCACTCTGGTCAGGCCTCGCTGCTCGCCTCGCTGCCGGTTTTAAAGTCGCCGCTGCTCAGTGTTCCCCACGCAGGTCCGCTCTGGTCGGGCCTCGCTGCTCGCCTCGCTGCCAGTTTTAACGTCGCCGCTGCTCAGTGTTCCCCACGCAGGTCCGCTCTGGTCGGGCCTCGCTCCTCGCCTCGCTGCCAGTTTTAGCGTCGCCGCTGCTCAGTGTTCCCCACGCAGGTCCGCTCTGGTCGGGCCTCGCTCCTCGCCTCGCTGCCAGTTTTAGCGTCGCCGCTGCTCAGTGTTCCCCACGCAGGTCCGCTCTGGTCGGGCCTCGATGCCGGTTTTAAATTCGCCGCTGCTCAGTGTTCCCCACGCAGGTCCGCTCTGGTTGTGCCTCGCTGCTCGCCTCGCTGCCAGTTTTAAAGTTGCCGCTGCTCAGTGTTCCCCACGCAGGTCCGCTCTGGTCAGGCCTCGCTGCTCACCTAGCTGCCGGTTTTAAAGTCGCCACTGCTCACTGTTCCCCACGCAGGTCCGCTCTGGTCAGGCCTCGCTGCTCGCCTCGCTGCCGGTTTTAAAGTCGCCGCTGCTCAGTGTTCCCCATGCAGGTCCGCTCTGGTCGGGCCTCGCTGCTCGCCTCGCTGCCAGTTTTAAAGTCGCCGCTGCTCAGTGTTCCCCATGCAGGTCCGCTCTGGTTGGGCCTCGCTGCTCCCCTCGCTGCCAGTTTTAAAGTCGCCGCTGCTCAGTGTTCCCCACGCAGGTCCGCTCTGGTCGGGCCTCGCTGCTCGCCTCGCTGCCGGTTTTAAAGTCGCCGCTGGTCAGTGCTCCCCACGCAGGTCCGCTCTGGTTTTACCAGGTATAAGAATTTCACGGGCATTCACTGGGCAGAATTTGGGCAAATAGCCCAACCCTCCGCCCGCAGATGCCCTTTTCCCGGGGATGTGTTGGATCTGCAAGTTCCGTGTTTTCATGCACGCGCTTCACACGCCTGAACCCGGAACTTGTGCAGTCCTTACAGGCACGCACGCACCTCGTACCCGTCCATAGGGGCCGCAAAGTACAGACCAATGTTTCATATGTATACTTCAAATTGTAGGAATAGGCGTATTCCTAACCAAATCACTGAGGTCAACTCAGGAGAAACAATCCGACAGGTCTTTAATGAAGTATTTGACGAAGTACAGAAAACAACAAGGATCGATGCAGGAGAGCCTTGGAACAGGTCTTAGCCGAATGGGGACGCCATGAGGACTGAGTAGGCAGTCCCGTGGATTGCGTCATGACGTCATCGCGTTTTCCCGCGCTTGGGGCGGTCACGTGATGTGCGACGTGACATCATCACATTTTCCCGCGCTTAGGGCGGTCACGTGCTGCGCGACATCATCGCGTTAAGTCGCGTTCTTAAAGGGGCAACGCCCCGTACACGTTCTTAAAGGGGCAACGCCCCATACATGCAAACTCTATACAAACATAGTTAAAGGTAATTATGTAGAATAAGTAAGACACACTTGGTGGTACCGCTACATATGTACCCCCAGAATTCACTTTAACGGACAAAGTCAAACGATGAGGTGGTCTGACGAGCCTGTCCGAAGGACTCCTGTAGTGTCGAGACGGAGACTGTTGGGTGGCTGGCGGTCTGGCGGGCGTTCGTACTTGGTCTGCCGTAACGACGCTGGGTAGCTGGTGGTCTGACGGGCGGTCGCACTTGGGCTGCCGTAACGCCGATGGGTGTCCGACCTCATCGCAGCGGTTGTGCTGTTCCGACGGGACGGTGGAGGTCTAAATGTGCTGGTCGTGAGCGGATCCTTACGTGCGTCGTGGTGAATAAAACGTATTCAACCTCGTGAAGGACCATAGAAACCTGTGACCTCTGCAGCCCGTGGATCGAAACGGGCGCTGGTGCGAAAAATCTGGCCGCCTTTTAATGACTGGCAGACTGGGTAGATGCGGACCATTGCTCTGCCAGTGTTTTTAGGAAGTCCCCATTTGAACGAAATATCGGTGGGAATGCCAAAACGGGCGATCCAGAAGGAAATTAACGTGCGTCTTGCCGGTCGGGTAACTCGCCGAGCAGGCGAGCGAACTCATCGAAAGTCGAAAATGCACTGGAGACGGTGCACGACATCGTGCTACATGGTAACACCGAAGCGAGTTAACAGTTGCTACGTTGATCAGTGATCAGGTATGGTAACTGTAAAATAGATAAGGGAGAACCAGTGGATGTGGTGTATTTGGACTTTCAGAAGGCTTTCGATAAGTTCCCGCATAAGGGATTAGCGTGCAAAATTAAGGCACATGGGATTGGGGGCAAGGTATTGACTTGGATAGCGAACTGGTTGGCGGACAGAAAGCAAAGAGTTGGAATAAACGGGTCGTTTTCCGAGTGGCAGGCAGTGACTAATGGGGTACCACAAGGACCGGTCCTAGGACCCCAGCTGTTCACAATATATATTAATGATCTGGACGAGGGAATTGGATGTAATATCTCCAAATTTGCAGACGACACAAAGCTGGGTGGGAGGGTATGCTGTGAGGAGGATGTCGTGAAACTCCAGCACGATTTGGACAGGTTGGGTGATTGGGCAGAAACATGGCAAATGCACTATAATGTGGATAAATGTGAGGTTATCCACTTTGGTGGCAAAAACAGGAAGGCAGATTATTATTTGAATGGTAATAGACTGGGAGAAGGGGAAGTGCAAAGAGACCTGGGTGTTCTTGTACACCAGTCGCTGAAGGTAAGCATGCAGGTGCAGCAGGCGGTTAAGAAGGCAAATGGTATGTTGGCCTTCGTAGCAAGAGGGTTCGAGTACAAGAACAAGGATGTCTTGCTGCAGTTGTACAGGGCCTTGGTGAGACCACACCTTGAGTATTGTGTGCAGTTTTGGTCGCCTTACCTGAGGAAGGACGTTCTTGCCATGGAAGGAGTGCAGCGAAGATTCACCAGGCTGATACCTGGGATGGCAGGAATGACGTATGAGGAGAGATTGTGTCGATTGGGCTTATACGCACTGGAGTTTTGAAGATTGAGAGGGGATCTCATCGAAACCTATACAATTCTGTCAGGCCTATAAAATTTGTGATCTACATAAATGATTTGGATGAGAATGTAAAAGGTATGATCAGTAAGTTCGCAGATGACACGAAAATTGGTGGGGTGGTAAATTGCGAGGAGGAAAGCCTCAGGCTACAGGACGATATAAACGGGTTGGTCAGATGGGCGGAAAAGTGGCAAATGGGATTTAACCCTGAAAAGTGCGAGGGACGGACAAATAAGGCAAGGGAATACACAATGAGTGGTAGGACACTAGGAAGTACAGAGGGTCAGAGGGACCTTGGTGTACATGTACATAGATCCCTGAAAGCAGCGGAACAGGTAGATAAGGTGGTTAAAAAGGCATATGGGATACTTGCCTTCATTAGCCGAGGCATAGAATATAAGAGCAGGGAGGTTATGATAGAGCTGTACAAAACGCTGGTAAGGCCACAGCTGGAGTACTGTGTGCAGTCCTGGTCGCCTCACTATAGGAAGGATGTGATTGCTTTGGAGAGGGTGCAGAGAAGATTCACCAGGATGTTACCTTGGCTGGAGCGCCTCAGCTATGAAGAAAGACTAAACAGGCTGGGGTTGTTTTCCTTGGAGCAAAGAAGGCTGAGGGGGGACTTGATTGAGGTGTACAAAATGATGAGGGGCATAGATAGGGTAGATAAAGAGGAACTTTTCCCCTTAGTAGGGGGGTCAATAACAAGGGGGCATAGATTCAAGGTAAGAGGCAGGAGGTTTAGAGGGGGTTTGAGGAGGAACTTTTTCACCCAGAGGGTGGTTGGAGTCTGGATCTTACTGCCTGAAAGGGTGGTAGAGGCAGGAACCCTCAAAACATTCAAGAAGCATTTGGATGAGCACTTGAAATGCCATTGCATACAAGGCTATGGACCAAATGCTGGAAAATGGGATTAGATTGGACAGGGCTTGATGGACGGCGCAGACACGATGGGCCGAAGGGCCTCTTTCTGTGCTGTATAACTCTATGACAGACGAGATGCAGGAAGGATGTTTCTGATGGCCAGGGAGTCCAGAACCAGGGGTCATAGTCTAAGGATAAGGGGTAAGCCATTTAGGACTGAAATGAGGAGGAATTTCTTCACCCAGAGAGTGGTGAACCTGTGGAATTCTCTGCCACAGAGGGCGGTGGAGGCCAGTTCATTAAGTATATTCAAGAAAGAGTTGGATATATTTCTTAAGGCTAAAGGGATCAAGGGATATGGGGAGAAGGCAGGGACCGAGTACTGAATTTGGATGATCAGCCATGATCTCATTGAATGGCGGAGCAGGCTCGAAGGGCCGAATGGCCTACTCCTGCTCCTATCTTCTATGTTTCTATGTCAGCAATAGTCCTGCGTGGCCGATCGCGGCCGTGGGATGCCCGTAAACCCGTACCTTGTTCGTCGCTGTGGCGGCTGTTATTTCGTTCTTGGGTGAAACTGCCGGGAGGGCGGCAACACTTCTCTTTCGCTCAGAACTGCGCGCGGTAGATTACACAACCCAGCAGGCTGACGAGCTGGGGCGGCATCTGCGGGGGATGAGTCTTCGTGTTTCGCGAGTGAAAAGTCCTCATGGTTTGCCAAGGGTGGGTCCTCGTGGATCGCGAGGGATGGGTCCTCGTGGGTCGCGAGAAGTGCGTCCTCGTGGTTCGTGAGGAGCGAGTCCTCGTGGGTTGTGAGGAGCGAGTCCTCGTGGGTTGCGAGGCGTGGTTTGCGAGGACTGAGTCCTCGTGGCATCTCCGATCTTGTGGGCCCGAAAACCTGCACAACCTGCGCTTGGTTGGGTTTCATACTTGCTGTTCCGTTGGGAGATGTCGAGGAGGCGGACGATCCGAGCGGCGGTAGAGCAGTTGAGTACAGAGACCGTATATAGGTACATGGTCTGCGCCGCCTCGATGTTGCACAGGGCGAATGGGGCTTCTACCAGAATAAAGCACGAGGGCGGTTGTTGCTCCCTGAATTGCGGTAGCGAAACGGCTGGTGCTTCCATGGCGTGCTTCTTCTGTGAAAATCGTTCACAAAAATCGGAGTCCGGCTGCGCTTCTTTCGTGAAAAACGTTCACGAAACTCAGGGTCACCAATGTAGGAATTGGTGTTTGTCAGTTGTTATTCGTCGGTTGTTGTTCGTCATGCCGTTCTTCTGTGAAAACGTTCACAGAGACGGGGTTCAGGCTGTGCGCTTCTTCCGTGAAAAACGTTCACGGAGACGGGGTTTAGGCTGTGCGCTTCTTCCGTGAAAAACGTTCAAGGAGACGGGGTCACCAATGTAAGAATAGGCGTATTCCTAACCAAATCACTGAGGTCGACTCAGGAGAAACAATCCAACAGGTCTTTAATGAAGGATTTGACGAAGTACAGAAAACAACAAGGATCGATGCAGGAGAGCCTTGGAACAGGTCTTACCCGAACGGGGACGCCACGAGGACTGAGTAGGCAGTCCCGTGGATTGCGTCGTGATGTCATCGCGTTTTCCTGCGCTTGGGGCGGTCACGTGATGTCATCGCGTTTGCCCGCGCTTGGGGCGGTCACGTGATGTGCGACGTGACGTCATCGCGTTTGCCCACGCTTAGGGCAGTCACATAATGTGCGACGTGACGTCATCGCGTTAGGTCGCGTTCTTAAAGGGGCAACACCCCGTACACATTCTTAAAGGGGCAACACCCTGTACATGCAAACTCTACACAAACATAGTTAAAGGGAATTATTATGTACAATAAGTAAGAGACACTCGGTGGTACCGCTACAAAATCAGCATTTATATAATTTAAAACAGCATGAATAAAATGGCCTATCTATAACTCACAACATTTGAAATATAAATCCAAGTGACATGTATATAATCTAAGGCAGCCTGTGTACAATGTAACCGGGTCTACTTATCTCCCAACATAGCGTCTATCTGCAATATTGTGTTCTCAGCTAAAATGATTAGTGTGAGCTATGTGTGTGTGTGTGTGTGTGTGTAATTTACTGTAACTTATCTATAAATTCAAATGGCATGTCTTAAATTTCAGAAAACAACTTTAACTTTAAACAGTGGTTGAATAATTTAAAATCATGTATGAATTCAAATAGTTTGTACCTATTTAAAGCAGCTTTCTCGTAATTGAAAATTCCCACATTTACACAACATATCCAGCATTTAAACCAACATGTGCCTATCGATCGATATCATCTCACTTCAAAATAATTGTCCCAGTGTTTCTTCCTCTACATATGCCCATGTTCAAGGGCACGAGACACTGACCTGTTAAATGGGAACAGGAGAGAACGGATGACTTTTAAATGTGGATTCAATCTTCACTCCCTCCAGTTACACCCCGCTCTTTCACCCAGCTCAGTTGGTCGCTCTCCCGCCTCTGAGTCAGGAGGTCATGGATTTGAGCCCCACTCCAGAGACTTGAGCCCCCTAATCCAGGCCGATACTGCACTGTGTCAGTACTGAGGGAGTGTTGCACTGTCGGAGGTGCCGTCTTTGGGATGACACGTTAAACCCGAGGGCTCCATCTGCCACACCCCCTCCCCCACCCAGGTGGATGTTAAAAGATCCCACAGTAAATTTCAGAAGAAGAGCAGGGGAGTTTTTCCTGGTGCCCTGGGATGATATTTATCCCTCAACCAACATCTAAAACAGATTCTGTTCTGACGAAGGGTCATCGACCTGAAAGGTTAACTCTGCTTCTCTTTCCACAGATGCTGCCTGACCTGCTGAGAATTTCCAGCATTTTCTGGTTTTATTTCAGATTTCCAGCATCCACAGTAATTTGCTTTTCTAAAACTGATTATCTGTTCATTCATCTCATTTCTGTTTGTGGGAGCTTGCTGTGCACAAATTGGCAGCTGTGTATCCTACATTACAACAAGAACTAAACTTCAAAGGTGCTTCATTGGCTGCAAAATGCTTTGGCATTTCCTGGGGTTGTGAAAGGCGCTACATAAATGCAAGTTCTTCCTTTCTTTCACCTGAGGACTACATGTGATCTTTCCTCCAAACATGTTCAAGAGCTCTTACAGAAATCTCTCGGGATTCACTCTGCTTCGCATCCTTGGCATCTCAGAGAGACGATCGCAGTCTTCAGTCTGTCCGGCATCTCCTCATCCAGCAGAGAGAGCTGGTCTTCCACTGAACTTTGCTCACACAAGCTGACTCTACAGTTCCAACACTGTTGATCCTGGGACAGGAAACATTGTCAAGGAAACTTTCTCGCTGGTCACCTGCTGAATCCAGGTGTTAGCGTGTTTGTTGGATATTACACACTGAACTGGTTACATTTATATAATAATGTTATGTGACACATTTATAAATCACTGAGTTAGGCCTCAGCTGGAGAATTGTCTCCACTTCTTGGGCACCACACTTCAGGATGGATGTCAAGGCCTGGGAGAGGGTGCAGAGGAGGTTGATCAGGTATGAGGGACTTCATTTATGTGGAGAGCCTGGAGAAGCTGGGATTGTTCACCTTAGAGCAGAGAAGGTGAAGTGGAGATTTAATAGGGGTGTATATAATTACAAGGGGTTTTGATGGAATAAATGAGGAGAAACTGTTTCCACTGGCAGGAGCGTCGGTTACCAGAGGACACAGATTTAAGATAATTGGCAAAAGAACCAGAGGGGAGATGATGAGAATTTTTTTACACAGTGAGTTATTATGATCTGGAATTCACTGCTTCAAAGGGCGGAGGAAGTAGATTCAATAGTAACTTATAAAAGGGAATTGGATAAATACTTGAAAGGGTTAAATTTACAAAAATAGCAGGGAAGTGGGACTAATTGGAGAGCTCTTTGAAAGAGCTGGCACAGGCACGATGGGCCGAATAGCCTCCTCCTGTGCTGTATCATTCTATGAATATTGAGGTGTAATACTCTCCGCTACCAGGAGGTGGCGCCATTGTCTAAAACAGCCCCACTCCCCCTGGAGGCCTGTTGGTGAAATGCAGCCAGCATTGACCCTCCCCATTTAACAGTAACTCTGGTCACATTAGTGATTAATTTACATTGATCTCTCCTTTCTTTCTCCCTCTCACCCTCCGCAGTTACAGACTGTCGCTGAGGTTCGGGCTCCACAGACCCGGGCTGCATCACTGGTACCTCACCCCAAGGGTCTGATCTCCTGTGTCAGCCCAGACACTCAGTGTCAGCACCTACCAGCAGGGGGCACTGCTGACCAGGAGAGATAGAAAGAGACAGAGAGGGAGACAGAGAGGGAGACAGAGAGAGAGTGAGGGAGAGATAAATAAATGGGCAGAAACGGGGAAGAGAGAAAGACAAAGAGATAGAGAGAGAATGAGTGAAAGATAGAGAGAGAGAATGAGTGAAAGATAGAGAGAGATAAACAGAAAAAAGAAAGACAGGAAATGAATGATACAGAGGAAAATATAGACAGAGCAGGAGACAGAGAGAAAGATCGAGAGAGGGAGACAGAGAGAGACATTGAGATAGAAACCGAGAGCAAGTGAGAGAGAGGCAGAGAGAAGGGGAGGGACAGAGAAACAGAGAGAAAATCAGAGAGCAGAGAGAGAAAATAGGAAAGACAGGAGAAGACAGAGAGAGAGAGAGAGACAGAGAGAGATACAGCAGGAAAGACACAGAGGAAGAAAGAGAGAGACAGAGATGGTGAGAAAAAATAGAGACAGAGATATAGAGAGACAGCGAGAGAGAGACAGAGAAAGAGAGAGACAGGGGGAGATACAGAGTCAAGAGGGAGAGAAAGAGAGACAACATGGAAGGACAGAGGGATAGAGAGAGGGAAAAAGAGACAGACAAGAGGGAGAGACACAAAGAGAGACACAAAGAGACACAGAAAGAAAGAGAAACAGATATAGAGCAGAGAAAGAGAGAGAGGCAGAGAGAGAGATGAGGCAGAGAGAGAGACAGAGAAAGTGAGAGAGTGAAGAAGACAAAGATGAGAGAGAGAGACAGAGTGTGAGGGACAGAAAAATACAGACTGAAAGAGGTAGTGGGGGAGAGAGGGAAAGAAACCGGGAGAGTGACATAGAAAAAGAGGAAGAGAGAGAAAGAGAGAGGAAGAGAACAAGACGAGTGACAGGGTCAGAGGAAGAGAGTGAATAAAAATAGAGAATGCTGGAAATACTCAGCAGGTCAGGCAGCACCTGTGGAGAGAGAAACAGAGTTAAAGTTTCAGATTGATGACCTTTCATCAGAGCTGGTAACAGTTAGAGATGTAACAAGATTTAAACAAATACAGAGGCAGAGAAAGTGGGTACAGGAGGAAAGAACAAAAGGGAAGGTCTGTGATAGTGTGGAAGACAGGAGAGATTAAATGACAAAAGGGATGATGGTGCAAAGCACAAGGGGATGGTAATGGAACAAGCAAAGAAACAAAAGATGTGTCTAGAGGAGGTGTAAATGGCAATAGCAGAATCATTACCAACAGCGACTGTCTGAAAAAATGGGGGCAGAGGATATGATCAGAAATTGTTGAACTTGATGCTGAGTCCAGATGGCCGTAAAGTGCCTAATCGAAAGATGAGGTGCTGTTCCTCGAGCTTATGTTGGAACAGAGTACGAGGCCAAGGATGGAGAGGTCAGAATGGGAGTGTAGCGGAGAATGAAAGTGACAGGCAACTGGAAGCTCAGGGTCATGCTTGCGGACTGAACGGAGGTGTTCCGCAAAGCGGTCACCCAATCTGCGTTTGGTCTCCACAATGTAAAGGAGGCCGCATCGTGAGCAGCGAATACAGTACACTAAATTGTAAGAAGTACAAGTAAATCGCTGTTTTATCTGGAAGAGTGGGAATAAATGGGTTATTTTCGGATTGGCAGGCTGTAACTAGTGGGGTGCCGCAAGGATCACTGCTTGGGCCTCAACTATTTACAATCTATATCAATGAATTAGAGGAGGGAACCGAGTGTTATGTGTTCAAGTTTGCTGATGACACAAAGCCAGGTGGGAAAGTAAGCTGTGAGGAGGACACAAGGAGGCTGTAAAGAACATAAGAAATAGGAGCAGGAGTTGGCCATTTGGCACTTCGAGCCTGCTCCGCCATTCAATAAGATCATGGCTGATCTTCTACCTCATCTCCACTTTCCCTTGATTCCCTTAATATTCAAAAATCTATCGATCTCCATCTCAATGACTGAGCTTCCACAGCCCACTGGGGTAGAGAATTCCAAAGATTCACCACCCTCTGAGTGAAGAAATTTCTCCTCATCTCAGTCCTAAATGACCAACCCCTTATTCTGAGACTGTTCTCCCTGGTTCTGGACTCCCCAGCCAGGGGAAACATCCTCCCTGCATCTACTCTGTCAAGCCCTGTAAGATTTGTGTAGGTTTCAATGAGATCACCTCTCATTCCCATCCCAACCATCTGCAGTCAAAATCAGGGGAATTTATAATGGGGAACAAAGAAATGGCAGGTCAGTTAAATACGTACTTTGGTTCTGTCTTCACAAATAACCTCCCAGAGATGTCGGGGAACATAGGGTCTAATGAAAGGGAGGAACTGATTGAAATCAGTATTTGTAGGGAAATGGTATTAGGGAAATTGACGGGATTGAAGGCCGATAAATCCGCAGGGCCTGATAATCGAAATCCTAGGGTACTTAAGGAAGTGGCCCGAGAAATATTACATGCATTGCTGGTCATCTTCCAAAGTTCTATAGACTCTGGAATAGTGCCCATGGATTGGAGGGTATCTAATGTTACCCCACTATTCAAAAAAGGTGGTAGAGAGAATACGGGGAATTATAGACCAGTAAGCCTGACATCGGTAGTGGGGAAAATGCTAGAATCCATTAGAAAAGATGAGCACTTGGAAAGCAGTGACAGGATCGGACAAAGTCAACATGGATATACAAAAGGTAAATCATGCTTGACTAATCCACTGGAATTTTTTGAGGATGTAACTGGTAGAATAGATCAGGGAGAACCAGTGGATGTGGTGTATTTGGACTTTCAGAAGGCTTTTGATAAGGTCCCGCATAAGAGATTAGCATGTAAAGTTAAAGCACATGAGATTGGGGGCAAGGCACTGACTTGGATAGAGAACTGGTTGGCAGAAAGGAAGCAAAGAGTTAGAATAAATGGGTCTTTTTCCGAGTGGCAGGCAGTAAGTAGTGGGGTACCGCAGGGATTGGTGCTAGGACCACAGCTATTCACAATATATATTAATGATTTAGACGAGGGAAGTAGATGTAATATGTCCAAGTTTGCAGACGACACAAAGCTGGGTGGGCGTGTGTGCTGTGAGGAGGATGCCGAGAAACTCCAGTATGATTTGGACTGGTTGTGTGATTGGGCAGATTCATGGCAGATGCAGTATAGTGTGGATAAAAGTCAGGTTATCCACTTTGGTGGCAAAAACAGGAAGGCAGATTATTATCTGAATGGCAATAGATTGGGAGAAGGGAAAGTGCAACGAGACCTGGGTGTCCTTGTGCACCAGTCGCTGAAGGTAAGCATGCAGATGCAGCAGGCGATTAAGAAGGCAAATGGTATGTTGGCCTTCGTAGCGAGAGGATTCGAGTACAGGAAAAAGGATGTCTTGCTGCAGTTGTACAGGGCCTTCGTGAGACTACACCTTGAGTATTGTGTGCAGTTTTGCTCGCTTATCTGAGGAAGGATGTTCTTGCTATGGAGGGAGTGCAGCGAACATTCACCAGACTGATACCTGGGATGGCAGGAATGACGTATGAGGAGAGATTGGGTCGATTGGGCTTATACTCACTGGAGTTTAGAAGAATGAGAGGGGATCTCTTTGAAACTTATATAATTCTAACAGGACTAGACAGACTGGATGCAGGAAGGATGTTCCCGATGGCGGAGGAGTCCAGAACCAGGGATCACAGTCTAAAGATAAGGGGTAAGCCATTTAGGACAGAGATGAAGAGGAATTTCTTCACCCAGAGAGTGGTGAACCTGTGGAATTCTCTACCACACAAGGAAGTTGAGTCCAATTCATTAAATATATTCAAGAAGGAGTTGGATATATTTCTTAAGGCTAAAGGGATATGGGGAGAAGGCGGGGACAATGTACTGATTTTGGCTGATCAGCCATGATCTCATTGAATGGCGGAGCAGGCTCGAGGGGCCGAATGGCCTACTGCTGCTCCTATTTTCTATCTTCATCTGCTTCATCAATGACCTGCCCTCCAACATAAGGTCAGAAATGGGGATGTTCGCTGAAGACTGCACAGTGTTGAGCGCCATTTACAACTCCTCAGATAATGAAGCAGTCCATGCCCGCATGCAACAAGACCTGGACGATATTCAGGCTTGGGCTGATAAGTGGCAGGTAACATTCGCGCCACAGAAGTGTAAGGCAATGACTATCTCCAACAAGCGAGAGTCTAACCACCTCCCCTTGACATTCAATGGCATTACCATTGCCGAATCCCCCACTATCAACATCCTGGAGGTCACCATTAACCAGAAACTTAACTGGACCAGCCACATGAATACCGTGGCAACAAGAGCAGGTCAGAGGCTGGGTATTCTGCGGCGAGTGTCCCATCTCCTGACTCCCCATAGACTTTCCACCATCTACAAGGCACAAATAAGGAGTGTGATGTGTAGTGATCAGTAGCATGTCATTCTATAGTGGACACTAGGTGGAGCTGTGTAGAGCTCTATATAGCTGTATGTTTAAGACTACATTACCCATGAGGCACTAGGCTACCCAGAAGGCAACAGTCAAGATGGCAGCCTGCACACAGGAGCATACATGGAAGCCTCTACAGATACTGTACCTAGAGAACGTGTACTGAATAAATAACTAGCTAGAAGCTAGCTGTGTTCAAAATAAGAATGTCTAGTTATTAATGAACATAACATGGTACCAGGGTGGTGAAGATCTGCTGAAAATTGTGAAAAGTGACATGGAGAATTTGAAGCCACCAGGAGGTTTGAATCTCGAGGGAAATGTCGACTACAATTGGCGGATTTTTAAACAACAATTCGAACTCTACATTGCAACCATCGGATTCGGTACGAAGCCAGACGCAAGGAAGATAGCGTTGCTGCTTACGGTTGCAGGCCCACAGGTGATAGAGGTATTTAATACATTTGTATTTAATCCAGCGGTGAACAGAGAAAAATTAGAAGACGCGCTAAAAAATTTTGATGCGCATTGCTCTCCCAAAAAGAATGAGACGTATGAAAGATACATCTTCCGTTCTCGGACACAGCAACAAAATGAGACTTTTGTTAGCTTTATAACTGATCTGAAACTGAAAGCACAGACATGTAATTTCTCTGAGCTCAAAGCATCCATGATTCGTGACCAGATTGTGTTTGGTATTCATGATAAAAAAATCAGGGAACGTCTGTTGAGAGAAACCGAACTAAATTTGGAAAATGCAGTGAAAATATGCAAAGCCAGCGAGCTAGCTCGAAATCACGCGAAGACTTTCAGTGAAATCAATATTGATGCGAATGTAATGAGTGATAATGCTGCTGTCGGTGCTGTGTCCTACAAGGGGAAGAAACGTGGGCAGAACAGAAATGAAAAGCAATCGGAGGATGAAATTTTTAATTGTAAACGCTGTGGTTACAAACACCAGTTAAGACAATGCCCAGCATTTGGAAAAATGTGCACAAAGTGTAATGGAAAGAATCACTTTGCCAAACAATGCTTTTCAAAAGTAAAAACGACGAAAGGGCAACGAGTTAATGTGATTGAGGACACTGATGTAAGTGAGACATTTTTTGTAGGAATGGTGTCATGTGACGATATCAAAAAAGATACAGAAAATGTGCAGCCCTCAGAAATAGACAATGCTGAACATAAAGTTAATGCAGTAAAAGAGGACAAATGGATGATCCCACTGCAGATAAATGGAGCATTAGTTACATTGAAACTGGACACTGGGGCAAAAGCAAACTTAATCAGTATGAGTGACATTAACAATATGAAAGAAAAGCCCAAGATACAGAAAAAGTCAGTACTACTGAAGGACTATAATGGACAGAAAATAGATAGCTTAGGTGTATGCAGACTTAAAGTGACAGTCAAAGACAAAGTGCATCATCTCATGTTTTCTGTTGTGGCTGAAAGGCTTGATTCACTACTGGGTGACAAAGCTTGTGAGGACTTAGAACTGGTCAAAAGAGTTTACCGTATAAACTGTGCCATAAGCAGACCAGATGACTCGGTGGATTCTGTAGTGAATAATTTCCAGGATGTGTTCAAAGGATTTGAAGTTCTACCATTCACTTTCAAGATCCAGCTAAAGCAGGATGCTCAGCCAGTGGGACATGCTCCACGAAGAGTTCCAGCACCCTTGCGTGACCGGCTCAAGAATGAACTGGACAGAATGACCACACTAGGAGTCATCAGGAAAGTCGAAGAGCCAACAGACTGGGTTAACTCCATGGTATGTGTAAAGAAAAAGAACAATGATCTAAGAATATGCATGGATCCATAGGACTTAAATGCAAACATAAAACGTGAACACTACCAGATTCCCAAGCGAGAAGAAATCACCAGTGAAATGTCAGGTGCCAGATACTTTACAAAGCTCGATGCCTCACAAGGATTTTGGCAACTAAAACTGAATGAAGAGTGCACCAAATACTGTACCTTTAACACACCATTTGGCAGGTATTGTTTCCTCAGAATGCCTTTCGGGATAATATCTGCATCTGAAATCTTTCATAGAGCGATGGAACACATAATTGAAGGTCTGGAAGGAGTTCGGGTCTATGTTGATGACATCATCATCTGGGGCTCCATACTGAAAGAACACAATGAGAGACTGACTAAAGTGCTACAGAGCATACGCCAGAATGGACTGAAGCTCAACAAAGCCAAGTGTCAGTTTGGCATCCAGGAAGTCACTTTCCTAGGAGATAATCTATCTGGTAAAGGAATAGAGCCAGATATGGAAAAAGTAAACGCCATACTCAAAATGCCCCGACCCACTGACAAAAAAGGAGTGCTACGCATCATGGGGATGATAAACTTCATTGGAAAGTTCATTCCTAACTTGTCAGCCAAGACAGCCTGTCTGCGAGACCTGCTACATAAAACAAATGAGTTCGCATGGACAGAAAGACATGAACAAGAGTGGATAAACCTCAAAACAGTGCTGCCAACCACACCTGTACTCACCTTCTTTGACCCAACCAAAAGAATAAAAAGTGTCAACGGATGCATCAAAAGATGGCCTAGGTGCGGTCTTGCTACAAGCAGATGGTGAAGATTGGAAGCCTGTTGCCTATGCCTCCATGTCTATGACTGATACTGAGTGTCGATACGCCCAGATTGAAAAGGAATGTCTAGGCTTGGTAGTTGGACTAGAAAAGTTTCATGGCTACATATATGGACTTCCCACCTTCACAGTTGAAACAGACCACAGCCCTCTGGTTGCCATCATAAAAAAAAACCTGAATGAGATCTCTCCAAGGATTCAACGACTCATGATGAAGCTGCAAAGATATGACTTTGAACTGATCTACACACCAGGCAAATACATAGTGTTAGCAGATGCACTATCCCGAGCACCCACAATGAGTCATGTGAGCTCTACTGAAGAAGACGTGGATGTTCATGTGAGTATGGTCACTGCTGCGCTGCCCGTGTCAGACACAAAATCAAAGCAAATAGCAGAAGAAACAGTAAAAGATACAGTATTACAAACAGTAATAGAGAACATTCATCATGGTTGGCCAAAAGGTTCCTGTCCAAAATATTTTCACATAAGGTCACAATTGAGTGTCGCAAGTGGACTATTACTAAAACAGAACAGAATAGTCATTCCACAGGCTCTACGTCAAGACATGCTCAAAAGGATTCATGAGGGACACCTCGGAATTGAAAAATGCAAAAGGAGAGCAAGAGACACTGTTTATTGGCCTGGCATAAATAAGGACATTGAGAACATGATCGGCAAATGTGAGACATGTCAGAAACACCAAAGCAAACAAGCAAAGGAACCAATGATAGTAGCTGACATACCAACAGCAGCATGGCAAAAGGTTGGTATGGACCTTTTTCATTTGAATGGTAAAGACTATCTAATAGTGATTGACTACTATTCTAACTATCCTGAGATGGCGCTGCTCTCAAGCACCACAGCAAGCAGTGTCATAATGCATGTGAAATCCATCTTCGCCAGACATGGAATTCCCAGGATTGCCGTTAGCGACAATGGTCCGTGCTTCAACTGTAAGGAGTGGCAACAGTTTGCAGCACATTATGACTTTCAGCACATCACATCCAGTCCTTTGTATGCTCAGTCAAATGGTAAGGCAGAGAAAGGTGTTCAAGTTCTTAAGCAGCCACTGAAGAAAGCGACAGAAAGCAAGTCTGATCCTTATCTCGCCCTGCTGAGCTACCGAGCCTCACCTTTAGACTGTGGTTCTTCACCTGCTGAACTACTAATGGGTCGCAAGTTGCGCACCACGCTACCCTGCTGTGCAAAAGAACAGCAAAGTGAGGAACTGAGACAGAGACTTCAACTGTTAAAGCTGAAACAGAAATCATACTATGACAAGTCATCCAAAACTCTAAAACCATTGACAAAGGATGATGTTGTCAGGATTGAGGATCCAGATGCATGGAACAGGAAAGCTACAGTTCTTGAGGAAGTAGGACCAAGGTCATACACTGTTAGAACTGAGGAAGGACAGATTCTCAGGAGGAACCGCCGTTCCCTCCTAAAAACACAAGAGACTATTCAAGACCAGATTGATGACAATGCCGCAACTGCATCTTGTCATTCACCGCCAGAACAATCTCATGAAGACACATCAGACTTACCCGAGTTGAGAAGATCCACATGTGAAGTAAAAGAGCCTGATAGACTTAATCTTTGAGTACAGTGTAAAGCTTTGAAAATGTGTTGACTGTTTTGAAAATGTTTATGTTTATAGAGCACTAACAAAAGTGTTACTGATATTATCTTTATTGTTTTCTTGAAAGTTGATTGATATTGATTTTGTTAAACCTCAAAGGGGGATGTAGTGATCAATAGCATGTCATTCTATAGTGGACACTAGGTGGAGCTGTGTAGAGCTGTATGTTTAAGACTACATTACCCATGAGGCACTAGGCTACCCAGAAGGTAACAGTCAAGATGGCAGCCTGCACACAGGAGCACACATGGAAGCCTCTACAGATACTGTACCTAGAGAACGTGTACTGAATAAATAACTAGCTAGAAGTGTTCATAATAAGAATGTCTAGTTATTAATGAACATAACATGATGGAATACTCTCCACTTGCCTGGATGGCTGCAGCTCCAACAACACTCAAGAAGCTCGACACCATCCAGGACAAAGCAGCCCGCTTGATTGGCACCCCATCCACCACCTTAAACATTCACTTCCTCCACCACCGGCGCACCGTGGCTGCAGTGTGTACCATCTACAAGATGCACTGCAGCAACTCGCCAAGGCTTCTTCGGCAGCACCTCCCAAACCTGCGACCTCTTCCACCTAGAAGGACAAGGGCAGCAGGTGCATGGGAACACCACCACCTCTAAGTTCCCCTCCAAGTCACACACCATCCTGACTTGGAAGTATATCGCCGATCCTTCATCGTCACTGGGTTAAAATCCTGGAACTCCCTCCCCAACTGCACTGTGGGATTACCTTCACCACACGGACTGCAGCAGTTCAAGAATTTGGCTTACCACCACCTACTCAAGGGCAACTAGGAATGGGCAATAAATGCTGGCTTTGCCAGCGACGCCCAGATCCCATAAAACAAATTTTAAAAATTCTTCTAAACTCTAGAGAATACAGGCCTAGTCTAATCAATCTCTGCTCATAGGGCAATCCCCCCATCCCAGGAACCAGTCTGGTGAAGCTTCGTTGCACTCCCTCTAAGGCAAGTATATCCTTCCTTAGGTAAGGAGACCAAAACTGTACACAGTACTCCAGGTGTGGTCTAACAGGGCCCTGTATAATTGCAGTAAGACATCTTTACTCTTAAACTCAAATCCTCTTGTAATAAAGGCCAACATACCATTTCATTTCCTAATTGCTTGCTGTACCTGCTTGTTAACTTTCAGTGATTTGTGTACAAGAAGACCCAGGTCTCTCTGAACAACACCATTTCCCAATCTCTCACCATTTAAAAAATACTCTGCTTTTCTATTTTTCTCACCAAAGTGGGTAACTTCACATTTCTCCACATTATATTCCGGGCCCCTCACTGACGATCAAACCCGTAGCTTCTGCCCCGCTGGACAAACACGTCACAACCAAAGGGGCAATGGTTACTGACGTCACACAGACCGGGTTGCTGACGTCACACAGCCGCCGTTGCCAGGTTCCTGACGTCACTGATGCTGAGGTGGTTTAACGGTGGCGCGGATTCAAACCTGTCGCCACGCGACCACGAGCGGCGCACTCCGACTTAGAATGTGGGCGGGGCGCGTGGTGCTGTGCCGGACCTCTATTGGTGTGCGCGCTGTCAATCATCTGTTTTCACACAATAGCAGGGGCGGATAACTGAGGTCACACTGCGCATGTCCTGGGTCACCGGATGGAGACGGTTAGTGAAGGAAACAAAATGGCGGAAAATGAACCCAAGAGCGCGGCGCCGGAATGGATTGACCAGAGGATCTGGATCTAGACTGGGACTGAGGGTGAGTGTCCCGGGACTGAGCCGCAGCCCAGGGGGAAGCGGGGCTGAGAGTGAGCCGGCCCCTCATCCTCCCTAAAGTGCGGGGCCCAGACTCGGCCCCCAGACTCCAGCTGGGACTGAAGCAGAATTTGATCCAGACTCAGCACAGCGGCCGGCCTCTTGTCCTTCCCGCCCGCCCGCCTCCTCTGTCTGGAAAGCCCCGGATCCCCAGCACAGACTTTATTCTCCGCTTTGTTCACCGGTGCCGCCACCTTCCGAGATTTGAGCACCAACACCCCCGGCTCCCTCCCCCCTCCTTTAAAATGCCCCGTTTGGCTCCTCTTGTCTCCTCATTCTCCCCCAGACTCTCCGCCCTCCCTCAGACTCTCTGCGCTCAATCCCACCGGCCCTATGTCGGCCCATTCCCCCAGCCTGTCTGTCCTCCTCACTCTTCACCACACGGCCCAGGCTCGGCTCATCGGCGCGGCGCTCAGTCCCGCCCCGAGTTCACGGCAGCTTCAGACCGACACAACCGGCATCAGAGCCACAGACAGTTTGATGGGACAGTGTAGAGGGAGCTTTACTCTGTATCTAACCCGTGCTGTACCTGCCCCGGGAGTGTTTGATGGGACAGTGTTGAGGGAGTGTACAGTGTCCTCTCTCCCTGTCTCTCTTCCCCCCACCTCTGTCTCTGTAATTGAAGCAGATTGGTTATTTTGTAAATTTATCTGAAATTTTAGAGCAATTGACAAGCGATTCCTGCTGATCTGCTGAGCGTATTTCCATATAGGACACAGATGCTTCAGGGAAGCAGAGCTCTTGGTCATGTTGAAATAATGCTAAACAGATTATTGTGGCGACTGCCTAGCAGTGGAAGGAAACTATGTCAGCAAAAGTGTAAAATACATATCCTTGTCATGGGAGATTTTAACTACACCAAGTGATCTGTCGAGAAGAGGTAGGGAAAGGAGAACAGGGAATGGAGTATTTACAGTGTTTAGGACTCCTTTCTTACCCAGTTCGTAAGAAGACCAACGAGAGAAATCACTGATGGATCTATAATGGGAAATGTACCAGAGCATTTAAGTGAAGTGAGCGTAGGTGAAAATCTACACGATCGATCACAACATAATAATGATTGAGAAAGACAAAAGTATTAAGATTGTGAACAAGCTGATTTTTGAGGTGATGACAATGGAACTAGGGAAGATAAACATGGAACAGAAGAAACCGACAGAGACAGAACAGCAGTGGGAAATATTTAAAAAGGTGATCAGTAGAGTTCAGGAGAATTATATTCCACTACAAAACAAGAACAAACTAGTCAATAATAAAACACCAGGGCTGAATAAAGAGATGAGGGTAAAATGGATACTGAAGAAAAATGCACTGTCGAAGCCTCGACTCCCGAGTAAGACTCTTTAAACACAAAGTATCGTTAAAGACAGGCTTTATTTGCTTGCAAGGGAAGGGTTGTGTAGTCAAAGGCTACATCAGACCTCTTCAAAGTAATACAGAATTTGTAACATATTTATACAGTACAGAAACAAAACAGGCTTTCTATGCCATATGACAGTGACAATAAAGGAGAGGATGACAAAAGGGACTAGGAAGAGGTTGGGAAAGTATAAGAAAAATAATTAGGAAGGTGAGAAGGCACTGCAAAATTAAATTATCAAGGAATATTAAAAAAATAGTAAAATATTGTATAGGCTCATAAATAATAGGAAATTCAGGATAGGGACAGAGCCACTAAAGGATCACAAGATAAACCAACAGGTAATGACAGCTGAGGAAATCTACATGATATAAGGGGTTAATTTCAAGTGCTTGCTGGGTAAAAGTTTTCAGACTTGACACCGGTCAAGAGTCGATGTGTAACTAGAGCTATTGCACGTACTTGGATTACAGCCAAGAACAGATGTCTGCCCACCTATTGAGAATGTAGAAGTGAAACAATGGGTTCCGTTGATGTAACCAGTGACCTGATAACTTGCGACCGTAAGCAAACCTAGCCTCCCAATACATGATTAAGATTAAAGAGGACCTCCGGTTACACGATTCATGCCCTGTTATAGATTAACGGTTGACTTATGTGTCCAGGATCCTTCTGTCAATACGTCATAAGACCTGATGATTAATCTAATATGTATCCTGATAGAGGAACAAAGGAATGTCAATCAAACTTGTTTGTTACACTGTATAAATATGGAATGCTTACGCTGTATCATTGGAATAGTAGCCTCACCCCTTGAGTAGAGGTGCTGATTCCCCTTGCAAGAGAAATAAAAGGCCTGTCCGTCTGACGAATCCAAGAGTGTATTGAGTCATTACCCAGAGCTAAGAAGTAAGGCACTTCAACACCGCCAAATTAGCAGAAATATTGGATACAAAAGCCTGACCTGCTGAGTATTTGCAGCGCCTGACTGGCTGAGTATTTCCAGCATTTTTTGTTTCTGTTTCTGAAATATTGTTTAGTTAGTTACTTTGCCTTAGTTTTCACCAGGTAGATGAAAAAGGTGGACATGACACTGGAAGAAGAGATGAGAAGAGAGATCAAGACATATAAAATAGAAAGGGTGAAATAATTGATAAACTAGCAAAAGTTAGAGGATAAAACCCCGATACTAAAAGAAGCAAGGGAGAGAGAGAGAGCAGAGGCTCCATTTTATATATACTCGGGAATAGTTAGTGTAATTTCCAAATTTACAGATGACACCAAATTCTGGTGTATAGTTAATACTGAGGAGCACTGTGACAAAATACAAGATGTTAATAAACTGGCAGGTTGGTGTGTAAATGGCAAATTAATTTTGATATAGATAGATGAGAGATGCTGCAATTTTGGTAGGAGGAATAAGGAAACATACTCCTTGGAAAGTTAGTGTCTAAATGGGGTAGAGGAGCAAAGGGATCCAGAGGGACAGATGCACAAATCATTAAAAACAGGTTAATCAGGCCATGAAAATGCAGACAAAGCACTGGGGTTCATTTCTAGAATGATAGATATACAAAGCAGAGAAGGTATTTTAAACATGTATAGAACCTTGGTTAGACCACACAGGGAGTTCTAAAAGATTCCCCACCACCAAGGTTAAGCTGACTGGCCTGTAATTGCCAGGTTTATCCTTCTCTCCTTGTTTGAACCAGGGTATAACATTTGCAGTCCTCCAGTCCTTTGGCACCACCCCTGTAATCTAAGGAGGATTGGAAGATTGTGGCCAGCACCAACGCAATTTCTACCCTTACTCCCCACAGTAACCTTGGGTGCATCCCATCCGGACCGGGTGACCTATTCACTTTAATTACCGCCAGCCTGTCTGGTACGTCCTCTTCATCTATTTTATCTCATCCAGTATCCCAGCAATCTCCTCGTTTACCATAACTTTGACAAATCCTCGTCCTTGGTTAATGCCGATGCAACGTACTCATTTCGTACCTCAGCCATGCCTTCTGCCTCCACCAGTAGTTCTCCATTTTGGTCCCTAATAGGCCCCACCTCTCCTGACGACCCTTTTTCTGTTAATATGCCTAAAGAAGACCTTTTGGATTATCTTTATGTAATTCTGTGGTGAATTCTGAAAAGACATGGTACAGCACTCGAAACAATCTTCAGCATGGGGCTGGGTGTCAGAGGGTCAAAACTCTGACCTTTCACCCCTACCGATCTGAAGGTCTTGTGTAAAATGAATGTGGGGATTTCAAACACAGTCTTTGGTGAGAGGTCAGATTTGTGCCAAACTAGGCTGTTTGACAGTTCAAGATTTCCACTGGGCTTTGTGTGAAGACGTGCTTCCTGACCTCACCCCTGAATGGACTGTTTATAATGTAAATATTGTGCTCTCTTGCTCTGGACTCCCACTAGAGGAAAGAGTTTCTCTGTCATTTTGACGGACTTGATTTGAGGCTTTTGACGAGGTAACAGAGGGTGGATGAGGGCTGTTCAGTTGATGCTGTGTATATGGACTTTAAAAAGGCGTTTGATGAAGTTCCGCATAATAGGCTTGTTGGCAAAATTGAAGCCTGTGGGATAAAAGAAGCAGCAGCAGCAGGGATACAAAATTGTCTAAGGCATAGAAAACAGAGAGTTGTGGTGGATGCTGTTTTTTGGACTGGAGGGGGAGGTATTCAGTGGTGGTCCCCAGGGATCAGTACCAGGATAACTGCTGGTTTTGATACATATTCATGACCTGGATTTGGATAAAGGGCACAATTTTGAAATTTGCAGCTGACTCAACTTGGAAGTGTTTAAAACAGTGAGGAAGTTAGTAATAGACTTCAAGAGGATGTAGACAGGCTGGTGGATTGGACGGACACATGGCACGTGAATTACAGCACAGAAAAGTGTGAGGTTATACAGTTTGGGAGGAAGAATGAGAAGAGACAATGCAAGCGAAATGGTACAATTTTAAAAGGGGTGCACGAACACAGACCTGGGGGGATGTTTGTGCACAAATCTTTGGTGGCAAGACATGTTAACAAAGCAATTGTGGTTAATAAAGACAATGGGATCCTGGGCTTTATAAATCGAGGCGTAGAGTACAAAAGCCAGGAATCGATGGTAAACCTGTATAAGACACAAGTTTGGCCTCAGCTGCAGTATTGTGTCAATTCTGGGCACCACACTAGGAAGGACGCGAAGGGTTTGGAGAAGAGACTTGCTAGAATGGTTTCAGGGATGAGGGATTACAGTTACTTGGATAGACGGAGAAGCTGCGATTGTTCTCCTTAGAGCAGAGAAGGTTAAGAGGAGATTTGATGGAGGTGTTCTATAATGAAGAATTGTTTAGATAGAGTAAATGGAACAACTTGTATTGATATAGCACCTTTAATGTAGTAAAACATCCCAAGGCGCTTCGCAGGAGCCGCATAAGAAGATATTGGGGCAGATGACCAAAAGCTTGGTCAAAGAGTTCGGTTTTCAGGAGCGTTTTAAACAGGCCATGAAAATGTAAACGCAGCACTGAGGTTCATTTCTAGAGAGATCGAATTGCAAAGCAGCGAAGTTATGTTCAACTTGTAGATTCTGTTAGAACCTTGGTTAGACCACGCTTGGTGCACTCTCTGCAGTTCTGGTCTCCATATTATGAAAAGGATAGAGAGACACTGGAGAAGGTGAACCAAAGATTGACGAGAATGATACCAGAACTGAGAGGTTCTAAGTATCCAGAATGACTGACTGTACTGGGGCTCTTTTCTCTAGAAAAGTGAAGTCCGAGGGGTTATTTATTAGAGATCTGTATAATTATGAAGTGGTTTGATCGGGTAGACGACGAAGATGTTGCCACTTGTGGGGAATCCAAAACTGGGGGTCAAAAACGTAAGATAGTCACTAATAAATCCAATAAGGAGCTCAGGAGAAACCTCTTTACCCAGAGAGTAGTCAGAATGTAGAGCTTGCTGGCACATGGCGTAGTTGAGGGGAATAGCTAGGGTTGCAAAATTCTGGGAATTTTTAAAAGAGGAAACTTTCCATGGGAATTTATGGGAATTTTGAGTTTTTTTGCACACTGATGGTTTTTGTCTCTGACCCTTATATTATCTTTGTCGTCAAAATAGACATACTGTTCCATACAAATAAAAACAGGCTTTCAAAACTTTATTTAGGTTATAATTTTGAACTTTATTGAACCCCCACAAAAAAGACCCGTCTAAAATAAAATAAAAAGAGCGTCAGCTTATTTAGCCTGTAATTTGTCCTTATTTTGTCCCTTTTGAGTCTTCTACTCCTCATTGCTCCTTCTGATTCTTTGGCTCTGACGTGTCCATTTCCTCCTCTGTGTCAGTGTCTAGCTGTGTGGTGGACACTTCTGTATCTGGCTCAATAAGTTGCAGGTTCGCCCGGATAGCCACCAGTTTCTCCACTCTCTTAGTCAGCCTGTTGCGCACCTTTGTATGCGTATTCCCAAAAAGTGACCAGTTTCGTTCAGAGACCGCTGATGAAGGTGGGATTTGGAGTATCACCGATGCAATTGGTGACAGGGCCTCAGATGCACAAAGTCCCTTCCACCAGGTATGTGCACAGATATGCTTGCATGATTCCCATATCCCATCCCCATTCCAAAGACCTTGCTTGGTAGAGAACTTTGCCAGACTACCCAGAACTTTGCCCACATCCAGATTGAGAGGGTAGAAATCACACTAAGCGCTGTTGATCTGTTCTCCAGAAAGTACTGGTCTCCCAACATGCTTTGGGTCCAGCATGTATGCTGCAGCATGAATCGGCTTGACACAAAATTCTTGACGCGTCTGTATGAATTGAACAATTGCCTTCTCCTCTGCTTTGAGCAGCAGGGATGTGGGTAGGGCAATGCTGATTTGTTCTTTTAAATCAGTAAAAAGCCTGAGAACATCTGACAAGACAGCGTAATCTCCTTCAATCTGAGCAATTGCAGATGCTACTGGTGAGAGTAGTTTAAGGCTGCTAACCACTCTCTCCCAAAACACATCATCCAGCAGTATTTTCTTGATGGTGGTTTCCATATCCCCAGACTGGGATATTGCCATTTCTTGCAGCGACTCCTTACCCTCCAGAAGGCTGTTGTACATTATGACAACACCACCCCATCTAGTGTTGTTGGGCAGCTTCAGTGTGGTGTTCTTGTTCTTTGTCATTTGCTTGGAGTTGTAGGTTGCTGCAACTACCTGTTTTCCCCTGACATACTTAACAACTTGCTTGGCTCTCTTGTACAGTGCTTCCATGGTTCTCAAACCCATGATGTCCTTGAGGAGCAGGCTAAGCCCATGAGCTGCGCACCCAATAGACGTAATATGAGGGTAGGCCTCCTCCACTTGAGCCCAAGCAGCCTTCATATTCGCAGCATTGTCAGTAACTACTGCAAAGACCTTTCGTGATCCAAGATCGTTGATGACCGCTTTCAGCTCATCAGCAATGTATGTGCCTGTGTGTCTGTTGTCCTTCGTGTCTGTGCTCTTGAAGAACACTGGGAGAGGAGTGGAGACGATGTAGTTTATGATGCCCTCCCCTCGTACATTTGACCACCCATCTGAGATAACTGCACCACAGTCTGCCATCGCTATTGTTTCTTTGAGCTTTCCTTGGACTCTGTTATACTCAGCCTCCAGCAAATAAGTAGACAAAGCATGTCTGGTGGGAGGACAGTATGCAGGGCGAATAACATTGAAAAATCTCTTCCAGTACACATTGGCTGTGAGCATGAGGGGTGAGCCTGTTGCATATACAGCTTGAGCAAGGCACTCATCTGCATTCTTCTGGCTATGGTTATCCATTGTATCAAAGAACCTTCCAAGTGGGCCAGGAGTTGCTGATGATAAGGAGCCTGATGCTGAATGAGAACCATCATCTTCTTGAATGGAAGCAGAGGAACTCTGGGCTGACTGCTGTGAGCTTTGAGTGAAGTTGTTGCATTTGGATAAATGCTGCTGCATCTTTGTGGCATTCTTTACATATGGCTTTCTACAGTGTTTGCACATGTACACAGTCTTTCCATCTTTAATGCCTGTGGTAAAATGCTTCCACACATCCGACGGTAAACGTGGCATTGTTCTATGCAGAGAAATAAAGGGCATTCATCCCTGTGTCGAACTGCAGTCGATCAGCATGATTGCAACAGGGTGAGTACATTTTTGCTGATGCTCCATGTGATGGAAGCATGACCTGTACACACACGACGCTACACCAATAGTGTATTATTTTGTATATTTTAAATTGAAGGACAACAGAGTTCAACAAGTAACTGGTTTATTTGGTATAAAGTCTGATTTACTTACTGCATCATCACAACATCAGCAGAAAACAAAATGACTTCCCTCAGGACCCCTAACCTGGATCTTAAAAAAAACTATAGCAGTCTTACAGATGCCTGCAGGCCAATCACAATTCGATATGCAAATATTATAAATAGAGGGAGCTAATTGCTCATCCAACCAATCAGGACACACTTGTTCACAGTCACACACAAAACTTGTAATTATTAAAACAAGCCAAGTAAGAAGATAAACATATATTGATTAAGAAATTCCTTAATAATTAAGATTCCATCTCTGTTAGTAATTTTAAGAGAGGACCTGTGGGGGGGGAAAAAAAAGAAAGAAATACAAAAAAAACAATATTATGCTAGCATGTGCATTTTTGGGCAAAATTCCCAAACTAAACTTCCCGTGGAAAATTTCCGGAAATTTACAGGAACTTTCCACCCCGTTGCAACCCTAGGAATAGCAGAGTGCCTTTACGGGGAAGCTGGATAAGTATGAGGTAGAAAGGTATAGACTGATATGATGATAGGATGAGGTGAAGTAAGGTGGGTGGAGGCTCGTGTGGAACATAAACACCGGCATGGACCTGTTGGGCTGAGTGGCCTGTTTCTCTGCTGTAAATACTATAATTCTACAGTGAATTCTGAAGAGACACGGTACAGCACTCGAAATAATCTTCAGCAAGGGGCTGAGGGTCAAAACTCTGACCTTTCACCCCATCCCATCTGAAGGTCTTGTGTACAATGAATGTGGGGAGTTCAAACACAGTCCTTGGTGAGAGGTCAGATTTGTACCACACTGGGCTGTAAATCGGCAGACTGGCTGTTACGTGCTGAACAAGTGCCTTCAAAAGCCTGTTTAAAACCTCTTTCTCCATTACTGATCTCAATCCACCTACAACCTTAACCCGTTCTCTGCTGCTCAGTCTGTTTGTGTCTCTACGAGCGTGTGTTTCTGTGTCCCACTATACATGTGTTTTTATGTGTGTGTGTGTGTATATGTGGGTATGTCTGTGTAGGTGTTTCTGCATGTGTCTCTTGTGCTGATGTGTGTGTCTATAAACAGAACCCTACCTAATGAAAATATATCAATTTTAGGCTTGAATTTTTCAATTGAGCTCTAGCATGAACAGCTTTTTGGAGGAGAGTTCCAGATTTCTTCTGCCCTTTGTGTGAAGAAATGCTTCCTGACATCACACCTGAACAGCCTAGCTTTAACTTTAAGCTTTTGCCCCTTGCTCTGGACACTCCCACCAGATGAAATAGTATCTCTCAATTTGATTGAATTTTTTGAGGGGGTGACTAGGTGTGTGGATGAGGGTAGTGCAGTGGATGTGGTTTACATGGATTTCAGTAAGGCTTTTGATAAAGTCCTGCATAGGAGACTGGTCAAGAAGATAAGAGCCCATGGGATCCAGGGTGCCTTGGCACATTGGATCCAAAACTGGCTTAGTGGCAGAAGGCAGAGGGTGATGGTGGAAGCTTGTTTTTGTGACTGGAAGCCTGTGTCCAGTGGGGTACCGCAGGGATCGGTGCTGGGTCCCTTGCTGTTTGTGGTCTACATTAATGATTTGGATGTGAATGTAAAAGGTATGATCAGTAAGTTCGCAGATGACACGAAAATTGGTGAGGTGGTAAATAGCGAGGCGGGAAGCCTCAGGCTACAGGACGATATAGATGGGTTGGTCAGATGGGCGGAACACTGGCAAATGGTGTGCATGTACATAGATCCCTGAAGGCAGCAGAACAGGTGAATAAGGTGGTTAAAAAGGCATATGGGATACTTGCCTTCATTAGCCGAATGTAAGAAATCGCACAACATCAGGTTATAGTCCAACAGCTTTATTTGAAATCACAAGCTTTTGGAGTGCTGCTCCTTCGCCAGGTGAAGTGGAGAGATGCATAGAAACACAGCTTATATAGTCAGAGAATAATGTCAGATGTTTACAGGTAATCTTTCTAACTGCCATTTATCACACCTCGGCAGAGAGCTAATCACAGCACAGCAATCAAAGGTGTAAATGGTGTCCAAACAGGTCAGTCAGGAAAACATTACATCAAAGAACAATGAGGTGGGGTCACAAGGGGTCAAATGTTGCAGATGCTGGGGTCTGTATGAAAATCAAAAAAACAGACAAAAAACATTTTTTTTGCTTGCTGGAAATTACAGCAGGTCCGGCCACATCTGTGTGGAGAGAACAAGCCAACGACGACTCGAGTCTGGATGACCCTATGTCAGGTGGGGTTACATGTAACGTGACACGAACCCAAGATCCCGGTTGAGGCCGTCCTCATGGGTGCGGAACTTAGCTATCAGTTTCTGCTCGACGATTTTGCGTTGTGTGTCTCGAAGGCCGCCTTGGAGAATGCTTACCCGAAGATCGGAGGCTGAATATCCTTGACTGCTGAAGTGTTCCCCGACTGGGAGGGAACTCTACTGCCTGGCGATTTTTGCGCGGTGCCCGTTCATCCGTTGTCGCAGTGTCTGCATGGTCTCGCCGATGTACCATGCTCCGGGGCATCCTTTCCTGCAACGTATGAGGTAGACAACGTTGGCCGAGTCACATGAGTGTGTACCATGTACCTGGTGGGTGGTGTCCTCACGTGTGATGATGGTATCTGTGTTGATGATCTGGCATGTCTTGCAGAGGTTGCTGTGGCAGGGTTGTGGTGTCGTGGTCGCTGTTCTCCTGAAAACTGGGTAATTTGCTGCGAACGATGATCTGTTTGAGGTTAGGTGGCTGTTTGAAGGTGAGTAGTGGAGGCGTGGGGATGGCCTTAGCGAGGTGTTCGTCATCGTCAATGACATGTTGAAGGCTGTGAAGAACATGGGGTAGTTTCTCTGCTCCGGGGAAGTACTGGACGACGAAGGGTACTCTGTTGGTTGTGTCCCGTGTTTGTCTTCTGAGGAGGTCTATGCGATTTTTCGCTGTGGCCCGTCGGAACTGTCGATCGACGAGTCTGCTCAGACGAGGAGGAACGCGATGGACACCTACAGACGCTGAAAGACACCCTCGTAAGAACGGGATATGACGCTCGACTCGGGACACAACCAACAGAGTACCCTTCGAAGATTTGGGAATTGCAGGAACTGGGAAGAGGAAACTGTCACAGGGAATCTCTCCGTGTCTAATAACACATTCAGAAAGGTACTGAGATAAGACGGGTGTCTCAGAGCGTCAGCACTCTGACCGTTTGGGGTTTAAGCTGTTTAACTTGAAACGGTATCTTCAGGCAGATTGGAAATGGACATCTATTGCATCAGACCGACAGATCGTTCGATGGGACAGTGTAGAGGGAGATTTACACTCAATCTAACCCGTCCATCCTCTATCTTGTTTTTTCTCTTTCGCTGTCTGTCTCATTTAATTTCTCTCTCTCTGCCTCAACTTACTCTGCCTCACTCTCGTCTCTATTTCTTTCTCAATGGCTCTATCTCTCATCGCCACATTTTCTCTCTCTCATTCACCTTTGCTCTGTCTCTCTTTATCTCTCTCATTTCTCTCTGCCTCGCTGTGTCTCACGCTTTCTGCCTTTCTCTTTGCCTCGGTCCCTTCTGCCTCACTGTGTCCCTCTCTCTGCATGTATCGACCCTTTGTCTTCTCTCCTCCTTCTCTCGCTCGCCATCTCAGCCACTATCTCATCTTTCCCTCCTCTTTCTATTTCTGCCTCATTCTCTCTCTCTCTCTCTCTCTCTCTCAAGATTCCTGATGTAACAGGCCTAGCCCAACCTGTACTTTGAATACATTACATGAGCTGATCACAGCTTCGACACCCCTAGTTTTAAAATGAGCTGTCCGGGATGTACAGACCCCACCTGGGGATTGGAGCCCTGCAAGATTTCGCTGTTAATCTAGAGGGAAGCTTGCCTCCACATCTCATCCAGCCCCAATCCTGAACTCATTTTATTACATTTCATTGTCCAGTTACATATCTGCTTCCGATGTGCTCCTCTCTGTAAATCTACTGGGTCTTGTTTCTTATTTTTGACAGCCTGTTTCTTGAATTTAATATGTTTGGTCATTTTGTAAATTTTCGAAGAATTGGCAAACGATTCCTGCTGATTTGCATTTCCATATAGGACACATGTCTCGGTGGAGCAGGTATCCCAGTTACGTTAAAATAACACTAAAAAGTTATTCTAGATGCCGTTTAGCAGTGGAAGGAAACTGGAGGGAAACTATGTCTGCAAATCTATAAACATAGAAACACAGAAGATAGGAGCAGAAGTAGGCCATTCGGCCCCTCGAGCCTGCTCCGCCATTTAATGAGATCATGGCTGATCATCCAAATTCATTACTCTGTCCCTGCTTTCTCCCCATATCCCTTGATCCCTTTAGCCTTAAGAAATATATCTAACTCCTTCTTGAATATATTTAATGAATTGGCCTCAACTGCCTTGTGTGGTAGAGAATTCCACAGGTTCACCACTCTCTGGGTGAAGAAATTCCCCCTCATCTCAGTCCTAAATGGCTTGCCCCTTATCTTTCGACTGTAACCCCTGGTTCTGGACTCCCCCCGCCATCGGAACATCCTTCCTGCATCTAGTCTGTCTAGTCCTGTTAGAATTTTATAAGTTTCAATGAGATCCCCTCACTCTTCTAAACTCTAGCGAATATAATCCTAATCGACCCAATCTCTCTCCATACGGCATTCCTGTCATCCCAGGTATCAGTCTGGTGAATCTTTGCTGCACTCCCTCCATGGCAAGAACATCTTTCCTCAGATATGGCGACCAAAACTGCACACACAACTCAAGGTGTGGACTCACCAAGGCCCTGTACAACTGCAGCAAGGCATCCTTGCTCCTGTACTCGAATCCTCTCGCTATGAAGGCCAACATACCATTTGCCTTCTTAACCGCCTGCTGCACCTGCATGCTGACCTTCAGCAACTGATGCACAAGGACACCCAGGTCTCTGCACTTCCCCTTTTCCCAGTCTATTGCCGTTCAGATAATCTGTCTTCCTGTTTTTGCCACCAAAGTGGATAACCTTGCATTTATCCACATTATACTGCATCTGCCCAATCACCCAACCTACCCAGATCATACTGGAGTTTCTCTGCATCCTCCTCACAGCGCACACGCCCACCCAGCTTTGTGTCATCTGCAAACTTGGAGATATTATGTAAGAGATCACACAACACCAGGTTATAGTCCAACAGCTTTATTTGAAATCGCAAGCTTTCAGAGCGCTGCTCCTTCGTCAGGTGAAGTAACGAAGGAGCAGCGCTCCGAAAGCTTGTGATTTCAAATAAAGCTGTTGGACTATAACCTGGTGTTGTGTGACCTCTTACATTTGTCAACCCCGACGCTTAGCTTTGGTACAGATGACAGACTTCGAGTGAAGGATGGTTCAAAACAGTCTTTATTCACAGGCCTGGGGAGAACCTTCTGAGACCCCTCACAGATCCGACTCCACCGATTCCCTAGCAACAATCACAATTATACAAAAATCAAACCCCCCTCCCTAGGGGCGGGGATAAAGCTTATCGGTATATACAGAGTTATAGCTAAATGGCAATTATAAACCGTGACATTTCATCTTCTGCCACCCACAAATCCCACATTTTCTGTTATTGGTTGGTCCCGTCACCTGGCTGTGGGGCCTCATCTTAATTGCTCTACAACCATCCATTTGCCTGTAGCCAGGTGGTTTTGCTTGTTACATGTTTTCTTAAGATAACAGCCCTCGTTAAGGCGTGCAAAGCACCGACTTTGGCCTCATCTCGGGTTACCTCTGCAAAGCAAGCACACTCTGATTAGTCTCACCATACTTTGAAGAATGGAACCCTGTTGTGATTTACAATAAACAAATTCTTAGGTGCGTTATCTCGCATATGTGTTGTCTCGCCTGGCCAAACAGACATCCTCCTTAATCTTCCCATGAGTTGTTCTGCAGTTTAATCTCTCAGCATTTGAAGTCACTTAATTATGTTTTAAAACTTAGCTGGGTAAATGCAATATACAGACCTCTATATCGTTTAACTCAGGGTAGGGATTAACTCATTATCTCCACCTTGTACATTGGTGCTGCATTATACATATTCTAACATAAAAACTAAATTATACATATTCTAACATACAAACTAAGATATAATAGTAATTTGACTACTTCAGTCCCCCCTTATGGCCCATTGGTCATTTTGACCCAATACGGCCAATATGCTGCAGTTTAAGATTGTTTGCTACGAGTACCGTCGCCCTAGTGGTACCAAGCCAGGGTGTCTAGTACTCATACTTCCGCAATCCTAAACGCAGTCTTCATAATGATTCTCCTCACGCCCTACCCCTTGCTTGTTGGTGGTTAGCAACAGTGTTTCTTTCTCTTCTTCCTTCGTTATTCGTTTGGTTATGGCCTGTGCTAGGTTGTGGTTCTTTCGCCATCGGCAATATCCACAAAGTAAGAACAAAAGGATCATTAATACGGCGCCTTGCAGAACTACCAGCACGTGTGACATGATCCCGATCCAGGGGTGTATATCGACATTTAGCCCCCAATTCCAGATCTTATTGTACCAAGGAGTTTCTGCTAATGTTGTACCAATGTCTTTTTGTTGTTTCTTTAAGTCTTCCTCTAATTTATGATAATCCTTTAAATTTTCCTTTGTTTCCTGCCGTAATTTCTTCCAAGCCTCCTCTTCCTCTAACTTAGGAATTGCCTTGGGCTCTGGTATGACATAAGCTTCAACCTCTTTATTAAGTACCATACCATCAAGTGACCATGTTTTCGTTTCCTGTGGTCTTGGTGGGTGTATATATTGATGTCCTATCTGTGTAGATATCTTTGGATCAAAACAAAAGTTTGGTTGGGGAATGGGACAAATCATATCTTGATATTCATATTTCTGTTCAGTTGTTGTGGTGACACAAAATGCCCCGTTGTTCCTTGGTGCTACCCTTGTCCGGTGTATCCCCCTTGGGTGTACCTCAAGGGTGCAATTGGTGGTTTTTGTGAATCCGCACTCGGATGTGTCTCCTTCGGTGGGGGGGGGGCGGGGTGTGTGCACGCCCATGTCCTTCCCTTGTGATGGCACCCGTCCATTACCACCCCCCTTTAGGTTCCATTCTTCTGTTTATTATCTTCATCCCCTTCCCAAAGTGCCTTGGTAGGGACATCATGATATTTAACCCAACTTTCCCTTTGTATCTCTCCTATGTTAATCACGTCGTATAGGGGCTGTCCCTCTTCCTGGAGTTGTGGGATTGCTATTACAAAGCCAATCACCTTAGTCCATGGGGTCAGATAATTGCCTGCCCGGTATACTTGTCCCATTTTACGCCCCTTACATAGGCTTTTATTTGTGTCAATCAGAGGTTCCAGATCCTCATTAGTAATCCAGTCAGGGATCTGTCCATTATTTATTGGCCTCATGTTATGCTGAGCATTTGACAATAGCCATGAGCCATACATGGCACATACTAGTTCCTTATGGGTTTGGCGAGAAGCATCGTCAAGTCGATCAATAATTGTATTGATTGTTTCTGCATGGGGGGCTACTACCTCTTCCACCCCCAACAATTGCATTATTGTTTGTTTTCTTGCCAGTGCCAATTGCTGGCTATTTCCAGTGGTTTGTTTTAGTAACTTCTTTATTTTTGCTTGTAGTTCCTCTACTCCTTCTATGTCCAACCTATTAACTGTTGCTAACCCGGCCGCATACCCTGCTCTGGTCATTTCCAATACTCCCCGTTTCTTACGTCTTTGTAAGAGATTTTCCCTGTGGCCCCTCTAATTGTTTTACCCACAGGGAGTTCCATATTTGTTTTGTATGATTGTTACACATCGCGGGCATCTCTAGAGTACTCATATTAATGGCAACCTTAATAATTCTATGTGTTACACTAAAGTACACCTCATCTTGTGTTTTCCTTGTTATTAAACCCCTTCGACAACGGCAATACTTATGTTCATCCCTAGAATCAAGGCGAGGACACTCCACCTCATTCCGGACGTCCAGTGTTCCTGTAATTACAAAAAGGGGGCTGGTCGTCACCAGCCAATTAGAATTATTCTATTCTTATCCGTTCTATCAGTTCAAACTGCTGTACGTCTTGTTCATTTCTTGGTCTCTGGCTCTGTTTCCAGATATACTTGAAGATGCAAACCACTGTAAGATTAGGATCACAGGCTCACACAGATTACCCAACAGGGTTTTAGAAGTTGCAAGGCTTTTATTAAAGAGCTACAGTTTTAAAGCACAATCAGATATTACATATGGTTTAAACCGAGTATAATAGACATACAACCCGTGACAGTAGAAAGCGATCTACGACTCCCGAATCAGAATGACACGACCGGATGGACGGGGAGGCAGTATGGTGGTCTCGGATTGGGTGGATTCTTGCATTCTGCTGCAGTGGTCATTTCCGTTGGGTCATCTCTCAAGCTGCTGGAGGTGTTCGGCCATCAGCCACCTCAGAGGCTAAACTTGACCAAGGTGTTAGGCCGTAGCCACCTCGGAGAAGCCTTCGCCCCTGACTGCCTGATTTCCTCTCTCGGTCGTCTATATTTGTAGTTATTTCGGTGGGCTGGTAAACACTTGGTGTCAATCATTTGATCCCCCATCCTATTGTCCAATTGTGAAGCGGGAAGGCAACCCTCGCCGTCCCTTTCTGAATGACTGACAAGGCCTCCCTCTTATCTTTCTGAGGAATGTTTTGTTATGTTTCTTTAAGGACATTTTATGACTTTTCGGCTCCATTTTTGTCTATTATCCCACCACCCTGTGATGTTTTGCATTTTACGATTCCCTTATCACTTCTGTTTGTCTTTTGATGCTTGATATTCGACCTTGCTGGCATTTATGCTACCTGTTCCCGGTTGCATGTTGTTAGTCTCTGTTCGAAGATTCAAAGATGGGTTTTAATTCTAATGGCTATTTCTTACACCACGACGTATAATATTAACATCCTGCACAGCCCTAGCATTAATATATGAAGAAACTCCCCTTCCCATTCTTTGTACCTTCTAGCATACTCCTCACTCTCCTCAAAAGGTACCATCTCTGGCTTACTCATTGTTTTTGTCATATATTTTTAACTGAGTCCAGTGCTTCCACCTTCCTTTACCTGTTCCAGACTCATCCATACATGCGCATGTGTCACTGTTCATTAATACTACGTAAGGTCCTGACCATCTGGGTGCTAGCCCTGGTTTGGCTGGTATTATTTTTGCCATCACCTTGCTACCTACAGCTGGGACCTCCTGTGTGTCCTGTTCCAGATCCCGTATAATCTGTTGGTCTTTGGCCTCATGTCTGAGAGCGTGTAATTGCGTACACAATTGTTTAATAAATCTCCTAATTCTATCCTTCAGGGGCCCTACATCCTCACCCCCGGTAGTGACTCCTTCCGGCAGTGTCATTGCTCGTCCGGTCATTAGTTCGAAAGGTGTCAGCCCCGTGATTCTATTCGGAGTTGCTCTAAGTCTCATCAGTATACTCTGGAGTAGCTCTACCCATCCCTTCCCCGTGTCTTCTATTGCTTTAGCTAAGGATAATTTCAAAGTCCGGTTCATCCTTTCCACCATCCCTGAACTGAGGGTGGTATGGTATGTGGAACCTTTGTCTGATACCTAATAATGCACATGTTTCCTTTATAACCTTCCCTGTAAAGTGTGTTAACTGGTCTGAATCAATTTGCAGCGGGACCCCCCCATCGTGGTACAACCTCCTCTGCCATTATTCGTGCCACGATTGTTGCCGTGCAATCTCTAGTGGCGAATGCTTCAACCCATCTAGTAAATTGATCTATTATTACCAAACAGTACATTTTCCCCTTTGATTTCGGTAGAGGTCCAGTAAAGTCTATCTGCAACTTCTCCCATGGGCCTCTTGGTCTCGGCTGATGTCCCCACTTTACCTTGACAGGTTTCCCTATGTTATACTGCGCACATATGGGGCAGTGTCTACAGAATCTGTCCACAGCTTGTTTCATTCTGGGCCACCACCAGCATCGCTGGAGGTTGTTTAACATATTGGATATACCTGTGTGTTGCCTACCATGGTACATTTTCATTAATTCTTGTTGTATACAGCCTGGTGCACATATCTGCTGCTCTTTCCTCCATATTCCCCCCGCTCTTTCTCCTGCTCCCCCTCGTTCCCATAGCTGTTTCTCCTCCTGGGATACTTCCTTATGTAATTTGGATATATCTATATCTTCTGGCAATGCAGTTACAGCAGCTATGTCCATCTGTGTTTCTGGTTCTGTGTTGCTCTTGTTTGCTGCTGCAATCTGTTGCTCTACCACTTTTCTGGCTGCAAGGTCGGCGGCTCTGTTTCCCCTTTCTGTGGGGGAGTTCCCCCTCTGGTGGGCTTTTACCTTCACTACAGCTGTTTCAGTGGGTAACCCTGAGGCTGTCAATTCCTTTACTAATTCCTCATGCTGTATGGGTTTGCCACCTGAGGCAATATACCCCCTTCTACTCCAAGCTGCCATATAATCATGTACTATGCACTATCGGTATAGATATTCACCCGTTTCCCTGCTGCCAATTTTAATGCTTCTGTCAATGCTGTCAGCTCGGCAACCTGTGCTGAACTACCCCCTGGTAATCTTCCTTCCCTCTGGACGGTGCCATCTCCGGTCACCACAGCCCAACCTGTTCGTGGTGTTCCGTTAACATATTTACGGGACCCGTCCACATATAGCTCTAGGTCTGCCTGTGTCAAAGGCAATTCCCTGATTCTGTCTACATATTCTGATTCTTCACTGATGCAACAGTGTTCCTCTCCCTCCATTCCCATCATAGCTGCGGGGTTCTGGCTCACATCTCTAACTATCTTTATGGATTTACCTTTAGGGAACAGGACAGCCTCCCAAGCAGCCTTGCGGCCGTTTGAGACGGTTTTTAATCGTCCGGTGTTTAACAATTCCACTAGGGTGTGTTGTGTATGTAACACAATATCCCCTGCCATTACTACAGGTTCACTCAGTTTGACTGCCCACCGTGCACAATCAATGGCGGCAATGCATCTTGGCATACTGGCTACTATCGGGGATCTTTGTGTCGAATAGTAGGCTACAGGTCTCATGTAATCCCCATGCTTTTGTGCTACCACTGCACTGTAATATCTCCTGTGGTTGTGGCAGAAGATATGATATGACCTCCCCATATCGGGTAATCCTAAGGCTGGTGCGGCAGTCAGTGCCTGTTTTAATTTAGTGAAGGCTTCTGCCTGTAACTCTGTCCATTCAATGGGTTCGTCTGCAGTTTTTCCCCCTTTGGTCAATTCATAGAGAGGTGCAGCTAGTTGTGAGAATCCTTCAATAAAATTTCTGCAATAATTAAATAGTCCCAGGACTTGTCGCACTCCCCTTATATTCACAGATTTGGGCATATCGTTTATAGCCCACTTTCGATCCTCTGACATGGCTTTCTTGCCCATGCTGATGTTATATCCCAGATAGGTTAGCTCTGATCTCCCTACTTGAGCTTTGGTGGGGTTTACTTTAAAGCCTGCATCCCGAAGAGCTTTCAGAATTTTAGACGAGGCTTTAACATGCACCTGAGTGCTTGTGGAAGCTATCAGTAAATCGTCGACATACTGCAACACAGTGCTGCCGTCCTCCTCTAATTCTACTTCCTCCAGGGCCTTGGCCATGTGTCGGTGGAATATAGCTGGACTATTATGGAACCCTTGAGGGACCCTCATCCAAGTATATTGTTTCCCATCTAGTGTGAAAGCAAATTTCTCTTGCGATTCTTTGTCCAATGGTATGGACCAGAATCCGTTCGCAATGTCTAATACTGTAAAAATTGTGTGTTCAGGCTTTAGTCCATTAAAAATTGTAGCAGGGCTGGCTACTATCGGGCATTCCTTTGGGGTCCCCTTATTTAGTTCCGTATAATCTGTTGTCAGCCGAAATGATGCATCAGGTTTCCTTACTGGCCATACCGGGGAATTAGTTTCAGATATAGTTTCTCGTAAGATTCGTTGTTTGGTTAATTCCAACACTATGTCCCTTCTGCTGCTTTGGCTTCCTCCTTTAAAGGATATTGTTGATGTGGGCGATGCATTGGTCCTGGTATTTTCACCGGGGGGTTTGGACTAAACCACAATTTTGTTTGTGTTGCCCACACCCCAATCTACTCTTTGCATGGGATGGCCCACGGTCCCTTCTTATCCCATTCTGGGCCTATAACTTTAATTGCCCCTACCCGATCTGCTTTGTTTCCCGGGGCTGCCTGTTTGTCTCACTTATAATCTGGTGACCAGTACACTTCATTCGCTTTAGGGTCGACTAAAGCTCCTACTTCTCGCAGTATGTCTATCCCTAGGATTGTTCCTTCGGTATTCTCGCATACCCACAACTGTGTAGGTATTATTATACATCCAATTTCTAGTAAAACTGTTTCGCTCTTATGAGCCCTGATTTTCCGTCCACCGATTCCTGTTACATTAATTGAAAGTTTCGTTCGGGGCAAGGGTAAGTCTGTCAATGAGATTGTGGCTCCTGTGTCTATTAACATTTTGCACTGCCGGCCCCCTACCAATGCGTTAACAAACATCCTTGGATCCCCCTCCCCATTCTCCCCGAGGGCTGCTACCTTTCATTTAATATTCAACTTCTTTATCATGTCTCTCATTTGCGCCTCAGTGCATGCGTCGCCGCCTTCCACGTCCTCTGAGTCATACCCATACCGCCTCTCACTTCGGGTATTTTTCCAGTTACTATATTCCCTAAGCTCCCTTTCTTCCCTATCCCTTTGTCGCGGTCTATCCCCATCCCTATCTCTGTCTCTATCCCTTTCCTCCTGTTCCTCTCTTTCTTCCCTCATCCATCTTTTAAAATCCTCTCTTCCCCCGTCTCCTCCTGGCTGTCCTCTTTGGGGTCCCCCTCCTTTGGTTTGGTCCCTGGTTTTCCCTTCCTCCCCCTTTCTTCCAGCAGTCTATTCTCTTATGTCCTGGCTCGTTACAATTATAGCAAATTAGTTTTGTATCCAATGCTGATCTGGCAGCCCATCTCTGCTTCTGTTTGCATTCTTTAACGAAATGTCCCTCCTCTCCGCAAGTATAACAGCTCACTATCCCCACTGTTTCCTCCTGTTCCCCGAACTCCTCTGTGGCAGCTATCTTAACCTTTTGCATGTTATCCACTTCTGTCGCCCACCTAATTAAGTCTTCATAGTTGTTCATTGTAACAACTCCTAATCGTATGACTGCCTGATGTGCGGGACCCAGTCCGGCTTTAAATGACTGCAGGAAACATTGGTTCTCTGTGGTGGGGTTTCCGATGCCGGAACATCCCACAAACCTTTCCCAATTACCGTTTACTATAGTCTACGGCAGATTCCCCCTTCTCCTGAGTTATATTGGTTATGGCTGCCCAATTTACCGGGGCCTGTCCCATAACCTCTTCTACTGCTCGCTTGAATAACTCGTAGTTTTGGTCTGACTGTTGCGGGGTGAGATTACACTCCAGGCACCAAGTTCCATCCCTGAAATTCACAGGCAATTGGTCCCAACGGTCATCCGAAACTTTTGCTCGCACCAACTGGTTTACATCTTTATTGTGTAAACTATGACTGATCCTCAATTCCCTCATCTTTTGCCAAAATGGGTAGTTATTCCCCCGATGTTGCAGCTGGGGTAATTTATCTACCAGCATTTGTTTCTCTAAGGGTTTGAAGGGCTAGTAGGTAGTTCGAATTATCTGGGGTCTTGCCGCAACTGCAGGGACCGCTGGAATTTCCAGGTTGTCTTCTACCGTGGGGATCATGGCGGTACCGAGAATCTCGGTGTCCTGGGATTACTTCAGTTTTTACCGAGGCCACTTTTACCCTGCGGCCCACCGGATTATAGGGTGGTGGGAAATTATTTTCTTCTGGGCAAGGCAGTGGCTCCAGCCAGTCCCTTTCCTTACCATCTCCTGCTGTTTTCTCTCCGAACCCACCCCCATCTATATTACCTTTTCCCAGTAGGTTTGGGTATAGGGACATACTGCTGGAACTGGCTGCTGCCACCAGGTGTCCCTCTCCTCCTGGTTTGGGAGTTGTAACTTCTTTCTCTTCCCTTTCTCCCTTTTCCTTCTGTTTCAACTCATTACATAGTTTCTGGTAACAAGCTAAAACTACCATTCCCCCTTTCCCCTCTTTGTCTTTGGATTGTCCTCTCCACCAAGCTCTTTGCCTCTCTGTACTATCTTCGGGATCCCATCCTTTCTTTTTTATATTTTCGATAAGTGTTCGATTCTTGTCCGCTAAATAGCGGGTGACGGAGCCGGGATCTCCCCAAGGGGACGGTCCCTTCTCCTGTATATCTGCATTCCCTTTAGGCATTCTATATAGCTTCCGACTTACTTCTCGATGGTTCTTATATTACCCTGTCACTCACTCGCACACTTATTTTGCGCACACTCACTCGTCACGGGGTCACGATCCTGTGGTGTTTTGTTCCCTACACCTACTTGGTCCTGGCCGTCACGTGGGACTACGTCCTCTTAATTCGGGCTCAGGCTAGGCGTTTAGGACAGACAACCACCCTTGTCCGTGTTGGTCACCCCGTGACTCCCAAGGACCCACTATTCGTAGGAGTTACCGCCCACTTAACCACCTCTTTACCCTAGAGACCTTGCCGTCTTAACGGCTCTGAGGATTTGGTTTGCCGCCTCCCGGCTTCCTCATAGGTCTTTATAGCCCACTTATCTGCCTCTTTATCCTAGAGGCCTTGCCGTCTTAACGGCTCTGAGGATTCGCTGCCTCCCGGCTCACTAGACCGCACCCCCTTTCTCGAGTCTGTCTCTGCCAACTTTAGTTCTTTTAATCACAGCCTTACCAGATCTCACAGTACGTTCTGAGCTTTCTAATTTATGAGTGGTAATTTAAAACGTACTCACCCTTCCTTCTTAGCTCGTCGTTCCTGTGGACTGGTCAGAGTCTGTGATCCTGTTCGTGACGCCAATTGTTGTATCCTGAAAAGTGGACCCGGTGTTGTGCCAGGTCGACACTTAACCCTTTCCCCCTCAGAGCAGACTAAGTGATATACAAAGTCGACGATTAGCTTTGGTACAGATGACAGACTTCGAGTGAAGGATGGTTCAAAACGGTCTTTATTCACAGGCCTGGGGAGAACCTTCTGAGACCCCTCTCAGATCCGACTCCACCGATTCCCTAGCAACAATCAGTTATACTAAAATCAAACCCCCTCCCTAGGGGCGGGGATAAAGCTTATCAGCATATACAGAGTTATAGCTAAATGGCAATTATAAACCGTGACATTTCAGCTTCTTGCCGCCCACAAATCCCACATTTCTGTTATCGGTTGGTCCCGTCAACTCCTGCGACTGTGGGGCCTCATCTTAATTGCTCTACAACCATCCATTTGCCCGTAGCCAGGTGGTTTTGCTTGTTACATGTTTTCTTAAGATAACTGTCCGCGTTAAGGCGTGCAAAGCACAGACTTTTGCCTCATCTCGGGTTACCTCTGCAAAGCAAGCACACTCTGATTAGTCCCACCATACTTTGAAGAATGGAACCCTGTTGTGATTTACAACAAATGAATTCTTAGGTGTGTTATCTCGCATATGTGTTGTCTCGCCTGGCCAAACAGACATCCTCCTCAATCTTCCCATGAGTTGTTCTGCAGTTTAATCTCTCAGCATTTGAAGTCACTTAATTATGTTTTAAAACTTAGCTGGGTAAATGCAATGTACAGTCCTCTATATCGTTTAACTCAGGGTAGGGATTAACTCATTATCTCCACCTTGTACATTGGTGCTGCATTATACATATTCTAACATAAAAACTAAGGTACTGCCTGCCAATTGGAAAAAGACCCGTTTATTCCAACACTTGCTTTCTGTCTGCCAACCAGTTCTCTATCCAAGTCAATACCTTGCCCCCAATCCCATGTCCCTTAACTTTACATGCTAAACTCTTATGCGGGACCTTATCGAAAGCCTTCTGAAAGCCCAAATACACCACATCCACTGGTTCTCCCTTATCCATTTTACCAGTTACATCCTCAAAAAATTCCAGTAGATTAGTCAAGCATGATTTACCTTTTGCAAATCAATGTTGACTTTGTCCGATCCTGTCACTGTTTTCCAAGTGCTCTGCTGTTACATCATTTATAATGGACTCTAGCATTTCCCCCACTACTGATGTCAGGGTTACCAGTCTGTAGTTCCCCATTTTCTCTCTAGCATTTTTTTTGAATAGTGGGGTAACATTAGCTACCCTCCAATCCATGGGTACTGTTCCAGATTCCATCGAATGTTGGAAGATGATCAGCAATGCATCTATTATTTCTGGGGCCACTTCCTTAAGTACCCTAGGATGTAGATTATCAGGCCCTGGGGATTTATCGGCCTTCAATCCCATCAATTTCCCTAACACCATTGCCCTACAAATACTGATTTCTTTCAGTTCCTCCCTTTCATCAGACCCGATGTTCCCCGACATCTCTGGGAGGTTATTTGTATCCTCCTTTGTGAAGACAGAAATAAAATATGTATTTAATTGGTCTGCTATTTCTTTGTTCCCCATTATTAATTCCCCTGATTCTGATTGCATGGGACCTATGCTTGACTTCACCAATCTTTTTCTCTTCACATATCTATAAAAGCTTTTAGTCAGTTTTTATGTTCCCTGCAAGCTTACACTCGTATTCTATTTTCCCCTTCTTAATTAATCCCTTTGTCCTCCTTTGCTGAATCCTAAACTGCTCCCAATCCTCAGGTTTACTGCTTTTTCTGGCCAATTTATATGTCCTCTCCTTGGATCTTATGTTATCCCTAATTTCCCTTGTTAGCCACGGTTGAGTCACCTTTTTTTGTTTTATTTTTATGCCAAACTGGGATGAACAAATTCTGTAGTTCACCCATGCGGTCTTTGAATGTTTGCCATTGCCTATCCACCGTCAACCTATTGAGTGACATTCCCCAATCAATTCTACCCAACTCGCACCTCAGACCTTCGTAGTTTCCTTTATTTAAATTCAGGACCCCAGTCTCTGAGTCAACTACTTCATTCTCCATCTTAATGATGAATTCGATCATATTATGATCGCTCCGAGCCAAGGGGCCTCGTACAACAAGATTGCTAATTAATCCTTTCTCGTTACATAATACCCAGTCTAAGATGGCCTGATCTCTGGTTGGTTCCTCGACATATTGGTCCAGGAAACCATCCCGTAAACACTCCAGGAATTCCTCCTCCACAGTATTGTTACTAATTTGGTTGGCCCAATCTATATGTAGATTAAAGTCACCCATGATGACTGCTGTGTCCTTATTGCAAGCTTCTCTAATTTCCCTTTTAATGCCATCCACAACCTCCGCATTACTGTATGGAGGTCTATATACCACTCCCACTAATGTTTTCTGCCCCTTGGTATTTCTCAGTTCTACCCATACAGATTCCACATCATCAGAGCAAATATCCTTCCTTTCAATTGTGTAAATCCCTCTTTAACCAGCAATGCTACCCCACCTCCCTTTCCTTTTTGCCTATCTTTCCTGAATATTGAATACCCCTGGATGTTGTGTTCCCAGCATTGGCCACCCTGGAGCCATGTTTTTGTAATCCCAATCAAATCATATTCGTTTACCTCTATTTGCAAAGCTAATTCATCCACCTTATTATGAAACACACTCACTGACAGACTGTGTGCATTATAATCCACCACCAGAGACACATTGTGAACTGTGAAACGCTCCCATTGACCTCGGGGATATTAACACTCTGGCAAAGATCACAGATTGATACTATCACGCACTGACTGACATAGTGTGTACATCATAACCCACCGCCAGAGACACACTGTGAACTGTAAAACACTTCTACTGACCTCAGGAATATTAACACGCTGACCGAGACCCCAGGTTAATATTATCACACTCACTGACACACTCTGTCCTTGGGGGAGAAATTGGGTTGGTAGCGCCACCCATTAGCACCTAGAGACCAGAAGTGGAGCGCTAACCAACTAGTGCCCGGGCGCTGCGGACCCTGCGCCTCCTCCCATATTGAGCGGACATTTAGCGCCGGCGCTAAATCTTAGCGCCCGCTCACGGGCACAGGCAGATCATGACGTCAATTCAGTGTGCAACGCCTTTTGGACGCCCCGGTTTGGAAATTCAGTGGCGCCCCCCTCCGTTCCGCCTGGCGCTAACAAGGACAGGTTGAGGGGACCGTTATGCTGTCTGAAAGGGACTAGGAGCGCTATTTAAAGGGGAACACCTCCTGCCTTTTTTGAAGGTGACATTTTTGCACCACACATTGTGAGAGAGTGAGACAGACTTCTGGAGAGAATCCACGCTGTGTGAAGGAGTTTTGCAGGTTGGTTTTGATTTGCCCTTGTATCGAATTAGAAGAGACTGTGGGGCCTGCACTCTGAGCTCTTTCCCTGGTTCTCTCCATTGTTCTTTCCAGCAGATTAGATGTTCAGGCCTCTCCAGGCTGAGATTCAGGCCGAGATTCAAGGCTGCAATGAGCAGGATGTGGATGGAGAGCAAGGCAAGATCAACCCTCCTCTTTAAGAAAAAAACAGAAAATGCAGGAGAAGCTCAGCAGGTCAAGCAGCAGCTAACGTTTCAGGTCGATGACCATTAGTCAGAACTCCCCTTTAAGAATTGGATGGTGCCAGTGTGTCTGTGTTCCATTGCTGACTGAAATCACATGAGCTTCACCAGCACTGTGAGGTAGCGCCTCACTCTGCCGGGTTAGCGCCTTAAGAGTATCGTGCAGCGCCTGATTTAGCGCCGCAATCACCTTCAGGGGCGCTGCAACCCAATAGCGCTCGAGGTGGCGCTAAACTTTGCGTACCGCCAATACTAGCGCCCCAAACGGGACGATACCAAATTTCTCCCCCCTTATGTTTATACTGCCAAATGCTGACAGTAATCAATAACACACACCCACAGATCCTTGGCTCATATTTGCAATGAGAGGGAGAGAAAACCTCGTACACATTAACACAGACCCGGTATAAATTTTAACTGAATCACAGAATGCCTGGCATAAAATAAAACATTACCAAAGACAGTCTTTGTGCAATAAAATTCTGCTACAAATCCACAATAAATATTAACATATGTTTAGAGACACATTGTTCATAGTGACACTCTCTGTCATGGATTTCCTGTGGGAAAATCTTGATCACTCTCTTGACTTTCCCCTCATTCTCTCTCACTTATTCTATTTGCAGTATGTACTGGAGCTGACACTGAGACACACACGGGCTATACAGTGCCAGACAGGAGTGAAGCGTTCCCTTTTACCCGCTGTACATGTACAGGAGCTGACACTGAGACACACATCTGCCGTACAGTACCAGACAGGTGTGAATTGTTCCCTTTTATCTGCTGTTTGCTGTACATATACAGGAGCTGATACTGAGACACACATGGGCCATATAGTACCAGATAGGAGTGAATTGTTCCTTTTACAAGCTGTGTACTGTATATCACAGAGTCATAGAGTCCATCGGCACAGAAGGAGGCCATTTGGCCCATCGAGTCCATGACGACTTGCTGTAGAGCAATCCAGTCAGTCCAATTGCCCCACTCTATCCCTGCAGCCCTGCAAGTTTATTTCCCTCAAGTGCCTATCCAATCTCCCTTTGAAAACATTGACTGTCTCCGCTTCCGCCACTTCCGTCGGCAGTGAATTCCAGTTCATCACCACTCACTGTGTAAAAAGATTTTTCCTCACATTCCCCCCTGTATCAAAACCTTAAATCTGTGTCCCCCTCTCCTTGTTCCATCAACCAGTGGGAACAGCCTTTCCCCACCTAGCCTTTCCAAACCCGTCATAATCTGGTACACCTTGTACATCTATCAAATCACCCCTCATCCTCCTTTGCTCCAATGAAAACAAATCCAGATTCTCCAATCTGCCCTTGTAGCTAAGGTCCCCCATCCCCAGAACCATTCTAGTAAATCTCCTCTGCACCCTCTCAAGGGCCTTCGCATCCTTCCTAAAGTCTGGTGACCAGAAATGGACGCAATACTCCAGTTGTGGCCTAACCAGCGCTTTATAAAGTTTCAGCATTACTTCTCTACTTTTGTACTCAATACCTCTATTTATGAAGCCCTCGACCCCATATGCTTTGTTAACCACTCTCTCAATATGTCCTGCCACTCCAGGGACCTCTGCACATTAAACATAGAAACATAGAAGATAGGAGCAGGAGTAGGCCATTCAGCCCTTCGAGCCTGCTCCGCCATTCAACGAGATCATGGCTGATCATCCAAATTGAGTACCCTGTCCCTGCCTTCTCCCCATAGCCCTTGATCCCTTTAGCCTCAAGAAATATATCCAACTCTTTCTTGAATATAATGAACTGGCCTCCACCGCCCTCTGGCAGAGAATTCCACAGGTTCACTACTCTCTGGGTGAAGAAATTCCTCCTCATTTCAGGCCTAAATGGCTTACCCCTTATCCTTAGACTATGACCCCTGGTTCTGGACTCCCCGTCCATCAGAAACATCCTTTCTGCATCTAGTCTGTCCAGTGAGTATAAGCCCAATTGACACAATCTCTCCTCGTACGTCATTCCTGCCATCCCAGGTATCAGCCTGGTGACTCTTCGCTGCACTCCCTCCATGGCAAGAACGTCCTTCCTCAGGTAAGGTGACCAAAACTGCACACACTACTCAAGGTGAGGTGTCGCCAAGGCCCTGTACAACTGCAGCAAGACATCCTTGTTCTTGTACTCGAACCCTCTTGCTACGTAGGCCAACATACCATTTGCCTTCTTAACTGCCTGCTGCACCTGCATGCTTACCTTCAGTGACTGGTGCACAATAACACCCAGGTCTCTTTGTACTTCCCCTTCTCCCAATCTATTGCCATTCAAATAATAATCTGCCTTCCTGTTTTTGCCACCAAAGTAGATAACCTCACATTTATCCACATTATAGTGCATTTGCCATGTTTCTGCCCAATCACCCAACCTGTCCAAATCGTACTGGAGTTTCATGACCCTCTGTCCCTGAATATTCTTTAAAACTGTGCCATTAAGTGTATATTGCCTCGCCCTGTTCCTTCTGCCAAAATGCATCACCTCACACTTCTCTGTATTAAATTCCATCTGCCACTTGTCTGCCCGTCCTTTTCGCCTTTCTATTTCCTGTTGCAGTCGATTGGTATAATCATCACCATTTGCCACACCCCCAAGATTGGTGTCATCGGCAAATTTAGAAATTCTACTTTGTATTCCAATATCCAGGTCATTTTTATATATATATATGAAAAAAGCAGTGGCCCCAGCACTGAGCCTCCATTTTGTTAACCAGCCTTCTATGTGGTACTTTGTCAATTGGTTTCCGAAAATCCATGTGGACAACATCTATTGCATTCCCTTCATCAATAATCTCTGTTACTTCATCAAAAAATTCAATTAGATTAGTCAAAAACGATCTGCCTTTTACAAATCCATGTTGGCTCTCCTTAATTAGCTTAAACCTCTCAAAGTGCCCGTTAATTTTTTCCTTTATTGTTGTTTCTAAAACTTTACCCAACGCTGCTGTTAAACTGACCTACCTGTAGTTACTAGGATTGTCCTTACACCCTTTCTTGAACAATGGTGTCACATTTGCCGCTTTCTAATCCTCGGGCACCTTCCCCGCATCTAGGGAAGATTGGAAAATTATGGCAAGCCCTTCCGTTATCTTCTTCCCCCAATTCCCTTCACAACCTGGGATGCAAGTCATCTGGACCAGGCGACTTGTCCATTCTAAGCATACCCAGCCTTTCTAGTACATCCTGCCTGTCAATTTTCACCCCTTCCTTTGCTTCTACCTTTTTACACTTCTACCGATATTTTGTCAGCATCCACCTCCTCAGTAAACACCGATACAAAGTACTGATTGAGTATTCTAGCCTTGCCCTGCGCGTCTAAGCATAAATCACCTGCTTTGTCTGTAATGGGCCCCACCCCACCTCTTACTACCCGCTTACTGTTTACATGCTGGTAGAAGATTTTTGGGTTCCCTTTTATGTTAAACGCCAGTCTACTCTCATATTCTCTCTTTGCCAATCTTATTTTCATCTTCACTTCCCCTCTCAACATATTGTATTTGGTCTGAAGATACTGAAGGAAAGAGACAGGAAGAAACAGAGAGACACAGTGAGGTGTAGAAAAAATAGAGATGGAGATAGAGAGACAATGGGAGAGAGACAGATAAAGAGACGGGGAGATACAGAGACAAAGGGAGAGAAAGAGAGACAAGATGGAGGGACAGAAGGATAGTGATACAGAGAGAGAGAAAGAGACAAACAAGAGGAAGCGAAACAAAGAGACACAGACAGAAAGAGAAACAGACATTGGGCAGAGAAAGAGAGAGAGAGAGAGGCAGAGAGAGCGATGGGGCAAAGAAAGAGACAAACAGAGAGAGACATAGAAAAACAGAAAGAGAGAGAGGAAGAGAAAGAGATGAGTGACAGGATCAGAGGAGGAGAGAAATAGAGACAGCAAATAAAAACAGAGAATGCAGGAAATACTCAGCAGGTCAGGCAGCATCTGTGGAGAGAGAAACAGAGTTCACGTTTCAGGTCGATGACATTTCATCAGAGCTGAAAAAATGTTAAGAGGTGTAATAAGTTTTAAGCAAATGCAGGGGCAGGGAAAGCGGGTGCAGGGGCAGGGAAAGCGGGTGCAGGGGCAGGGAAAGCTTGTGCAGGGGCAGGGAAAGCGGGTGCAGGGGCAGGGAAAGCGGGTACAGGGGGCAAGAACAAAAGGGAAGGTCTGTGATGGTGTGGAAGACGAGAGATTAAATGACAAAAGGGATGATGGTGCAAGGCAGGAGGGGATGGTAGCGGGACAAGTAAAGAAATGAAAGATGGGTCTAGAGGTGTAAATGGCAACAGCAGGATCATTAACAACAGCTGCTGTCTGGAAAAAATGGGGGCAGAGGTTATGATCAGAAATCGTTGAACTCGATGCTGAGTCCAGATGGCCGTAAAATGCCTAATCAAAAGATAAGGTGCTGTTCTTTGAACTTGCATTGAGCTTCATTGGAACAGAGTACGAGGCCGAGGATGGAGAGGTCAGAATGGAAGTGGAGCAGAGAATTAAAGTGACGGGCAACTGGAAGCTCGGCGTCACGCTTGTGGACTGAATGGAGGTGTTCCGCCAAGCAGTCACCCAATCTGCGTTTGCTCTCCAATGTAGAGGAGACCGCATCGTGAGCAGCGAATACGGTATACTAAATTGAAAGAAGTACAAGTAAATTGCTGTTTCACCTGGGAATAAATGGGTCATTTTCGGGTTGGCAGGTTATAACTACTGGGGTGTTGCAAGGATCAGTGCTTGGGCCTCAACTATTTACAATCTATATCAATGACTTTGATGAGGGGACCAAGTATAATGTATCCAAGTTTGCTGATGACACTAAGCCAGGTGGGAAAGGAAGCTGTGAGAAGGACACAAGGAGGCTGCAAAGGGATGTAGGCAGGTTAAGTGAGTGGGCAAGAAGGCGGCAGATGGAGTATAATGTAGAAAAATGTGAAGTTATTCACTTTGGTAGGAAAAATAGAAAAGCAGAATATTTGTGAAATTGTAAGAGACTTGGAAATGATGTTTTCAGAGGAACCTGTGTGTCCATCTACACGAACAGAAAGTTGATATGCAGGTACAGCAATTTGGAAAGCAAATGGTATGTTAGCCTGTCTATCAAATAGATTAGAGTACAACAGTAATGAATTCTTACTACAATTATACCGAGCCTTGGTAAGGCCACACCTGGTGTACTTTGTAGTTTTGGTCTCCTTACCTAAGGATGCATATACTTGCCTTAGAGGGAGTGGAACGTAGGTTCACTAGACTGGTTCCTGGGATGGTGGGGATTGTCCTATGAGGAGAGATTGAGCAGACTAGGCCTACGTTCTCTAGAGTTTAGAAGAATGAGAGGTGATCTCATTGAATCATAGAAAATTCTTAAGCAGCTTGACAGGATAGATGCAGGGTGGTTGTATCCCCTGGCTGGGGACTTTAGATCTCGGGGTCACTGTCTCAGAATAAAGGGTCAGCCATTTAGGACTGAGATGCGAAATGCTTTCACACAAAGGGTTGTGAATGTTTGGAATTCTCTACCCCAGGGGACTGTGGAGGTTCAGTCGTTGAGTCTATTCCAGGCAGAGATCAATAGACTTTTGGCCTCTGAGGGAATCATGGGATATGGGGATAGTGCGGGAAGGTGGAGTTGAGGTAGAAGATCAGCCATGACCTTATTGAATGGCGGGCCAGGCTTAAAGGGCCAAGTGGCCTACTCCTGCTCCTATTTCTGATTTTTTAAATCTAGGATGGGAAGACTAAGTTCAGTTATAGGATCCAGGCAGAGAACAAGGAGCAGATGGGGAGACTGATGTGGATTTCAGCACAGTGATGATGTAGGGGGAGGGAGCTTAACAACAGCAGAATCCAACCCTGCAGTCACTTGTGATCTTGCTGATGTTTCTGCAGCTGGGATGATGGAGTGAATCCCTTCCCCCACACGGAGCAGGTGAACAGCCTCTTCCCCAGTGTGAGTGCGCCGATGCATTTCCAGCTCAGACGGGTAATTGAATCCCTTCCCACTGTCTCCACATTTCCATGGTTTCTCCATGGAGTGGGTGTCTCTCCAGGATGGATGATCGGTTGAAGCCTCGTCCACACACAGAACAAGTGTACTGTGGCGGAGACCACATAGGGACAATAACACAATTCACAACTTATAGCCAATGTTGTTATATGTACCTAAACACAATTCACTATGTTTGCCAATGTTGTTATATGTATGTACTGGGTTGGGTTATCGGGGCAGGGTCCCTTTAAGAGCGTCGGTAACGTGATGACGTCATAGCCCTGCAACGAGGCTGAGACCCTCAGTCCTCATGGAGAGTGAATAAAGTAAGACACGTTTTGCCTTTGCTGCAACAAAAGCCTGAGAGCCTGTTGATTTCTAGCAACCCCAACATTGGTGATCCCGCTGCTCTTTTGGACGATTCCAAAGACCTCATCCGAAATGGCGACGAAGGCCGTTTCCATCAAACTACCCGAGTTTTTGGAACCACAGACTGCCGCTTGGTTCGCCCAGGCCAAGGCTCAATTTGCACTCCGGGACATCACCGCGGACGACACGAGGTACTACTACGTCGTCTGTGCTCTCGGCAGCTCCACTGTGGCCAGAGTCGTGAGTCTGCTCGAGAACCCCCCGAAGCTCAACAAATACGAAACGCTGAAAACGCACCTCTTAGAAACTTTTGGACTCACCGAAGCCGAGCGCGCATGACGGCTTCTCTCTCTACCCGGGCTTGGCGACTCCAAGCCCTCGGAGCTGATGGACCACATGCTGGCCCTCCTGGGCACGCACAGGACGTGCTTCCTCTTCAAGGAACTGTTCCTTCAACAGCTGCCAGGTCAGGTACGGTCGGCTTTAGCCAACTCTTCCAGTACCGATTTCCGCGACCTGGCCAAGGAGGCCAACAAATTTTTGTCCGCCGGGCAACAGTATTGCACGGCCACGTGGAGCCCGGCCCCCACCGATACAGCCCAACGGCAGCAGCCACCAAGCCTCTGCTTCTACGACGCGCAGTTCGGCCCCAAAGCCAGGAAGTGCCGGCCCCCGTGCAGTTTTCCCACCTCCAAACAAACGAAAGACCACTCGTCGACTGCTGTGGCTGTCGGCTGTTCAGGCAGTTTGTTATTTATTACGGACACCAACTCCAGACGTCGTTTTCTTTGCGACACGGGTGCCCAGGTGAGCGTCCTGCCCGTGTCAACCATAGACATGCAAGGAGAGAACCATGGCCCCGACCTCAAAGCCGCCAACGGCAGTTTCATCTGCACCTTCGGGAAACGGAGCGTGGCGCTTTGTTTTGGCGGGCAGCGGTTCACCTGGCACTTTGTCACGGCAAAAGTGTCCACCCCCCTTCTCGGTGCTGACTTCCTCTGCGCCAATGGCCTTTTGGTGGACGTCAAGAACCGACGTCAAGAACCGACGCCTCATCAACGCTGAGACTTTCAGCTCGCTCCCGTGTTCCCTCAGTGGGTCCAGCGCACTCTCGGCCTCCGACGCGTTTTCCCGCCTCCTCGCTGAGTTCCCGGACCTCACGAAGCCCACGTTCACGCCTGCCGCCACCAAACACGGGGTAGAACACCACATCTTGTCCGCCCGTCTACGCCTGTGCTCGGCGCCTCGACCCGGGGAAACTCGCCATCGCTAAAGCTGAGTTCGACACTATGGAGCGCCTCGGCATCATCCGCCGGTCGAACAGTCCGTGGGCCTCGCCCCTCCATATCGCTCCGAGACCGGGTGGCGCCTGTGCGGCGATTACCGGCGCCTCAACGACGCTACGACCCCCGACCGCTACCCGATTCCACACATCTAGGACTTTTCCGCCCGCCTGGCCGGGAAAGTGATATTCTCAAAAGTGGACCTCCGTCCGGGGTTACCACCAGGTCCCTGTCCGGCCGCAGGACGTCCCGAAAACCACGGTGATCACCCCGTTCGGGCTGTTTGAATTCCTCCGCATGCCATTCGGCCTCAAAAACGCCGCCCAGGCTTTTCAATGCCTAATGGACACCGTGTTACGGGACCTGACATTCCTGTTCGTATTCCTGGATGACATCCTCATCGCCAGCGCCTCCAGGATGGAACATGTGTCGCACCTACGGACTCTCTTCCAACGCCTCAGCCAGCACGGCCTAATCGTCAACCCGGCCAAGTGCCAGTTCGGGCTGTTCTCGATTTGACTTTCTCGGGCACAGCATCACGAAGGACGGGGCAGTGCCACTGCCATCGAAAGTGGAGGCCATGATGGACTTCCCACGATCCTTCACCGTGAAGGCCCTGCAGGAGTTTTTGGGCATGGTGAACTTTTACCATCGCTTCGTTCCCCGAGCAGCCCAGCTTATGTGGCCCCTTTACGAGGCCCTCAAAGGCAAGCCCGACAAGCTCGCCGTCGACTAGTCCGAGGAGATGGCCAATTCTTTCACGGACACGAAAAGGGCCCTGGCTAACGTGACCTGCTGGCGCATCCGTTACCTGATGCGCCGATCGCTCTCACCACCGATGCCTCGGACTATGAGGTTGGCGCCGTCCACGAACAGTGGGTCAACGGCACCTGGCAGCCGCGCGCCGCCTTCAGCCGGCAGCTCCGCCCCAACGAGCGGAAGTACAGCACCTTCGATTGCGAGCTTCTCGGCCTCTACCTCGCCGTCCGACACTTCCGTTTCCTACTGGAGGCTCGCCCGTTCACAGCGTTCGTGGACCACAAACCGCTGACCTTCGCCATGGCCAAAGCTTCTGAGCCGTGGTCGGCCCGTCTGCAATGCCAGCTGGCCTTCATCTCGGAGTTTACAACAGACATCCAGCATGTGGTTGGGAAAGACAACCCCGTCGCCGACTGTCTCGCCAGCGCCGTACACCTCGGCATCGACTACACCCGCATGGCAGCCGACCAGGAATCCAACCCGGACGTCTAGGCCTACAGGACGGCGGTCACGGGCCTTCAACTAGCGGACGTCGCGTTCGACGATGCCGGCACCACACTCCTGTGCGACGTCTCCGTTGGGCAGCCACGTCCTGTCGTGCCCGACGGGTGGAGACAGCAAGTTTTCGACGCCGTCCATAATCTTTCCCACCCGGGCAGGAAGCCATCACAGAAGCTGGTGGCGGCTAAGTTCGTCTGGCACGGGCTGAGGAAAGACGTTCGCGACTGGGCCAGCACCTGGTGGTATGCCGACGCTCGAAAGTGCATCGCCATACTAAGGCCCCGTTGGCACCTTTCGCGGTGCCCGAGAGGCGGTTCGATCATGTTAACGTGGACCTGGTGGGGTCCCTGCTGCCCTCCCGTGGGTTCACCCACCTCCTCACAATGGTCGACAAAATTACCCGATGGCCGGCAGCCGTCCCGCTGTCTTCAACGACGTCCGCCGATGTGGCTCGGGCGTTCATCAGCCCTTGGGTCACTCGGTTCGGCGCCCCATCTGACATTTCCTCCGACCGGGGGCCCCAGTTCACGTTGGAGCTCTGGAACGCTGTCGCCCGAGGCCTCGGGTTGAGACTCCACAGCATACCACCCTCAGGCTAACGGATTGTGCAAACGGTTTCAGCACTCCATGAAGGCTGCGCTCCGGGCCAGCCTCCGGGACGACAGTTGGATCGACAGACTCCCGTGGGTCATGCTGGGACTCTGGACCACCCCCAAGGAGGACCTCCAGTCCTCATCCGTCGAGCTCGTCTACGGACAGCCGCTGCGGGTTCCCGGGGATTTCGTCCCCAACGCAACGGTCCAACCTTCTGGTCAACGCCAAGGTTTTCGCGCCGGTGCCCATGTTGCAGCACGGCCTCCCGCAGTCAAACGTTCTGCTCGATCTTCATGCGGCGGAGTACGTTTTCGTCCACCATGACGCCCACCGGGGACCTCTCCAGCCACCCTACGATGGACCATTCTGCGTCCTGGAAACCGGGCACAAGACCTTCGTAGTGGATGTCGGCGGTAAGCCGGACTGCATTTCCGTGGACCGTCTTAAGCCGGCCCACCTGGATCTGGACCGAGCCGTTGAGTTGGCACAGCCCCCGAGGCGGGGCCGACCTCCAGTTTCTGCACCCTCAGTCCACCACCGAGCACCCGAGGTCCCTCCGACGAACCGCTCCCCGCCCCGGAATTGAGGAGCCGTTCCGCCCGCCCCGCCCCCCCCCCCCCCCCCCCCCCCAAATGACTGACATTGCCGGTGCTAGTGAATTCTGGGGGGGATGTATGTGGCGGAGACCACATAGGGACAATAACACAATTCACTATAGCCAATGTTGTTAAATGTACGTACTGGGTTGGGTTATCGGGGCAGGGTCCCTTTTAAGAGCGTCGGTAGCGTGATGAAGTCATATCCCTGCAACGAGGCTGAGACCCTCGGTCCTCATGGAGAGTGAATAAAGTAACACACTTGCCTTTGATGCAACAAAAGTCTCAGAGCCTGTTGATTTCTAGCGACCCCCAACAGTAGGGTTTCTCCCCGCTGTGAACGGTGCGAAGATTTTCAGGCGGTGTTACTGTGTACACGGCCATCCTGTGGGATCAGTGCCCTCCCTGCACCTGGTGCCAGGTTACTGACGTCACACAGCCCCCGTTGCCGGGTTAATGACGTCACAAAGCCCGCAAGTGCCGAGTTACATGACGTCACTGCCGTTGAGGGGGTTTAACGGCAGCGAGATTTAAATCCGGAGCAACACGCCCCCAGCCTCCGACAGCGAAAATGGGTGGGGCGTGGGTCGCTGCACCGGGCCCCGATTGGTGGCTGCGCTGTCAATCAGCTGTGTTCAGCCATTAGCAGGGGCGGATAACACTGATGCTGTGCGCGCTCTGAGGCCGCACTGCGCATGTCCCGGGTCCCCGGATGAAGGCGGTTATTGAAGGAAAACAAAATGGCGGAAAGTGAGGCGGTAAATCCGAGAGCGCGGAGCCGGAATGGATTGGCCGGAGGATCGTCGCCGCCTGGACCCGCAGCCTCTGAGGGGGAGTGTCCCAGCACTGAGCCGCTGCGGGCGCAGTCGGGGAGGGGATAAGCGGGGCTGAGAGTGAGCCGGACCCTCATCCTCCCTAAAGTGCGGGGCCCAGACTCGGCCCCCAGACTCCAGCTGGGACTGAAGCAGAGTTTGATCCAGGCTCAGCCCAGCGGCCGGCCTCTTGTCCTCTCCCCCCACCCGCCTGTCCTGGGAGTGTTTGATGGGACAGTTCTACACTGTACAGTGTACCCTCTCCCTGTCTCTCTCTTTCTCTCTTCCCCCCTCTGTCTCTGTAATTGAAGCAGAGTGGTTATTTCGTAAATTTATTTGAAATTTTAGAGCAATTGACAAGCGATTCCTGTTGATCTGCGTGTATTTCCATATAGGACGCAGATGCTTCGGGGGAGCAGAGCTCTCGGTCACGTTGAATTAATGCTAAACTGGTTATTGTAGAGACCGCCTAGCAGTGGAAGGAAACTATATCAGCAAAACTATAAAAAGTGTAAAATACATATCTTAGTCATGGGAAATTTTAACTACACCAAGTGATCTGTCAAGAAGAGGTAGGGAAAGCGGAAAAGAGAATGGAGTATTTACAGTGTGTTCAGGATTCCTTTCTTGCCCAGTACGTAAGAAGCCCAACCAGAGAGGAATCACTGACTGATCTACAATGGGAAATGAACCAGAGCGGTTAAGAGAAGTAAGCTTAGCTGAAAATCTGCACTATCGATCACAACATAATGATTGAGAAAGACAGGAGTAGTAATAAGATTGTGAAAAAGTTGATTTTGAGGTGATGACAATGGAACTAGGGAAGATAAACATGGAACAGAAGAGACAGACAGAGAGAGAGAACAGCAGTGGGAAATATTTAAAAAGGTGATCAATAGCGTTCAGGAGAATTATATTCCACTACAAAACAAGAACAAACTAGCCAATAATAAAACACCAGGGATGAATAAAGAGATGAGGGTAAAATGGATACTGAATATAAATGCACACACTGAGCACAGTGAAAATAAAGGAGAGGATGACAAAAGGTAATTGGAAGAGGCTGGGAAAGAATAAGAAAAACAATTAGGAAGGTGAAAAAGAACTGCAAAATTAAATTATCAAGGAATATAAAAAGAAATAGTGAAGTATTGTACAGGCACATAAATAATAGGAAATTCAGGATAGGGACAGAGCCACTAAAGGATCACAAGATAAACCAACAGGTAATGACAGCGAAATGGCAGAAATATTGGATACAAAAGCCTGACCACCTGAGTATTTGCAGCGCCTGACTGGCTGAGTATTTGCAGCATTTTCTGTTTCTGTTTCAGAAATATTGGATAGTTACTTTGCCTCAGTTTTTACTAGGTAGATGAAAAAGTTGAACATGACATTGGAAGAAGAGATGAGAAGAGAGATCAAGACATATAAAATAGAAAGGGTGAAATAATTAATAAACTAGCAAAAGTTAGAGGATAAAACCCCGATACTAAAAGAAGCAAGGGAGAGAGAGAGAGCAGAGGCACCATTATATATACTCGGGAATAGTTAGTGTAATTTCCAAATTTACAGATGACACCAAATTCTGGTGTATAGTTAATACTGAGGAGCACTGTGACAAAATACAAGATGTTAATAAACTGGCAGGTTGGCGTGTAAATGGCATTAATTTCAATATAGATAGATGAGAGATGCTGCAATTTTGGTAGGAGGAATAAGGAAACATACTCCTTGTAAAGTTAGTGTCTAAATGGGGTAGAGGAGCAAAGGGATCCAGAGGGACAGATGCACAAATCATTAAAAGCAGGTTAACCAGGCCATGAAAATGCAGACAAAGCACTGGGGTTCATTTCTAGAATGATAGATATGCAAAGCAGAGAAGGTATTTTAAACATGTATAGAACCTTGGTTAGACCACACAGGGAGTTCTAAAAGCTTTCCCACCACCAAGGTTAAGCTGACTGGCCTGTAATTGCCAGGTTTATCTTTCTCTCCTTGTTTGAACCAGGGTGTAACATTTGCAATCCTCCAGTCCTTTGGCACCACCCCTGTAATCTAAGGAGGATTGGAAGATTGTGGCCAGCACCAACGCAATTTCTACCGTTACTCCCCACAGTAACCTCGGGTGCTTCCCATCCGGACCGGGTGACTTATTCACTTTAATTACTGCCAGCCTGTCTGGTACCTCTTTATCTATTTTATCTCATCCAGTATCCCAGCAATCTCCTCGTTTACCATAACTTTGGCAAATCCTCGTCTTTAGTTAACGCCGATGCAACGTATTCATTTAGTACCTCAGCCATGCCTTCTGCCTCCACCAGTAGTTCTCCATTTTGGTCCCTAATAGGCCCCACCACTCCTGACAACCCTTTTTCTGTTAATATGCCTAAAGAAGACCTTTTGGATTACCTTTTATGTAATTCTGTGGTGAATTCTGAAAAGACATGGTACAGCACTCGAAACAATCTTCAGCAAGGGGCTGGGTGTCAGCGGGTCAAAACTCTGACCTTTCACCCCATCCGATCTGAAGGTCTTGTGTAAAATGAATGTGGGGATTTCAAACACAGCCTTTGGTGACAACTAGGCATTTTGACAGTTCAAGATTTCCACTTGGCTTTGTGTGAAGACATGCTTCCTGACCTCACCCCTGAATGGACTGTTTAAAATGTAAATATTGTGCCCTCTTGTTCTGGACTCCCACACTAGAGGAAAGAGTTTCTCTGTCATTTTGATAAACTTGATTTGAGGCTTTTGACGAGGTAACCAAGGGTGGATGAGGGATGTTCAGTTGATGCTGTGTATATGGACTTTAAAAAGGCGTTTGATGAAGTACCATGTAATAGGCTTGTTGGCAAAATTGAAGCCTGTGGGATAAAAGAAGCAGCAGCAGCAGGGATACAAAATTGTCCAAGGGATAGTTGTGGTGAATGCTGTTTTTTGGACTGGAGGGGGAGGTATTCGGTGGTGTTCCCTGGGGATCAGTACCAGGATAACTGCTGTTTTTGATACATATTCATGACCTGGATTTGGATAAAGGGTACAATTTTGAAATTTGCAGCTGACTCAACTTGGAAGTGTTTAAAACAGTGAGGAAGTTAGTAATAGACTTCAAGAGGATGTAGACAGGCTGGTGGATTGGACGGACACATGGCAGATGACTTAGAACACAGAAAAGTGTGAGTTTATACAGTTTGGGAGGAAGAATGAGAAGAGACAATGCAAGCGAAATGGTACAATTTTAAAAAGTGTCCACGAACACAGACCTGGGGGGATGTTTGTGCACAAATCTTTGGCAGGACAGGTTAACAAAGCAATTGTAGTTAATAAAGCCAATGGGATCCTGGGCTTTATAAATAGGCGTAGAGTACAAAAGCCAGGAATCGATGGTAAACCTGTATAAAACCCGAGTTTGGCCTCAGCTGGAGTATTGTGTCCAATTCTGGGCACCACACTAGGAAGGACGTGAAGGCTTTGGAGAAGAGACTTGCTAGAATGGTTTCAGGGATGAGGGATTACAGTTACTTGGATAGACGGAGAAGCTGGGATTGTTCTCCTTAGAGCAGAGAAGGTTAAGAGGAGATTTGATCGAGGTGTTCTAAAATGAAGAATTGTTTAGATGGAGTAAATGGAACAACTTGTATTGATATAGCACCTTTAACGTAGTGTAACGTCCCAAGGTGCTTCGCAGGAGCCACATAAGAATATATTGGGGCAGATGACCTAAAGCTTGGTCAAAGAGTTCGGTTTTCAGGAGCGTTTTAAACAGGCCATGAAAATGTAAACGCAGCACTGAGGTTCATTTCTAGAGAGATCGAATTGCAAAGCAGCGAAGTTATGTTCAACTTGTAGATTCTGTTAGAACCTTGGTTAGACCACACTTGGTGCACTCTCTGCAGTTCTAGTCTCCATATTATGAAAAGGATAGAGAGACACTGGAGAAGGTGAACCAAAGATTGACGAGAATGATACCAGAACTGAGAGGTTCTAAGTATCCAGAATGACTGACCGTACTGGGGCTCTTTTCTCTAGAAAAGCAAAGTCCGAGGGGTTATTTATTAGAGATCTGTATAATTATGAAGTGGTTTGATCGGGTAGATGATGAAGATGTTGCCACTTGTGGGGAATCCAAAACTGGGGGTCAAAAACATAAGATAGTCACTAATAAATCCAATAAGGAGCTCAGGAGAAACCTCTTCACCCAGAAAGTAGTCAGAATGTAGAGCCTCCTGGCACATGGCGTTGTTGAGGTGAATCGCAGAGTGCCTTTAAGGGGAAGCTGGATAATTACGAGGTAGAAAGTATAGACGGATATGATGATAGGGTGAGGTGAAGTAAGCTGGGTGGAGGCTCGTGTGGAACATAAACACTGGCATGGACCTGTTGGGCTGAATGGCCTGTTTCTGTGCTGTAAATACTATGTAGTGCTACAGTGAACTCTGAAGAGACACGGTACAGCTCTCGAAACAATCTTTAGCAAGGGGCTGAGGGTCATAGAGGGTCAAAACTCTGACCTTTCACCCCATCCGATCTGAAGGTCTTGTGTACAATGAATGTGGGGAGTTCAAACACAGTCCTTGGTGAGAGGTCAGATTTATACCACACTCGGCCCTAAATCGGTAGACTGGCTGTTACGTGCCGATCAAGTGCCTTCAAAATCCTGTTTAAAACCTCTCCGTCACTGATCTCAATCCACCTACAATCTTAACCCGTTCTCTGCTGCTCAGTCTGTTTGTGTCTCTACGAGCGTGTGTTTCTGTGTCCCACTATACGTGTGTTTTTGTGTGTCTGTATATGTGGGTATGTCTGTGTAGGTGTTTCTCCATGTGTCTCTTGTGCTGATGTGTGTGTCTATAAACAGAACCCTACCTAATGAAAATATATCAATCTGAGTCTTGAACTTTTCAATTGAGCTCCAGCATGAACAGCTTTTTTGGGGACAGTTCCAGATTTCTACTACCCTTTGTGAAGAAATGCTTCCTGACATCACACCTGAACGGCCTAGCTTTAACTTTAAGCTTTTACCCCTTGTTCTGGACACTCCCACCAGATGAAATAGTACCTCTCGATCATCATAAAACCTCAGTGATCGCATCCTTAATTTTCTATATTCAAGTTTATAAATTCAGGAACAGAAATGGTATGGAGCGGGGAGGGGAGCAGAGTAACAGTGGTAATGTCTAGGTAATGAAGAGGGAGCTCAGTATTTTACCTGCCTTTGAGGGCTCGATGCTGACACTCTATAAAGTGGAGGTAGGAACAGGAGTCAGCTATTCAGCCCCTCGAGCCTGTTCCCCCCCCCCCCCATTCAGTGAGATCATGGCTGATCTATCATAATTCCATCCACCTGCCTTGGCTCTGTATCCTTTCTCGACTCTTGCCTGGCAAAAATCTATTGATCTGGGAATTAAATTATTAATTACGCGAGCATCTACTGCTTTTTGTGGGAGAGTTCCATACTTCTACCTCCCTTTGCGTGAAGAAGTGTTTCCAAACTTCTCTCCTGAATGGCCTGGCTTTGATTTTGAGATTATGTCCCCTTGACCTAGACTCCTCAACCAGTGGAAATAGTTTCTCTCTCTCTACCTTGACAATTCCTTTTAACATCCTAAAATCCTCAATCAAATTAAATCGCCCCTTAACCTTCTATATTCCATGGACTACAAGCCCAGTTTATGTGATCTCTCCTCACAATCCTGGAACTCCCTCCCTAACAGCACTGTGGGAGTACCTTCACCACATGGACTGCAGCAGTTCAAGAAGGCGGCTCACCAATATCTTCTCGAGGACAATTAGGGATGGGCAATAAATGCTGGCTTTGCCAGCGATGCCCACATCCCAGAAAGGAATAAAATAAATAATGTAACCCTTGGTACCCTGGTAACATTCTGGTCTATCTGTGCTGCACTCTCTCCAAGGCCAGTATATCCTTCCTGAGGTGCGGTGCCCAGAACTGAATGCAAGGCTCCAGATGGGGTCTTTCCAGAGCTCTCTACAGCTGAGGCACCAACATTCCATTAGCCTCTTTAATTATTATTGTACCCGTCCACGAGCTTTTACTGATTGAAGTACTTGGACCCCTAAATCTCGCCAGTAAGAGGTGTGGGGTGTGTGTATTTTCTGTTTAAATTGGTGCATTTGATTTCATTTGATTCTGGTATTTAACAGCAGCAAACAACTCCTGCAAACCCTCAGCAACTGAATCTCTATTTGGAATAGTTCACCAGTCCTGGCGACTGCTCCAACTCACCCTACGTATCTGTCTGCCCCACTATCCTTCCCCGGTGGGTTCGGATGTTGCAAACCGAAACAATGAAAGATCCAATGATGGATTCCCACCAGCCCGAGCTCTCCACGTTCTCACTGAATGAAACCTTCCTTCATGGGAAGCAGGCCCTGTTTGATTGTTTAGGTCCTGTTACTGCTGTCAGAATAATGGGCTGTACTCAGAAATAAAACTTACTGCATTGATCACAGCTTCACATCCGTGTCTTGTCTCTCTTTAGGATCAATGTGCTGGAGGACAAAGTGTCTGGGGATGAAATGAGACTGGGAGAAGATTTGGGAATCGCAGGAAATGGGAAGAGGAAACTGGCACAGGGAATCTCTCCAAGTGTCCAATAACACATTCAGAAAGGTACTGAGATAAGATGGCTGTCCCAGAGCGTCAGCACTCTGACCGTTTGGGGTTCAAGCTGTTTAACTTGAAACGGTATCTTCAGGCAGATTGGAAATGGACATCTATTGCATCAGACCCACAGATCGTTTGATGGGACAGTGTAGAGGGAGATTTACACTCAATCTAACCCGTCCATCCTCTATCTTGTTTTTTCTCTATCTGCCTCAATTAATTTCTCTCTCTCTTTGCCTCAACTCACTCTGCCTCACTCTCATCTCTCTTTCTCAATGGCTCTATCTCCTCGCCTCGTTTTTTCTCTCTCATTCACCTTTGCTCTGTCTCTCTTCTCTCTCTATCTTTCTCATTTCTCTCTGCCTCGCTGTGTCTCACGCTTTCTGCCTTTTTCTTCTCTGCCTCGGTCCCTCCGTCTGCTTCACTCTCAGTCCCCCCCTCTCTGCATGTATCGACTGCCGTAACCTGAAAAGTGGACCTGGTGTTGTGCCAAGTCGACACTTAACCCTTTCCCCCTCAGAGCGGACTAAGTGATATACAAAGTCGACGCTTAGCTTTGGTACAGATGACAGACTTCGAGTGAAGGATGGTTCAAAATGGTCTTTATTCACAGGCCTGGGGAGAACCTTCTGAGACCCCTCTCAGATCCGACTCCACCGATTCCCTAGCAACAATCGCAGTTATACAAAAATCAAACCCCTGCCCTAGGGGCGGGGATAAAGCTTATCAGCATATACAGAGTTATAGCTAAATGGCAATTATAAACCGTGACATTTCATCTTCTTGACGCCCACAAATCCCACATTTCTGTTATCGGTTGGTCCCATCACCTCCTGTGACTGTGGGCCTCATCTTAAATGCTCTACAACCATCCATTTGCCTGTAGCCAGGTGGTTTTGCTTGTTACATGTTGTCATAAGATGACAGTCCTCGTTAAGGCATGCAAAGCACAGACTTTCGGCCTCGTCTCGGGTTACCTCTGCAAAGCAAGCACGTTCTGATTAATCCCACCATACTTTGAAGAATGGAACCCTGTTGTGATTTACAACAAACAAATTCTTAGGTGCGTTATCTCGCATATGTGTTGCCTCGCCTGGCCAAACAGACATCCTCCTTAATCTTCCCATGAGTTGTTCTGCAGTTTAATCTCTCAGCATTTGAAGTCACTTAATCATGTTTTAAAACTTAGCTGGGTAAATGCAATATACAGACCTCTATATCATTTAACTCAGGGTAGGGATTAACCCATTATTTCCACCTTGTACATTGGTGCTGCATTATACATATTCTAACATAAAAACTAAATTATACATATTCTAACATAAAAACTAAGGTATAATAGTAATTTGACTACTTCAGTCCCCCCTTATGGCCCATTGGTCATTTTGACCCAATAAAGCCAATATGCTGCAGTTTAAGATTGTTTGCTATGAGGACCGTCGCCCTAGTGGTACCAAGCCAGGGTGTCTAATACTCATACTTCCGCAATCCTAAACGCAGCCTTCATAATGATTCTCCTCACGCCCTACCCCTTGCTTGTTGGTGGTTAGCAACGGTGTTTCTTTCTCTTCTTCCTTCGTTATTCGTTTGGTTATGGCCTGTGCGAGGTTGTGGTTCTTTCGCCATCGGCAATATCCACAAAGTAAGAACAAAAAGATCATTAATACGGCGCCTTGCACAACTACCAGCACGTGTGACATGATCCTGATCCAGGGGTGTATATCGACATTTAGCCCCCCATTCCAGACCTTACTGTACCAAGGAGTTTCCGCTAATGTTGTACCAATGTCTTTTTGTTGTTTCTTTAAGTCTTCCTCTATTTTATGATAATACTTTAAAATTTCCTTCGTTTCCTGCCGTAATTTCTTCCAAGCCTCCTCTTCCTCTAACTTAGGAATTGCCTTGGGCTCTGGTATGACATAAGCTTCAACCTCTTTATTAAGCACCATACTATCAAGTGACCATGTTTTCGTTTCCTGTGGTCTTGGTGGGTGTATATATTGATGTCCTGTCTGTGTAGATATCTTTGGATCAAAACAAAAGTTTGGTTGGGGAATGGGACAAATCATATCTTGATATTCATATTTCTGTTCAGTTGTGGTGACACAAAATGTCCCGTTGTTCCTTGGTGTTACCCTTGTCCGGTGTATCCCCCTTGGGTGTACCTCAATGCTGCAATTGGCGGTTTTTGTGAATCCGCACTCTGATGCATCTCCCTGGGGGGGGGGGGTGTGGGGTGCGTGTGTGCACGCCCATGTCCTTCCCTTGTGGTGGCACCCGTCCATTACCACCCCCCTTAAGGTTCCATTCTTCTGTTTATTACCTTCATCCCCTTCCCAAAGTGCCTTGGTAGGGACATCATGATATTTAACCCAACTTTCCCTTTGTATCTCTCCTATATTAATCACGTCGTATAGGGGCTGTCCCTCTTCTGGGAGTTGTGGGATGGCCAGTACAAAGCCAATCACCTTAGACCATGGGGTCAGACAATTGCCTGCCCGGTATACTTGTCCCATTTTACGCCCCTTACATAGGCTTTTATTTGTGCCAATCCAAGGTTCCAGATCTTCATTAGTAATCCAGTCAGGGATCTGTCCATTATTTATTTGCCTCATGTTATGCTGAGCATTTGACAATAGCCATGAGCCATACATGGCACATACTAGTTCCTTATGGGTTTGGCGAGAAGCTTTGTCAAGTCGATCAATAATTGTATTGATTGTTTCTGCATGGGGGGCTACTCCCTCTTCCACCCCCAACAATTGCATTATTGTTTGTTTTCCTGTCAGTGCCAATTGCTGGCTATTTCCAGTGGTTTGTTTTAGTAACTACTTTATTTTTGCTTGTAGTTCCACTACTCCTTCGTTTACTCCTTCTATGTCCGAGCTATTAACTGTTGCTAACCCGGCCGCATACCCTGCTCCGGCCATTTCCAATACTCCCTGTTTCTTACGTCTTTGTAAGAGGGATTTTCCCTGTGGACCCTCTAATTGTTTTACCCACAGGGCGTTCCATATTTGATTTGTATGATTGTTACACATCGTGGGCATCGCTAGAGTACTCCTATTAATGGCAACCTTAATAATTCTATGGGTTACACTAAAGTACACCTCATCTTGTGTTTTCCTTGTTATTAAACCCCCGGGTGCCCCTTTTTCCAGTGTTAGGGAAAATAATATTTTAATAACAGATTTTAATATGATTTAGCTTAAACAGAGAACAAAGGAATGATTGATGTACCAGAGATCCAATCAGTGTGATGTAGTTGAACCAACCATAGCTCTGCATGCATGCTGCTGAGCCAATGGTAATAAAGGGGGCGGGTACATCTGCTGCTGTATAAAAACCAGCCATTTTGAATATGATGTTAGTCGGATAAAGGAAGTCAAACAGTGTAAATCAAGTGATGCAATAAATCGACTATTTAAAACTTACCACCGGACTCGCAAACTTTAATTTTAGTGTGTTGACCTCAAATCAGTGTGGTCCACTGAAATTAATTACCCGATCGAACAGTGGGCAAGTTAGTGGAGTGAGGGTATTTTTATGCTTGTTGCCTTTCCTTTGTAACCCTATCCCCTCCGTCCTTTCCCTGATTTCCATCTGTAATATTTGTCCTCGCCGGGATCCCTTTTTGCGTTCTGCATTATAACATCCTATCATTCCGCTTTGCCTTTTACCTATTTTGGGCTTATTTAGTGTATTCGAACTCAGTCCCAAATATGGGAGCCCTATGTAATTTGGTGTAATCTCAACTGCTTTACTGAATCCGAATCCTGTATCTACGAAATATCCCTTTCCTACTCGAAACTTTGGAGTTATTTGAACATTGTCCTTAGTACATAGGCACTCTATTTTAATCCCTTCGCCTTCCGTGACCCGGACAAACAAAGTCCCGTTAGCTGTACTTTCGTATTCACAATAATCACAGTACACAGTCATAGCGCATCCGTTTCCTGCAGCTGCCCCCCATTCTAATGGTGGCGTATTGTTGGTGGGCATCTTGATTCAATTCTGGATGATGATTATGTTTGAAGTCGGGTCGATACCAAAGAGCATCAGAAGTCCCATTACAGATTCAGGGCGTATATTTAACCATAAACTCCCGAGTTGTTCGCACCTCCCACTAGACCCAGCGCTTATACTTAGCCATAGAATCCCGATGAGAGCGCGATTGATGCTCCTCTTCATTTTTCTATGCATTTATCGTTCCTGTAAAGATAAATAAAGGGGGCCAGTCGTCACCAGCCAATTAGAATTATGCCATTCTTATCCATTCAAACTGTTGTACGTCTGGTTCATTTCTTGGTCTGTGGCCATGTTTCCAGATATACCTGAAGATGCAAACCACGACGTATAATATTAACATCCCGCACAGCCCTAGCATTAATACATGTAGAAACTCCCCTTCCCATTCTTTATAACTTCTAGCATACTCCTCACTCTCCTCAAAAGGTACCATCTCTGGCTTACTCATTGTTTTTGTCATATATTTTTAACTGAGTCCAGTGCTTCCACCTTCCTTTACCTGTTCCGGACTCATCTATACAAGCGCATGTGTCACTGTTCATTAGTACTTCGTAAGGCCCTGACCATCTGGGTGCCAGCCCTGGTTTGGCTGGTATTATTTTTGCCATCACCTTGCTACCTACAGCTGGGACCTCCTTCTGGTCGTCCCGTGCATCCTGTTCTAGATCCTGTATAATCTGTTGGCCTTTGGCCTCATGTCTGAGAGCGTGTAATTGCATACACAATTGTTTAATAAACCTCCTAATTCTATCCTTCAGGGGCCCTACATCCTCACCCCCGGTAGCGACTCCTTCCGGCAGTGTCATTGCTCGTCCGGTCATTAGATCGAAAGGTGTCAGCCCCGTGGTTCTATTCGGAGTTGTGCTAAGTCTCATCAGTATACTCGGGAGTAACTCTGCCCATCCCTTCCCCGTGTCTTCTATTGCTTTAGCAAAGGATAATTTCAAAGTCTGGTTCATCCTTTCCACCATCCCTGAACTCTGAGCGTGGTATGGTATGTGGAACCTTTGTCTGATACCTAATAATGCGCATGTTTCCTTTATAACCTTTCCTGTAAAATGTGTTCCCTGGTCTGAATCAATCTGTAGCGGGACCCCCCATCATGGTACAACCTCCTCTGCCATTATTCGTGCTACGGTTGTTGCCGTTCAATCTCTAGTGGCGAAAGCTTCAACCCATCTAGTAAATTGATCTATTATTACCAAACAGTACATTTTCCCCTTTGATTTCGGTAGAGGTCCAGTAAAGTCTATCTGCAACTTCTCCCATGGGCCTCTTGGTCTCGGCAGATGTCCCCACTTTACCTTGACAGGTTTCCCTATGTCATACTGCGCACATATGGGGCAGTGTCTACAGAATCTGTCCACAGCTTGTTTCATTCCGGGCCACCACCAGCATTGCTGGAGGTTGTTTAACATATTGGATATACCTGTGTGTTGCCTACCATGGTACATTTTCATTAATTCCTGTTGTATACAGCCTGGTGCACATATCTGCTGCTCTTTCCTCCATATTCCCCCCCGCCCTTTCTCCTGCTCCCCCTCGTTCCCATTGCCGCGTGTGCAAGCCCCCGATGTGCACTCACCCGGCGCGCTGACGTCTGAAGCCCGGGCTTGCTTGCATTTCCTGTCACTGGGCCGGTTCAGCTGTCGGTGCGCTGTGCTTGCCTGATCCAGCGGCATAGTTAGTGCGATGTGCCGGCTGGGATCAGGTGAGCACTGTGTAGCCAATCAGGGGAGGGGAAACTCATTCATGAGTTTGACAGTAAGAACTGTCAAACTCATAAAGTATGGGCTGCCAAAACACTACTTTAACTTTAAATAAAATTTTAAAAAAATCCCACTGATTTTTTAACTATAAATAAGTTTTAAAAAATATTTTAAACAATTAATCAAATTTTTGAAAAAAATAAATTTTTAAAAAATAGGGTCTAAAACTAAACTTACCTCACTGTAAATTCTTTAAAAATAATAAACCTATGGGGGGGAAAAAAAATTCTAAATTGTACTAAAAGACCACTTACCTGTAAAACTAAGTACTTACGTCTTTTTTTCCACGCGTAAAAACCAGAGGCCTTTACACTCGGGCAACTCTGGGGGGGGAAAAAAAAAAGGAATTTCACTGCGCACGCACTGCCTGTGCAGTCGCACACATTCTGCCTCTTAACCCCTTGGGTCAGAGGACAGGAAATGCCGGTTTTCAGCGCATGCGCTGTGCATGCTGAAAACCGGCAATTCCTCCGGGCACACGCGTTGTGACAGGAATTACTGGGCCTATATCTTCTGGCAATGCAGTTATAGCAGCTATGTCTATCTGTGTTTCTGGTTCTGTGTTGCTCTTGTTTGCTGCTGCAATCTGTTGCTCTACCACTTTTCTGGCTGCAAGGTCGGCGGCTGTTTCCCCTTTCTGTGGGGGAGTTCCCCCTCTGGTGGGCTTTTACCTTCACTACAGCTGTTTCAGTGGGTAACCCTGAGGCAGCTACCAATTCCTTTACTAATTCCTCATGCTGTATGGGTTTGCCACCTGAGGCAATATACCCCCTTCTACTCCAAGCTGCATATAATCATGTAGCGACTATCGGTATAGATATTCACCCGTTTCCCTGCTGCCAATTTTAATGCTTCTGTCAATGCTGTTAGCTCGGCAACCTGTGCTGAACTGCCCCCTGGTAATCTTTATTTCCTCTGGACGGTGCCATCTCCGGCCACCACAGCCCAACCTGTTCGTGGTGTTCCGTTAACATATTTACGGGACCCGTCCACATATAGCTCTAGGTCTGCCTGTGTCAAAGGCAATTCCCTGACTCTGTCTACATATTTTGATTCTTCTTCACTGGTGCAACAGTGTTCCTCTCCCTCCATTCCCATCATAACTGCGGGGTTCTGGCTCATATCTATGTATGGATTTATCTTTAGGTAACAGGACAGCCTCCCAAGCAGCCTTCCGGCTGTTTGCGACGGTTTTTAATCGTCCGGTGTTTAACAATTCCACTAGGGTGTGTTGTGTATGTAACACAATATCCCCTGCCATTACTACAGGTTCACTCACTTTGACTGCCCACCGTGCACAATCAATTGCGGCAATGCATCTTGGCATACTGGCTACTATTGGGGATCTTTGTGTCGAATAGTAGGCTACAGGTCTCATGTAATCCCCATGCTTTTGTGCTACCACTGCACTGTAATATCTCCTGTGGTTGTGGCAGAAGATATGATATGGCCTCCCCATATCGGGTAATCCTGAGGCTGGTGCGGCAGTCAGTGCCTGTTTTAATTTAGTGAGGGCTTCCGCCTGTAACTCTGTCCATTCAATGGGTTCGTCTGCAGCTTTTCCCCCTTTGGTCAATTCATAGAGAGGTGCAGCTAGCTATGAGAATCCTTCAATAAAATTTCTGCTATAATTAAATAGTCCCAGGACTTGTCGCACTCCCCTTATATTCACAGGTTTGGGCATATCGTTTATAGCCCACTTTCCATCCTCTGGCATGGCTCTCTTGTCCATGCTGCTGACATATCCCAGATAGGTTACCTCTGATCTCCCTACTTGAGCTTTGGTGGGGTTTACTTTAAAGCTTGCATCGCGAAGAGCTTTCAGAATTTTAGACAAGGCTTTAACATGCCCCTGAGTGCTTGTGGAAGCTATCAGTAAATCGTCGACATACTGCAACACAGTGCTGCCGTCCTCCTCTAATTCTACTTCCTCCAGGGCCGTGTCGGTGGAATATAGCTGGACTATTATGGAACCCTTGAGGGACCCTCGTCCAAGTATATTGTTTCCCATCTCGTGTGAAAGCAAATTTCTCTTGCGATTCTTTGTCCAATGGTATGGACCAGAATCCGTTCGCAATGTCTAATACTGTAAAAATTGTGTGTTCAGGCTTTAGTCCATTAAAAATTGTAGCAGGGCTTGCTACTATCGGGTATTCCTTTGGGGTCACATTTAGTTCCATATAATCTATTGTCAGTCGAAATGATGCATTTGGTTTCCTTACTGGCCATACTGGGGAATTAGTTTCAGATATAGTTTCTCGTAACATTCCCTGTTTGGTTAATTCCAACACTATGTCCCGTACTGCTGCTTTGGCTTCCTCCTTTAAAGGATATTGTTTATGTGGGCGATGCATTGGTCCTGGTATTTTCACCGGCGGGGGGGGGGGGTTTGGACTAAACCATGGGATTGCCCATGGTCCCTTCTTATCCCATTCTTGGTGTATAACTTTAATTGCCCCTACCTGATCTGCTTTGTTTCCCGGAACTGCCTGTAAGGAGGATGTCTGTTTGCTTGACTTATAATCTGGTGGCCAGTACACTTCATTTGCTTTAGGGGCGACAAAAGCTCCTACTTCTCGCAGTATGTCTATCCCTAGGATTGTTCCTTCGGTATTCTCGCATACCCACTACTGTGTAGGTATATTATTATACATTGTAGGAATGCACTTATTCCTAATCTAAGACTGAGTTCGACTCAGGTAATTAAACGAATGATGTTTAATGTTAAGTTAACTGGGTAAAAACAAACAGTAGCAGGAGAACTTCAGATACAGGTCTTTTCACTGTCAAGATTCCATGAGGACTGGCTGCCCAGCCCGACGGTCGACGTCATGACGTCATCACGTTCCTCCCGCCGTTCGGACATAGACATAGACGATAGGAGCAGGAGTAGGCCATTCGGCCCTTCGAGCCTGCTCCGCCATTCAACGAGATCATGGCTGATCATCCAAACCCTAGCATCCGGTCCCTACACCGACAGCCATCCCACCCAAGCCCTATCCCCGTAACCCCACGTATTTAATCCCCCCTAACACTATGGGCCAATTTTTATCATGGCCAATCAACCTAACCCGCACATCTTTGGACTGTGGGAGGAAACCGGAGCACCCGGAGGAATCCCACGCAAACACGGGGAGAATGTGCAAACTCCACACACAGTCACCCGAGGCCGGATTTGAACCCGGGTCCATGGCGCTGTGAGGCAACAGTGCTAACCACTATGCCACCGTGCTGGCATGACGTCATCGCGTTGGAGCTTGTTCTTAAAGGGCCTGCGCTCCATACATTCCAACAATACAAAGAAGGATACAGGTTCAGACTGTAGCTAACAGATTGTTAAAGGGAATTATGTACAGTTGTTCAGAGTCCCTTGGTGGCTCTGCCACAACATCCTATTTCTAGTAAAACTGTTTCGCTCTTGTAAGCCCTGATTTTTCGTCCACCGATTCCTGTTATATTAATTGACAGTTTCGTTCGGGGCAAGGGTAAGTCTGTCAATGAGATTGTGGCTCCTGTGTCTATTAACATTTTGCACTGCCGGCCCCCTATCAATGCGTTAACAAACATCCTTGGATCCTCCTCCCCTCTGTGGAGCGCGGTCCCTTCCTGCTGCCATTTCTAGCTGCTTGTAAGTAATCAAAGCACGCAGCCAGTCCTAATGACTCTCCCATCTGTTTTTGGGCATTTGTCTCTTCCCTTGTGTTATTAGGTATCCTAGGTAGATTTCTTTGTCCTTCCCTGCCTGTGCCTTTCTAGGGTTTAACTTTTTAGTCCCGCATTCTGTAGGGCTCCCAGTACCGTAGTCAATTAAATATTGTAGAGGGACCTGCCACTACCGAACGTTCTTGCGGAGTGGAGTTATCTTATTCAATTCGGACTACACCAATTTACACCAACCAGAAATTCACTGTGGCCACAATGAAAGTCTGGTTTTGATAGGTTAATTTACCTCATAACTCGAAGGTTATATCTTAGACTGAAACTTAATCTTTTGCTAAACAAACTTTTTGTTGCTCTTCTCAGTTTTTACACTCCAGCTTAACTTAAATTGTAGTAGGTTTTTTTCATTCTGGGGCACAATCTTATTCGCACATTCTTAAAACGTCCAAAATCCAAGACAAGACAAAAGGGTTAAATGCTTTTTTTTTTAACACAGAAGTGGGTGGAGCTAAACCACACAGCAGACGTTTTTTTTTTAAGGACAGACTTTCAGACAAAGTAATGTTGTAACCTCTTAAACATTCATAGTCAGGAAAACCTTCACACTTTAACACACAATTTCATACAACCTGAAATTCCAGCATATTTTTAAGGTTCCTTTCACTCAGCAAATCTTGTGTTTTATTTGTGTCGGTACAGATGTTAATAACTTCCATGTTGGTAAAGCTTTAAGTTTTTTCTTTTTTTCCTTTTTTAAATCGGTGACTCAACAGCTTCCCCTAGCTTTCCAAATCCCTGTTTGTTTGTTTTCTTCCTTTGCTGAGTTTTCAAATTGGTTAGCCTGCCAATTAGATTTTTTTTCTCCTTTATCTCTGCATCATTTTTAGGCATTCTATATAGCTTCCGACTTACTTAATGGTTCTTATATTACCCTGTCACTCACTCACACGCACTTATTTTGCGCACACTCACTCGTCACGATCCTGTGGTGTTTCGTTCCCTGCACCTATTTGGTCCTGGCCGTCACGTGGGACTACGTCCTCTTGATTCGGGCTCAGGCTAGGTGTTTAGGATAGACAACCACCCTTGTCCGTGTTGGTCACCCCGTGACTCCCAAGGATCCACTATTCGTAGGAGTTACTGCCCACTTAACCACCTCTTTACCCTAGAGACCTTGCCGTATTAACGGCTCTGAGGATTTGGTTTGCCGCCGCCCGGCTTCCTCGTAGGTCTTTATAGCCCACTTATTTGCCTCTCTGCTCTAGAGGCTTTGCCATCTCCCGGCTCACTCGTAGGTCTTTCTTGCCCACTTATCTGCCTCTTTATCCAAGAGGCCTTGCTGTCTCAATGGCTCTGAGGATTCGCCGGCTCACTGGACCGCACCCCCTTTCTCGAGTCTGTCTCTGCCAACTTTAGTTCTTTTAATCACAGCCTTACCGGATCTCACAGTACGTTCTGAGCTTTCTAATTTATGGGTGGTAATTTAAAACGTACTCTCCCTTCTTAGCACGTCGTTCCTGTGGACCGGTCAGAGTCTGTGATCCTGTTCGTGACGCCAATTGTTGTATCTTGAAAAGTGGACCTGGTGTTGTGCCAGGTCAACACTTAACACTTTCCCCCTCAGAGCGGACTAAGTGATATACAAAGTCGACGCTTAGCTTTGGTGTAGATGACCGACTTCGAGTGAAGGATGGTTCAAAGCGGTCTTTATTCACAGGCCTCTCAGACCCGCTTCCACTGATTCCCTAGCAACAATCACAATTACACAAAAATCAAACCCCCCTCCCTAGGGGCGGGGATAAAGCTTATCAGCATATACATAGTTATAGCTAAATGGCAATTATAAACCATGACATTTCATCTTCTGCCACCCACAAATGCCACATTTTCTGTTATCGGTTGGTCCCGTCACCTCCTGGCTGTGGGGCCTCATCTTAATTGCTCTACAACCATCCATTTGCCCGTAGCCAGGTGGTTTTGCTTGTTACATGTTTTCTTAAGATAACAGTCCTCGTTAAGGCGTGCAAAGCACAGACTTTGGCCTCGTCTCGGGTTACCTCTGCAAAGCGAGCACACTCTGATTAGTCCCACCATACTTTGAAGAATGGAACCCTGTTGTGATTTACAATAAACAAATTCTTAGGTGCGTTATCTCGCATATGTGTTGCCTCGCCTGGCCAAACAGACATCCTCATTAATCTTCCCATGAGTTGTTCTGCAGTTTAATCTCAGCATTTGAAGTCACTTAATTATGTTTCAAAACTTAGCTGGGTAAATGCAATATACAGTCCTCTATATCGTTTAACTCAGGGTAGGGATTAACCCGTTATCTCCACCTTGTACATTGGTGCTGCATTATACATATTCTAACATTAAAACTAAATTATACATATTCTAACATACAAACTAAGGTATAACAGTAATTTGGCTACTTCAGTGACTAAAGGCGAGGATGACAAAAGCGAATAGGAAGAGGTTGGGATCGTAGTTTTAAAAAAAAAAAAAACAATTGGGAAGGTGAGATGTCCTAAATCGGCAGACTAGCTGTTACATGCTGAACAAGTGCCTTCAGAAGCCTGTTTAAAATCTCTCTCAGACACTGATTTCCATCCACCTACAACCTTAACCCTCTCCCTCCTGCTCAGTCTGTGTGTCTGTCTGTAATTTGTTTCTGTGTCTGTCTGAATGTTTGTGTAAGAGTGTCTGTGTGTTTTGTGTGTGTATTTGTGTCTGGATGTCTGTTTGTGTCTGTGTAGGTATAGACACAACACTCTTGCCTAATAATAATCTATCAATCTTAGTTTACAACTATTCAAATGACCCCCAGCCTCAGCAGCTTTTTGGGTGACAGTTCAAGATTTCCACCAGGCTTTGTGTGAAGACATGCTTCCTGACCTCACCCCCTGAATTGACTATTCTCAATGTAAAGGTTCTGCCCTCTTGTTCTGGACTCCCCCACTAGATGGAATGGTTTCATTCTAAAATTTTGACTGACTGGATTGAGTTTTCTGACGAGGTAGCAGAGGGTGGATGAGGGCAGTTCAGTTGATGCTGTGTATATGGAATTTAAAAAGTCCTTTGATGAAGTACAATGTAAAAGGCTTGTTAGCAAAACTGAAGCCCGTGCGATAAAAGGGGCAGTAGCAGCAGGGATAGTAAACAGAATTGTGGTGAATGGCTGTTTTTCAGACTGGAGGGAGGTATACAGTGGTGTCCCGCAGGGTTCAGTACTGGGACAACTGCTGTCTTTGATATACATTAATGACTTGGACTTGGGGGTGCAGGGCACAATGTTGACATTTCCAGCTGACTTGAAACTTGGAAGTGTAGAACACAGTGAGGAAGATAGTAATAGACTTCAGGAAGACATAGACAGGCTGGTGGATTGGGCGGCACATGACAGGTGAAGTTCAATGCAGAAAAGTGAGAGGTTATAGTTATTTAGGAGGAATGAGGAGAGACAATCCAAGCTAAATGGTACAAATTTAAAGGGGATGCAAGAACAGAGAGACCTGGAGGTTTTTGTGCACAAATCTTTGGGGGCAGGACAAGTTAACAAAGCAGATAATAAAGCCTATGGGATCCTGGGCTTTATAAATAGAGGCGTAGAGTACAACAGTCAGGAAGTTATGCTGAACCTATATAAAACACTAGTTTGGCCTCAGCTGGAGTATTGTGTCCAATTCTGGGCTCCACACTTTAGGAAGGGTGTGAAGGCTGTGGAGAGGGTGATGCGCTATCAATTACTCATAAAAGACTGAGAGTTAGAAGAGTAACTAAAGGCTTTTATTAACAACAGAATGGAGGTCTGCCTCGCGTGGTCGACCGGTCCAGGATACAAAGGGCTGGGGAGCAGTCACCTTTATACTAGGACCTGTGGGAGGAGTCAGCCGAGGCATGTCCAGGCATGTACACAGTGGAATACAAACAGGACAAACAGGAATACAAACAGTGGTTTACCACATTCACCCCTTGTTTAAAATTGAGTCCGGCGGGGTGAAGTGTATTAAAAGTTAGTGTATTGGAGTCTCTCCGGAGGTCTTGTCTGCCGCTGTGATCGGCGTGGCGACGGCAGGGGTAGTGAAGCTTCCGGCGTCGAGTCCAGCGTAGGCTGTGGCACAGGCGTGTCGTCCTCGTAGATGTCGAGCGGGTCGCGGGGCCCAGGCCTGCCGTCTGCTGGGGCTGGATATCGGATCGTGGGGGGGGGGTGGTAGTGGGTAGTGGGTTACTGCGGCCCCCGAGGGTGCAAGGTCTCTTATGGAGACTGTGTCCTCCCGCCCGTCCGGGTATGCGATGTAAGCATACTGGGGGTTGGCGTGGAGGAGGTCGACCCTCTCGACCAGGGGGTCCGTTTTATGGGTCCTCGCGTGTCTTCTCAGTAGGACCGGCCCTGGGGACGTCAGCCATGGCGGTAGCGATGTCCCCGATGTGGACTTCCTTGGGAAGACAAACATTTTCTCATGAGGGGTGGCGTTAGTGGCAGTGCAGAGCAGTGACCGAATAGAGTGGAGCGCATCGGGGAGCACATCCTGCCAGCGGGAGGTTGGAAGGCCCCTAGACTTTAAGGCTAGCAGGACGGCCTTCCAAACTGTCGCATTTTCTCTTTCCACCTGTCCGTTCCCCCGGGGGTTGTAACTGGTGGTCCTGCTTGTGGCAATACCCTTAGTTAGCAGGTACTGACGGAGTTCGTCGCTCATAAACGATGAGCCCCGGTCGCTATGGATATAGCTGGGGAAGCCGAACCGGGTGAAGAGGTTGTTCAGACATTTAATGACCGTGGCACTGGTCATGTCCGGGCAGGGGAAGGCGAACGGGAAACGGGAGTACTCATCAATAATATTGAGGAAGTACACATTGCGGTCGGAGGAGGGGAGAGGCCCTTTAAAATCAACGCTCAGGCGCTCGAAGGGGCGAGTGGCTTTTATCAGGTGGGCCCTGTCTGGCCGATAAAAGTGCGGTTTGCACTCAGCGCAGACTTGGCAGTTCCTGGTCATGGTCCTGACCTCCTCAATAGAGTAAGGCAGGTTGCGGGCCTTGATGAGGTGGAAGAACCTGGTGACCCCCGGGTGGCAGAGGTCATTGTGGAGGGCCCGCAGTCTATCGATCTGCGCGCTGGCGCAGGTGCCACGCGATAGCGCATCCGGGGGTTCATTTAGCTTCCCGGGCCGGTACAAGATCTCGTAGTTGTAGGTGGAAAGTTCGATTCTCCACCTCAAGATCTTGTCATTTTTGATTTTGCCCCTCTGCTTGTTGTTAAACATAAAAGCAACTGAACGCTGGTCAGTGAGCAGGGTAAATCGTTTTCCGGCCAGGTAGTGCCTCCAATGACGCACAGCCTCCACAATCGCCTGGGCCTCCTTCTCAACAGCGGAGTGTCTGGTCTCCGGGCCTTGGAGGGTTCGTGAAAAGAAGGCCACGGGTCTCCCCGCCTGATTGAGGGTAGCGGCCAGGGCAAAGTCGGACGCGTCGCTTTCCACCTGGAAGGGGATGGATTCGTCCACTGCGTGCATGGTGGCTTTGGCAATGTCCTCCTTGATACGGTGGAAGGCTAAGCGGGCCTCTGCCGTCAAGGGAAAAGAGGTGGACTTGATCAGCGGACGGGCCTTGTCCGCATAGTAGGGGACCCACTGGGCGTAATAGGAGAAAAACCCTAGGCACCTCTTCAGGGCCTTGAGGCAGTGGGGCAGTGGAAGTTCCATAAGGGGACGCATCCGGTCGGGGTCGGGGCCGATGACTCCGTGTTCCACAACACAGCCAAGGATGGCGAGGCGGTTTGTGCGGAATATGCACTTCTCCTTGTTATATGTCAGGTTTAGGAGTTGGGCGGTGCGGAGGAATTTTTCGAGGTTTGCGTCATGGTCCTGCAAGTCACGGCCGCAGATGGTCACATTGTCCAGATATGGGAAAGTAGCCTGCAACGCATTTTGATCTACCATCTGGTCCATCTCTCTTTGGAAGACGGAGACCCCGTTGGTGACGCCAAAGGGAACCCTAAGGAAGTGATAGAGGCGGCCGTTTGCCTCAAAGGCAGTGTACTGGCGGTCCTCAGGGCGGATGGGGAGCTGGTGGTACGCTGATTTCAGGTCAGTGGTCGAGAAGACATGGTACTGCGCGATCTGGTTGACCATATCAGCTATACGGGGGAGTGGGTAGGCGTCCAGCAGGGTGTAGCGATTTATTGTCTGGCTGTCGTCGATGACCAGGCGCTGCTTCTCGCCGGTCTTAACGACCACAACCTGGGCTCGCCAGGGGCTGGTGCTGCCCTCAATAATCCCTTCTTTCAGGAGCCGCTCCACTTCGGTTTTAATGAAAACCCTGTCCCCGGCACTGTATCGCCTGCTCTTTGTGGCGATGGGCTTACAGTCGGGGGTGAGTTTAGCAAACAGTGGTTGGGGGGGTGACTCTGAGTGTGGAGAGGTCGCACCTGGTGCGCGGCGGGCAATTTGGAAGCTGCTGGCTGCGGACTGTGAGTGGGGGTAGGGGTCCACCGTACGCCATCGTAACACTTTTAAGGTGGCACTGAAAATCTAACCCCAGCAGGACGGCAGCGCAGAGGTCAGGCAGGACCAGAAGTTTAAAATGATCGTACACGGTCCCGTCTACTACGAGGGTCACCACGCAGTAGCCGCCGATGTCCGCCGACTGGGACTCGGAGGCCATAGAAATCCGCTGTTGCGCAGGCAGGACTGGGAGAGAGCAACGCCGCACCGTGTCGGGGTGGATGAAGCTCTCCGTGCTCCCAGAGTCAAAAAGGCAGATTGTATCATGACCATTTACCTTAATGTCCATTGTGGAACTGGCCAGTTGGTGCAGTCTCGCTTGGTCCAGTGTAACGGATGCCAGCGTAGGGGTCGGTGTGTCGCTGCGGGTATCAGATGAGGCGGTGTCGGGGGCCTGCTGCGCCCCGGCTGTCGTCCAAGATGGCGGCGTCCATGATCCCCCATGTGGCTGGAGGCGTCCAAAATGGCTGCTGTACCGGTGATTCGCACATGGCCGGGGAGGTCCAAGATGGCGGCCCGCATGGCCCACACGCGGCGCTGCTGGGGTTCGGGGTGGCTTTGGCCCTGCAGACACTAGCGTAGTGTCCCTTCTTCCCGCAGCCCGAGCAGATCGCGTTTTTCGCCGGGCAGCGCGCTCTGGGGTGTTTTGCCTGGCCACAGAAGTAGCATTTCTGGCCTTGGGGCACTGCTGTCTGGCCTTGGGACACTGCTGCGGTAGTTGGGCCGTTGTTGGGGTGTGGCTGGGGTGGCACGGCGCTATGAGGCGGTCCTACCGTGTCCCAGGCTGTCATTTCCCGCGGCGCCCACGGTGCAGAGGAGTAGGCATCCATGCCCTGGTAGGCTGCATCCAACGATAGTGCGAGTTCAGAGGCCCTGTTGAGGTCGAGGTTACTCTGCTCCAACAGTCGCTGTCGGGTGTAATTGGATCTGTGGCCCGCTACAAAAGCGTCCCGGATAAGTTCCTCTGTGTACACGGCGTCCTTTACATCCTTACAACCACAGGCCCGGCCAAGCACAGACAGTGCCTGAAGGTATTCCACGGTCGATTCCCCAGGTTGTTGTTTACGACTCCCCAGGAGGTGCCTGGCGTACACTTCGTTCACTGGGCGCGTGTACTGGTCCTTGAGGAGCTTGATAGCGTCCGCGTATGAGGTCGCGTCTTGGATGACCGAGTACACTCGGTGGTTCACTTTGGAGGTCAGGACATCCAGTTTGTCCTCGTCCGATTTGATTGCTTCGGAGGCGGTCAGGAATTTTTCGAAACACTTAAGCCAGTGAGTAAACTTGGTGGATGAGTCCGCCTCCCGATGATCTAAGTCCAGGCATGCTGGTGTGAGGATCTTCTCCATTATAAAAATGTTGTTAATAAAATTGATGCGCTATCAATTACTCATAAAAGACTGAGAGTTAGAAGAGTAACTAAAGGCTTTTATTAACAACAGAATGGAGGTCTGCCTCGCGTGGTCGACCGGTCCAGGATACAAAGGGCTGGGGAGCAGTCACCTTTATACTAGGACCTGTGGGAGGAGTCAGCCGAGGCATGTACACAGTGGAATACAAACAGGAATACAAACAGTGGTTTACCACAGAGGGTACAGAAGAGATTTACTAGAATGGTTCCAGGGTTGAAGGATTACAGTTACATGGACAGACTGGAGAAGCTGAGGTTGTTCTCCTTTGAGCAGAGAAGGCAAAGAGGAGATTTGATAGAGGTGTTTAAAATCAGGAAGGGTTCAGATAGAGTAAATACAGAGAAACTGTTTCCAATCACTGAAGGGTCGATAACGAGAGGGCACAGATTTAAGGTGATTGGCAAAAGAACCAGAGGCGAGATGAGGAAAAACTTGTTTATGCAACAACTGGTTAGGATTTGGAATGCACTGCCTGATGGGGTGCTGGATACAGATTCAATAGTCGCTTTCAAAAGGCAATTGGATAAATATTTGAAGGGAGAAAAAAATGCAGGGATATGGGGAAAGAGCAGGGGAGTGGGACTGACTGGCTTGCTCTTCGAAAGAGCTGGCACAGAATTCATGGGCCGAATGGCCTCCTTGTGTGCTGTACTATTCTTTGATTCTATGATCTTAAACACAATTATATCACCAGTTAATCCCTTACATATAAGGGAATACTTATCTAGTCTCTGCAACCTGTCCTCGTAATTATTGAACCCTTTTTGCTCCGGTGTCATTCTGGTGAATGTGCGCTGCACCCACTCCAAGGCCAATATATCCTTCCTGAGATGCGATGCCCAGAACTGAATGCAGTTCTCCAGGTGGGGTCTAACCAGAGCTCTGTCCAGCTGAAGCATCACTTCATCCCCTTTGAATTCCAGCTCTCGAGATGAAGGCCAACATTCCCCATTAGCATTTTAAATTAGTTTGTATACCTATCCACTAGCTTTTAGTGATTTCTGTTGTTGGACTCCTAAATCTCACTCCATCTACAATTCCTAACTTCTCACCATTTAGAGACACGTGTATGTGTCTGCGAATGTGTGCCTGTCTGTCAGTTGATCTGTTTGGCTCTTTTATACGTCTGTGTTTAAATGGCTGTGTGTGAGTCTGTGTTTCTGTGGGTGTGTCACTGCGTTTTTTTATGTGTGTGTGTGTTTAATGTCTGTGTGTGTGTGGTGTGCGCTGTGAACCCCCTTCCCCTTGGTCCATTCCTTTCTAAATACTATTCAGTACCAATGTGTCTGGGCCATTCACCTCCGTAGAAAGTGCCGAATTTTCTGTTTCAATTGTTGCAAGCTGATTCATTTGATTCTGGTATTTAACAGCAGCAAACAACTCCTGCAAACCCTCAGCAACTGAATCTCTATTTGGAATAGTTCACCAGTCCTGGCGGCTGCTCCACTTCACCCTACGTATCTGTCTGCCCCACTATCTTTCCCCGGTGGGTTCGGATGTTGCAAACCAAAACAATGAACGATCCAGTGATGGATTCCCACCAGCCCGACATCTCCACGTTATCACTGAATGAAAGCTTCCTTCACGGAAAGCAGATTCTGTTTGATTGTTTGGGTCCTGTACCCCTGACCCTGTGTTACTGCTGTCAGAATAATGGGCTGTACTGAGAAATAAAACTTACTGCATTGTTCACAGCTTCAAATCCGTGTCTTGTTTCTCTTTAGGATCAGTCTGTCCGAGGGCAAGGGATTCGGTGGTGGAATGAGGCTGGGAGAAGATTTGGAAATCGCAGGAAATGGGAAGAGAAAACTGCTGCAGGGAATCTCTAAGTGCCTAATAACACGTTCAGAAAGGTACTGAGAAAAGACAAGTGTCCCAGAGTGTCAGCACTCTGACCGTTCGGGGTTCAAGATATCTCACTTGAACGTTTTCTTCAGGCAGATTGGTAATAGACATCCATTGCATCAGAGATATGGAGATCGAGCTTTTAGCAAGGTTTTTGACAAGCAGACCGGTTAGAAAAGCAAAAGCCCATGGGATCGAAGGGAAAGTGGCAAGTTGGATCCAAAATTGGCTCAGAGGCAGGAAGCAAAAGGTAATGGTCGACGGGTGTTTTTGTGACTGGAAGGCTGTTTCCAGTGGAGGTCCGCAGGGCTCAGTACTGGGTCCCTTGTTTTTTGTGGTATATATCAATGATTTAGAATTCAATGTAGAGGCATGATTCCGATGTTTGCAGATGATACAAAAATTGGCCGTGTGGTTGATAGTGAGGAAGAAAGCTGTAGAGAGCAGGAAGATATTAATGGATTGGTCTGGAGGACAGAAGAGTGGAAAATGGAAATCACTCTGGAGAAGTGTGAGCTAATGCATTTGGGGAGGTTTAACAAGGCAAGGGAATAATCAATAAATGGTGGGATACTGAAGTGTAGAGCAGCAGAAAGTCCTTGGAGCGCATGTCCACAGATCCCTGAAGGTGGCAGGTCAAGCAGATAAGGTCGTTAAGAAGTCATACGGGATACTTTCCTTTTAGCCGTGGCAGACAATATGAGAGCAGGGGGGTTATGCTTGAACTGTAAAACAGTAGTTGGGCCACAGCTAGAGTACTGCGTGCAGTTCTGGTCGTCACATTACAGGAAATATGTGATTGTACTAGAGAGGGTACAGAGGAGATGTACGAGGATGTTGCCAGGACTGGATAATTTTAGCTATGAGGAAAGATTGGATAGGCTGGGGCTGTTTACGTTGGAACAGAGGAGGCTGTGGGAAGATTTAATTGAGGTGTGTAAAATTATGAGGGCCCTAGATAAAGTGGATAGGAAGGACCTATTCCTCTTAGCAGAATGGTCAACAACCAGGGGGCATAGATTTAAAGTAATTGATATAAGAATTCGAGGGGAGCTGAGAACTTTTTTAACCCAGAGGGCGGTTGGGGTCTTGAACTCACTGCCTGAAAGGGTGGTGGAGGCAGAAACCCTCATCACATTTAAAAAGTACTTGGATATGTACGTAAAGTGCCGTAACCTACAAGGCCTCAGACCAAGAGCTGGAAAGTGAGATTAGGCTGGATGGCTCTTTTTTGGCCGACGTGGACACAGTGTACTGAATGGTGTCCTTCTGCGCCGTAAACTTCTATGATTGCATGATAATACTGCGAGGTTTTAATGGGTTAAATGTCCTGTTTCTGTACCTGGCGCATCATGACAGCTGAGCTCATGAGTTAAGACCTGGAGTTGGGCCCAAACACACAGCCTTGCCTTCTGAAAGATAGAGAACTGCCAACTGGGTCCAGCTGCCAACTGATCCACGTTGCACAGAAAGGAAACGCCTTTTCCCAGGATATCTCCAGAGAGCAGAGCCACTCCCCGTGTGTGTGATTATAAATGCAGCAAATTCTGAGTCTGGATTCAGAACATTTCCACTCCAGCCGCCTGAACCTGACTGAGGAATTCTGCAGAAGATGATGAAAGTTCTGCTCTTGGTTCTTGGATTCCTGCTGCTGACTCAGCCCAGCCGTGCTATAACTTCTAGACACGGGCCGCATAGACAACGTAATTTTCTCCGATCTTCCAGCAGCCAGTGTTCAGACAGCTTTATTTTTTAAACTATTGTATTCTCTGTTTGAATGTCCTGGTTTGATTGCTTGAGTGAAGGTTATTGTGAGATTGTAAAAAATCTGAATAATTTAATCTGAACCACTTCCACAGGTAAATCGCCCGATTATTCAGCGGGTACCTCTGGGTCGAGGGAATGGTGGGTGTTTGCTGATCCAAACAGACCAGCAATAAAAGCACACATTACTGGCCGGTGCCGAGTGGGCGGATCTCAGCCGCAGCATTGACCCAGTTAGGAGATTCTGTAATTGGCCTCAGTACCCAGGTACTGCGGAGGGGAAACTCCCAGTTGTTGCTCCCGATCACTGCTACCTGCTGCAAAGTGTGCGAGTGCGGACCCTGTGAGGACAGGAGCGGGAGATCCTTCAGTCCCTTTCCCCCACACTCACTGTCCAGTCTCAGATGAAGAATGGTGAATTGGGAGCGATGCTGGAGGTGTCTGTGGAACCGGTCCCCAGACATGAGTCAGGTTTTCATAACAGGAGGGCAGGGAATGGGATCAAAATGGTTTCAAAGCAGGTTTATTTAATTCTGCAGCCTTCACACGGAAATGATCAATTGCCAGTAGCTGGGGGTCAGTTTGGCTCAGTTGGGAGTTGAGTGAACAAGTTGTGGGTTGATGCCTCAGTCCAGTACATACAGCCCAGCACTGGGGGAGTGCTGCACTGTTGGAGGTGTCATGTTGTGGATGAAACGTTAAACGGAGACCCTGTCTACCTGTTCATGGGGCAGGAAACATCTGGTGACATTATTTGAAGAGCTGGGAGTTCTCCCGGTCTCTTGGACCGACATCACTCTCTCAACCAACATGAGCAGAGACTCCCCATCCTGTCCAATCCCATTTGCTCTTTGTGGGACTTTGCTGTGAGCAAATTGTCTGCCACGTTTCCTACAAAACAGTGTCGGCACTTCAGAAACAATCCCTGGTCTGTGAAACTCTTTGGGCCCCTCTGGTGCCGGGAAAGGTTCTCCATCAATGTCAGATCTTTCCTCTCTGTGTCTCTGGTCTCAGATAGCGGGTGTGGTGGGCTCCATTCTAACGAAATCCTCTTGGGCTGCCCTTCAGGACAAAGAGTGAGTCTGCACAGGTCGGGGGAGGGGGAGCGGTGTGGAGTTTCATTAAGTATAAAAGAGTTAAGTTTCATGTGTGGTCCAGAGTCAGTCCCAGTAACACTGACAGACTCAGCTTCATGTTTTCTCATTGATGGTTCTGTACACAGAGGAAGGGAGAACAATCAATTCATTCTTCATTTTGGATTTTAGAGTTCTGCACCAAGCTTGGAGGAATGTGTCGTGAGGACGGCTGTAGGCCAGGCGAGAAGCTTTTCCCACCAAAAATCTGCTTCCCTGGACAATGCTGCATACCGCCACGGTGAATGATCCAGTGATGGATTCCCACCAGCCCGAGCTCTCCACGTTCTCACTGAATGAAACCTTCCTCCACGGGAAGCAGGCTCTGTTTGATTGTTTTGGTCCTGTAACCCCTGACCCTATGTTAGTGCTGTCAGAATAATGGGCTGTACTCATAAATAAAACTTACTGCATTGATCACAGCTTCACATCCGTGTCTTGTTTCTCTTTATGATCAGTGTGTCCGAGGGCAAGGGGTTCGGGGTGGAATGAGGCTGGGAGAAGGTTTGGGAATTGCAGGAAATGGGAAGAGGAATCCGCTGCAGGCAATCTCTGCAAGTGTCTAATAACACATTCAGAAAGTTACTCACAAGACAGGTGCCCCAGAGTGTCAGCACTCTGACCGTTCAGGGTTCAGGATATCTCAGTTGAACGGGTTTGTTCAGGCAGATTGGAAGCGGACATACTTTGAATCAGACCCACAGACTGAGGGGACAGTGCAGAGGGAGCTTTACTCTGTATCTAACCCGTGCTGTACCTGCCCTGGGAGTGTTTGATGGGACAGTGCAGAGGGAACTTTACTCTGTATCTAACCCATGCTGTACCTGCCCTGGGAGTGTTTGATGGGACAGTGCAGAGGGAGCTTTACACTGTATCTACCCTGTGCTATATCTACCCCTGGGAGTGTTTGATGGGACAGTGTAGAGCAGGGGTGGGCAATTATTTGGGCTGGAGGGCCAGTTAAGTTTTGTTGAGCTGTTGAGGGCCGCACGCCAATGTTCCCCCGAAGGTGCGCAGCCGCGGACCAATGGCAAGGTCACGTGCAGGCCGCTCACCAGCTCCTGCCGCTGGAAGAGAAACGGCATATTTAAAGGGACCGTGCACAAAAAAATAATTAGAGGGAACATTGCCGCACAAATAAAATGAATTGTGTTCACCACAGCTACCATTAAAATTCCTCCTGGTATTTATTGTATAAAAACTCTTCATGTCGTTTCCACACTGACTAAAAATAATAACACTTATTAACAGGCTAACCAACATGATGCAGGTTCACCAGTCACTTTGAAAAGTGCTCGGTCTGTTTATTCCAAATGGTCTCAATTCATTCTTATAGTGGAAAATGAGAGATCGACTCTGCTTCCACTGGCGATTATAACCATGGTATAAGGCACAATCAAGGATAAAGTCATTGATACAACCTTTAAAAATTGCACATGAAAGTGCTACTTTCATGCTTTTGAAAACCTCACTGAAAAATAATTAGGTGACTCGGAAAATAATTTAATCCACAAATTGCGGCCCAGGTCAGCCATCAAATTGGGCTTGTTCATTGTCAATGTGCGATCACTCCTGAGAAAAGCCAAGACGCCGATAGAGTTTGTGGATTTTCACTTGAGAATGGCCACAAGTAATGCACCATTATAATGCACATTTCATCCCCGAGTGCTATTTATTACTGGGACTGGCCAACAACATCAATCTCTACAGCTCTCTCTCTCTCTCTGCCCCCCTTTCTCTACATAGGATACACAGCACAGAAGCAGGCCATTCGACCCAACCAGCCGTGCTGGCATTTATACTGCACTCGGGCCTCCTCCTGCTGTTCCTCAACGAATTCTATCAACATAACCCTCTATTCCCTTCTCCCTCATCGGCTTATCTACCCTCCGCTTAAATACACCGATACTATTCGCTTCAGCCACTCCCTGTGGTAGCGAGTTCCACATTCTCACCACTCTCTTTAGCTATCTCACTTTCTCTCTTCCTGCCCCTCTCTCTATCTCCATTTCTCTCTCTCTCTCTGTCCCGCCTTTCTCTCACCCACTCATTATTTCTCTGTCTTTCTCTGTTTCTCTTTTTGTCTCCCCCTAATCTCCATCTCTCTGTCACTATCCCTCACTCTTTCCATCTTGTCTATCTTTCTCTCTTGTCTCTCTCTCGCTGTCTTTCTATCTCTCTCTATTTTTCACCCCATCAGTCTCTTGCTCTTTCTCCTGCTGTGTTTCTTTCTGTATCTCTCCATCTCTCCCTGCCTTTTTCTCTCTGCTGTGATTCTTTCTCTCTCTTGCTCTGTTTCTCTCTCTGTTCTCTGTCTTGCTCCCCTTCTCTCTTTTCTCTCACTCTGTCTCTCTTTCTTGCATTCTGTCTCTTTCTCACTCTCCTCTCTTTATATTTCCCTCTCACTCATTGTCTGTCCCTCTGCTTTACTCTCTCTTTCTCTGTCTCATTTTCTCACTCTATCTCTGTCGTTCTCTCTTTCCCCCTTTCTGTCTCTCCCCTTTCTATATTTTCCTCTCTCTCGCATTCCTTCTCTGTCCCTCTTTTTCTGTAACTGTCACTGTTTGTCTCACTGTCTTTCTGACCATCTCTCTCCCTTTCTTCTCACTCTGACCTCTATCTCTGTTTCTCAGTGTCTCTTTGTGTAACTCTGACTCCCTCTTGTCTCTGTCTCTCTCTCTCACTATCCTTCTGTCCCTCCATCTTGTCTGTCTCTCTCACTATCCCTATGTCCCTCTGTCCCTTCATCTTGCCTCTGTCTCTCCCTTCGTCTCTTTCCTTCTGTATCTCTGCGTCATTATCTGTCTTATTTTGTTCTCACCCTGTCTCTCTATTCAATTCAATTCAATTCAAATCGCTTTATTGGCATGATAAGGTGCATCTTATGTTGCCAAAGCATCGAAAAACATTTATGGTTGAACACATAAATGCCGATCTATCCATACAGTGTATAAACAGATATATCCCTGAGTGTATAAATATACATTCGTATAATTTGTATATACTCTTCTTAGGTTTAATGGTTGTCCCTCTGTTTATGGCAAGGTGTAACATAGTCTGCCGCTAAGCTTACACAATTTCTCTGTTCCCCTCGTAGGTATGGCAGTTTTTGGTCGTCATTCAAATTTCTGAATTCAGGGCATATTTTTGTGAATTTTGGGTAGAAATTCTCCCTGATGCCCTGATATTTTCCACAAGCTGTGAGGAAGTGCATCTCTGTCTCCACCACTCCCTGACTGCAGTGAGAGCATATCCTGTCCTCTCTTGGCAGCCGGGTCTGTCTGTCTGCCTTTTTCGATGGCCAGGCTATGTTCGCTAAGTCTGTACCTTGTCAAGGTTTTTCTCAGTTTGCTATCCTTTACCATGGTCAGGTATTCAGCCATGTTGTATTGTCTGTTTAGGGCCAAGTAGCAAATGAGTTTGTTTTGGGTTTTTGTTGTTTCTGCCCAATATGACAGATATTTTTCCTTTTGCTTAATGACAATTGTGTTGGGTCGAATTCTCTGTGCTATGATGTCACTGTCCTGGGGCTGGTTATTGTTAGTAGTTACTTGACTGAGTCCCAGGACTAGTTGACTGAGGGTATTCTTCTTTATGGTCCTCTCTTGGCATTTCAGGGCTTCGTAATGATAGCAGTGGGGGTTGCTCATTTTTAGGTGTTTCCAAAATTTGGTGGCTCTTTTTTGGATAGTAATTATTAATGGATGTTGGCCTAGTTCTGCCCTGCATGCATTGTTTACGGTTTTCCTTTGAGTCCGGAGGATACTTTTACAGAATTCTGCATGTGGGATCTCAATTGGGTGTTTGTCCCATTTTGCAAATTCTTCTTGTGTTAGCGGTCCCCACACCTCACTGCCATAGAGTGCAATTGGTTCAATTACTGATTTGAACATTTTGAGCCAAATGCTAATCGGGATTTCTATTTGGATTGATTTTTTAATGGCATAGAAAGCCCTTCTAGCTTTCTCTTTCAGTTCATTCACAGCCAGATGAAAATTTCCCGTAGAGCTGATTTTTAAGCCCAAGTATGTGTAGTTAGTGGTTTGTTCAATTTTAGTTGTTCCTAGTGTGAAATTTATTCTGGGTCCCTGATGTCTGGATCTTTGCTGGAACACAAGGACTTTGGTTTTTTGGGGGTTTATTGTCAGGGCCCAGGTCTGACAGAATGACTCTAGCAGATCCAGGTTCTGCTGTAGACCCTCCTTAGTTGGTGACAGCAGAACCAGGTCATATGCATAGAGGAGGAATTTAACCTTGGATTCATATAGGGTGAGGCCGGATGCTGTAGATTGTTCAAGTAGTTTTGCCAATTCATTTATGTAAATATTAAAGAGTGTCGGTGAGATGGGCGAGCCCTGCGTCACACCACGCCCCTGTGGGAAGTATTTTGTTTGTCTCCAATTTTAACTGCACATTTATTGTTTGTATACATTGATTTAATTACATCATATGATTTTCCCCCTACACCACTTTCAATAAGTTTCAAGAATAGACCGTCGTGCCAGATGGAATCGAAAGCCTTCTGGAAATCTATAAAGCAGGCAAAAATGTTGCTTTTGTTTTGATGAACGTGTTTGTCAATTAGGGTCTGCAGGGTGAAGATATGATCTGATGTTCTGTAGTTTGGTAGGAATCCAATTTGGCTTTTACTCAAGACATTGTGCTCCTCAAGGAAGTTTATAAGTCTTTTGTTTATGATACTACAGAAAACCTTCCTCAGGTTACTGTTTACACAGATGCCTCGATAGTTATTTGGGTCAACTTTGTCTCCACTTTTGTATCTGGGCGTTATGAGTCCTTTGTTCCAGATATCAGGGAAGTAACCGACACTCAGAACCAAGTCACTGTCTGTCTTTGCCACCCTCTCTCTGTCACTCTCTCTAAGTCTCTGCCACTATCTCTCCCTCTTCTCTCTCGGCTCTCTGATTCTATTTCTGCTCCAACTCTTTGTTTCTCTGTTTCTCTCCCCTTATGTCACTCTGTCTCACTCTCTTTCACATTCTCTTGATTTCTCTCTTTTTGACTCACTGCCTCGGTCTCTCCCTCTCTATCTCTCTCTGTTTCTCTCTCTATCTCTCTCCTCTGTCTCTTTCTCTGTCTTTATCTGTCTCTGTTTTTATGTCTCTCACTCCTCCACTCTCTCTCTGTCTCCCTCTCTGTCTCTTTCTATCTCTCCTGGTCAGCAGTGTCCCCTGCTGGTAGGTGCTGACACTGAGTGTCTGGGCTGACACAGGAGATCAGACCCTTGGGGTGAGGTTCCAGTGATGCAGCGCGAGTCTGTGAATCCCGACCCTCAGCGACAGTCTGTACCTGCGGAGGGTGAGGGGGGAGAAAGAAAGGGGAGATCAATGTAAATTCATCAGTAATGTGACCAGAGTTACTTTTAAATGGGGAGGGTCAATGCTGGGTGCATTTCACCAGCAGGCCTCTAGGGGGAGGGGGGATGTTTTATGTAATGGTGCCACCTCCCGGTAGCAGGGAGTATTACACCTCTATTCCGAAAATGATACAGCACAAGAGGAGGCTATTCGGCCCATCGTGCCTGTGCCGGCTCTTTGAAAGTGCTCTCCAATTAGTCCTACTCCCCTGTTATTTCTTCAAAGCCATGCAAGTTTCTCCCCTTTCAAGTATTTATCCAATTCCCTTTTGTAAGTTGCTACTGAATCTACTTCCACAGCCCTTTCAGATAGTGAATTCCAGATCATAATAACCTGCAGTATAAAAAACAATTCTCATCATCTCCCTGTTATTGGAGGGAGTGAAGAATGAATCCCCATTTTACAGTCATCCGTTCTATCCTTTTCCAGTTGAACCGGTCAGTGTCCCGTGACCTTGAACCTGGGCATATAAAGAGGAAGAGGCACAGGAACAAGTATTTTGAAATGCGATTATATCGATCGTTAGGCACATGCTGGTTTAAATGATGGATATGGTGTGTAAATGTGGCAGCTTTCGATTACAAGAAAGCTACTTTAAATAGGCAGAAACTGTTTTAATAGATACAGGGTTTAAAATTATTCATCCACTGTTTAATGTTATGCCTTAGATTATATACATGTAGCTTGGATTTATATTTCTAATGTTGTGAGTTATAGATAGGCCTTTAAGTTATATAAATGCTGATTTGAAGTATACATATGAAACGTTATGCTGTGGATACTTAATTGAACTCTCTCATTGGTATACATACCTAGCAACAACATCAGCTTGCATTTATACAGCACCTTTAACATAGTAAAACATCATAAATGCATCACAGGAGCGATCATCAAAAAAAATTTAACACCAAGCCACATACTGAGATATTAGAACAGGTGACCAGAAGCTTGTCCAAAGAGGCAGGTTTTAAGGAGCATCTTAAAGGAGGTACTGTCCACTTCACATTCAAATCTGCCATCATCAGCCCCCTTCTCAAAAACTCCACCCTTGACCTCTCTGTTCTTGCAAACTACGGCCCATCTCCAACCTCCATTTCCTCTCCAAAATCCTGGAGCGTGTTGTCACCTCCCAAATCCATGCCCATCTTTCCTGCAACTCCATGTTTGAAACACTCCAATCAGGTTGAACCCCAGCCACAGTCCTGAAATGGCTCATATCAAAGTCACAAATGACATCCTATGTGACTGTGACCATATAAAACTGCCCCTCCTCATCCTTCTTGACCTGTCTGCAGCCTTTGACATGGTTGACCACTCCATCCTCCTTCAACACCTCTCCTCCATCATCCAGCCGAGTGTGGCTGCACTCACCTGGTTCCATTCTTATCTATCTAACCATAACCAGAGAATCGCCTGCAATGGCTTCTATTCCTGCCCTCACACTGTTACCTCTGTGTCCCCTAAGGATCTATCCTTGGCCCCTTCCTATTTCTCATCATCATGCTGCCACTCAGCGACATCATCTGAAAACACAGCGACAGTTTCCACATGTACACTGACGACACCCAGCTCTACCTCACCACCACCTCCCTCGACCCCTCCATTGTCTCTAAATTGTCACACTGCTTGTCCGACATCCAGTACGGTATGAGCAGACATTTCGTCCAACTAAATATTGGGAAGACCGAAGCCATTGTCTTCGGTCCCAACCACAAACTTCATTCCCTCTCCCTGATCACTGCCTGAGGCTGAACAATATCGTTCACAACGTTGGTATCCCATTTGACACTGAGATGATCTTCCGACCACATATCCACTCCATCACCAAGACCGCCTATTTCCAGCTATGTAACATCGCCCAACTCTGCCCCTGCTTCAGCTCGTCTACTGCTGTAACCCGCATCCGCTGCTGCAACCTCATCCATGCCTTTGTCACCCCTAGACTTGACTATTCCAGTGCTCTCCTGGCCAGCCTCCTAATTTCCATCCTCCATGAACTTTAGCTCATCCAAAACTCTGCTGCCAGTGTCCTAACTCACACCAAGTCCCGTTCACCCATCACCCCTGTGCTCACTGAACTACATCGGCTCCCGGTCCAGATCCCTTCATTTAAAAATTGTCATCCTTGTTTTCAAGTCCCTCCACAGCCTCGCCCCTCACTATCTCTGTAACCTCCTCCAGACCTACAATACTTCGAGATCTCTGCGCTACTCTAATTATGGCCCCTTGCGCATCCTCGATTTTCATCGGTCCACCATTGGCAGCTGTACCAACATCTGCCGAGCCCCTAAGCAATGGAATTCCCCCCCTAGACCTCTCTGTTTCTTTATTTCTTCCCCCTTCCCTCCATTTATTTACAACTTCCTCTTTCCCGCGTTCGTCCTCTCTTTCACCCTCCGACTTTGCGTAGTCCGGTTCCTGCTTTCACAACCATCACAGAAATATAGTTGAACAATTGTAGTTCTGAGCACAGCTCCGCTTTAAGAGCGCTGTCCTGCCTCCGCTCTCTCATTGGTTCCGGCACCCAGTAGCGGGACTCCACAATCTGTCACAGCGGAATGACGCTGGGAGCAGAATGACGCAACGTCGCTGGGCGGAGAGAAACAGCAGGGCTGTGCTCCGATTGGTCATAGCGCGGCGCTCAGCGAATGGTTGAGAGAGCAGTCCATCACAATATCCGTGGGCAGGTGCACTGTGCAAAACCCCACTGTGATTGGTCTATCGCGTTTCACGTGATTGGCTGAGACAGCTGTTGTTTCCATATCGGCTGCTCAGATTGGCCGCAAGGGGGGGGGGGGAACTCCGGAGAGGTGAAAAGAGTTTGGAGCCGGGAATCCCTGCATGGCCCGGGTGTAAATCCCAGGCTCAGGGTTTCCAATGGGAGCTTCCTATTTAAACAAGTCACGCTGCAGATCTCCGCTCCTGCCAGTGGCGGCGTTGTAGCAACTCTTCAAGCCCCCTGGTGTCAGCCTGAGAGCCCAGCCCCTTTCAGCGGGTGAGAGAGGTCAGCCCAATGGACACAGGCCGGGCATGGAGCCTGGGATCCATCTGCTCTGCGTGTGGGGCTCAGTACCACACCCAGTGAGAGAGGGCAGCTCACTCAGCACAGGTCGGTCATGGAGCCTTGGATTCTCCTACTGCCTGAGTGCAGCTCAGTACCACAAAGGGTGAGAGAGGGCAACTCACTCAGCACAGGTCGGTCATGGAGCCTTGGATTCTCCTACTCCGTGTGTGCAGCTCAGTACCACAAAGTTTGAGAGAGGGCAGCTCACTCAGCACAGGCCGTGCATGGAGCCTGGCATCTTTCTGTTCGGTGTGGCGCTCAGTAGCCAATCGGGTGAGAGAGGGCAGCTCACACAGCACAGGCCAGGGATGGAGCCTGGGATCTTCCTGCAAAAGTGTGTGGGGCTCAGTACTACACCAGGCGAGAGAGGGCAGCTGACACAGCATAGATCAGGCATGCAGCCTGGGATCTTCCTACTCTGTGTGTTGGGCTCAGTACCTCACCGCGTGAGCGAGGCATGGAGCAAGAGACCGAGTGTGAATAATTGTGCCCTGCTGTGATTCGGGCCCTAATCTCCAGTGTTTTCCGTCCCCCAGCCTAGGCTGAGCAGTTTCTGGTCACCGAACCAACATCACAGGCAGACAGCAAAGCCAGTTGGTCAAAGGAGTTCATCTCCGAGGTGACCAGTAGGAGACGGGATTGTGGGTTCAAGGTCACTGGCCCTGGGTATTGTGTAAGAAATCACACAACACCAGGTTATAGTCCAACAGCTTTATTTGAAATCACAAGCTTTCGGAGCGCTGCTCCTTCGTCAGGTGAAGTGGAGAGATGCATAAAAACACAGCTTATATAGTCAGAGAATAATGTCAGATGTTTACAGGTAATCTTTCTAACTGCCATTTATCACACCTCGGCAGAGAGATAATCACAGCAATCAAAGGTGTAAATGGTATCCAAACAGGTTAGTCAGGAAAACATTACAACAAAGAACAATGAGGTGGGGTCACAAGGGGTCAAATGTTGCAGATGCTGGGGTCTGTATGAAAAAGAAAAAATCAGACAAAAAACATTTTTTTGCTGGAAATCACAGCAGGTCCGGCCGCATCTGTGTGGACAGAACAAGCCAATGACGACTCGAGTCTGGATGACCCTACGTCAGGTGGGGTTACATGTAGCGTGACATGAACCCAAGATCCCGGTTCAGGCCGTCCTCATGGGTGCGGAACTTGGCTATCAGTTTCTGCTCGATGATTTTGTGTTGTCGTGTGTCTCGAAGGCTGCCTTGGAGAATGCTTACCCGAAGATCGGAGGCTGAATGTCCTTGACTGCTGAAGTGTTCCCCGACTGGGGGATGAGATACCGCCAAACAGACGAGGCAACGGAACTACGCTGCCTACATGCACACCAAGAACAGGGAGCTTGAGAAACTCAGCATCACCAGCAGCAGCAACCAAGCCTCTCCTGGTACCACAGTTGAAACCACAGGGAAGTCCATCGTCAACCTGTCCGACCACACCCTTCAACCAGACGAAATTGAAGTTCTCAGCCGAGGGCTCAATTTCTGCCCCACCACCAAAATGGACCCCATCGCTCTCACGGCAGACACAGAGGAATTCATCAGGAGAATGAGGCTCCGGGAATTCTTCCACAAATCCCAAGATGTCAGCAGCGAACCCAATGAGACAATCAATGATCCGGACCAGCAGGCAGAGGGATCCGCATTGCAGCAACTGAAGAAGAAAGAGTCAAATTGGACCCCTCCGGAGAATCGCTGCCCTAAGCTTGACGTGTATGCTCAAGCTGTCAGGAGATGCATCAACGCCAGATTCATCAGCCGCACTCACAAGACAGTCCAGAATGTCATCCGAGCACAACGCAACGCCATCCATGCTCTCAAGAGCAACTGCAACATCGTCATCAAACCAGTAGACAAAGGAGGAGCCATTGTCATACAGAACAGAACGGACTATTGCGAAGAAGCATACCGACAACTGGACAACCAGGAACACTACAGAAAGTTGCCCGCAGATCCGACCAAAGAACACACCCGCCAACTCAACAGACTGATCAAGACCTTCGATCCAGACCTTCAAAGCATTCTACGTGCTCTCATCCCACATACTCCCCACATGGGAGACTTCTACTGCCTCTCAAAGATACACAAAGCCAACACACCCGGACCTCCGATCGTATCAGGCAACGGAACCCTGTGTGAGAACCTCTCTGGATACATCGAGGGCACCCTGAAACCCATCGTACAGGGAACACCCAGCTTCTGTCGTGACACGACAGACTTCTTACAGAAACTCAGCACCCACAGACCAGTCGAACCAGGAACACTCCTCGCCACGATGGACGTCTCGGCACTCTACACCAGTATCCCCCACGATGACGGCATCGCTGCGACAGCCTCAGTACTCAACACCAACAACAGCCAATCTCCAGACGCCATCTTACAACTCATCTGCTTCATCCTTGACCACAATGTCTTCACCTTCGACAACCAGTTCTTTACCCAAACACATGGAACAGCCATGGGGACCAAATTCGCACCCCAATACACCAACATCTTCATGCACAAGTTCGAGCAAGACTTCTTCGCTGCACAGGACCTCCAACCAACGCTATACACCAGATACATCGACGACATTTTCTTCCTATGGTCCCATGGTGAAGAATCACTGAAAAGACTACACAATAACATCAACAAGTTCCATCCCACCATCAAACTCACCATGGACTGCTCCTCAGAATCGGTTTCATTCTTGGACACACGAATCTCCATCAAAGACGGACACCTCAGCACTTCACTCTACCGCAAGCCCACGGACAACCTCACGATGCTCCACTTCTCCAGCTTCCACCCTAACCACGTTAAAGAAGCCATCCCCTATGGACAAGCCCTGCGAATACACAGGATCTGCTCAGACGAGGAGGAACGCGATGGACACCTACAGATGCTGAAAGACGCCCTTGTAAGAACGGGATATGACGCTTGACTCGTTGATCGACAGTTCCGACGGGCCACAGCGAAAAATCGCATAGACCTCCTCAGAAGACAAACACAGGACACAACCAACAGAGTACCCTTCGTCGTCCAGTTCTTCCCCGGTGCGGAGAAACTACGCCATGTTCTTCGCAGACTTCAACATGTCATCGATGATGATGAACACCTCACTAAGGCCATTCCCACGCCTCCACTACTCACCTTCAAACAGCCGCCTAACCTCAAACAGACCATCGTTCGCAGCAAATTACCCAGCTTTCAGGAGAACAGCGACCACGACACCACATAACCCTGCCACAGCAACCTCTGCAAGACATGCCAGATCATCAACACAGGTACCATCATCACACGTGAGGACACCATCCACCAGGTACATGGTACATACTCATGTGACTCGGCCAACGTTGTCTACCTCATACATTGCAGGAAAGGATGCCCCGGAGCATGGTACATTGGCGAGACCATGCAGACACTGCGACAACGGATGAACGGACACCGTGCAACAATCGCCAGGCAGGAGTGTTCCCTCCCAGTCAGGGAAAACTTCAGCAGTCAAGGACATTCAGCCTCCGATCTTCGGGTAAGCATTCTCCAAGGCGGCCTTCGAGACACACGACAACGCAAAATCATCGAGCAGAAACTGATAGCCAAGTTCCGCACCCATGAGGACGGCTTGAACCGGGATCTTGGGTTCAGGTCACGCTACATGTAACCCTACCTGACGTAGGGTCATCCAGACTCGAGTCGTCATTGGCTTGTTCTGTCCACACAGATGCGGCCGGACCTGCTGTGATTTCCAGCAAAAATATGTTTTTTGTCTGATTTTTTGTTTTTCATACAGACCCCAGCATCTGCAACATTTGACCCCTTGTGACCCCACCTCATTGTTCTTTGATATAATGTTTTCCTGACTAACCTGTTTGGACACCATTTACACCTTTGATTGCTGTGATTATCTCTCTGCCGAGGTGTGATACATGGCAGTTAGAAAGATTACCTGTAAACATCTGACATTATTCTCTGACTATATAAGCTGTGTTTTTATGCATCTCTCCACTTCACCTGATGAAGGAGCAGTGCTCCGAAAGCTTGTGATTTCAAATAAAGCTGTTGGACTATAACCCGGTGTTGTGTGATTTCTTACGTTTGTCCACCCCAGTCCAACACCGGCATCTCCACACCCTGGGTATTGTGGGTAGAGGATCACTGACCCTTGGCATTGTGGGTAAGGGCACTGACCTTGGGCATTGTGTGTATAGGGTCACTGACCTTGGTCATTTTAGGAATAAGGTCACTGACCTTGGGCATTATGCGTATAGGGTTGCTGATACTGGGAATTGTGGGTAATCTGTCACTGACCCTGTATTGTGAGTATATGTCACTGACCCTGGGCATTGTGGGTATAGAATCACAGACCCGGGTCGTTGTGGGTACAGGGTCACTGACACTGGGAATTGTGTGTAATCGGTTATTAATCCTGAATTGGGGGTATTGGTCACTGACCCTGGGCATTGTGGGTATAGAAACACAGACCCTGGGCATTGTGGGTACAGGGTCACTGACCCTGGGCATTATGGGTATAGAATTACTGACCCTTGATATTGTGAGAACAGGGTCACTGACCATGGGCATTGTGGGTACACTGTCACTAACGCTGGGCATTGTGGGTACAGAGATACAAAGCTGGGTGGCGTGTGTGCTGTGAGGAGGATGCAGAGAAACTCCAGTATGATTTGGACAGGTTGGGTGATTGGGCAGATGCATGGCAGATGCAGTATAATGTGAATAAAGGCGAGGTTATGTACTTCGGTGGCAAAAACAGGAAGACAGATTATTATCTGAATGGCAATAGATTGGTGTAGTGTATGTGCCTTTAAGAGCCCCATATGTGCTGTAATGCCGGTAATGGCCACTCGGGCTATATAAGCCTGTATATTGTGTTATATCCGTTAGTACCCCTCCAGACTTTGCTTAGTAAACACCTATGAACCAACTCCTGTCTTCAGTGTCTCTATCAACACACGGACACTACAATTGGGAAAAGGGGAAGGGCAATGAGACCTGGGTGTCCTTGTGCACCAGTCGGTTAAGGTGCAGCAGGCGGTTAAGAAGGCAAATATTATGTTGGCCTTCATAGCGAGAGGTTTCGAGTACAGGAGCAAGGCTGTCTTGCTGCAGTTGTACAGGGCCTTGGTGAGACCAAACCTTGAAAATTGTGTGCAGTTTTTGTCACCTTATCTGAGGAAGGATGTTCTTGCCATGGAGAGAGTGCAGTGAAGATTCACCAGACTGATACCTGGGATGGCAGCAATGACGTATGAGGAGAGATTGGGTCGATTAAGCTTATATTCACTAGAGTTTAGAAGATGAGAGGGGATCTCATTGAAACTTATAAAATTCTAACAGGACTAGACAGACTAGATGCAGGAACGATGTTCCAATGGCGGAGGAGTCCAGAACCAGGGGTCACAGCCTAAGGATAAGGGGTAAGCCATTTAGGACTGAGATGAGGAGGAATTTCTTCACCCAGAGAGTGGTGAACCTGTGGAATTCTCTACCATAGAAGGCAGTTGAGGCCAATTCAATAAATATATTCAAGAAGGCGTTAGATATATTTCTTAAGGCTAAAGGAATCAAGAGAAATGGGGAGATAGTATGGACAGGGTACTGAATTTAGATTATCAGCCTTGATCTCATTAAATGGCGGAGCAGGCTCGAGTGGCCGAATGTCCCTCTCCTGCTCCTATCTTCTATTTTTCTATGTTTCTATGTAGGTTCACTTACCAAGGGCATTGTGGGTACAGAGTCACTGGCCATGGGCATTGTGGGTACAGAGTCACTGACCCTAGCCATTGTGGGTACAGTGTCACTGGCCCTGGGTATTGTGGGTACAGGTTAACTGACCATGAGCACTGTGGGTACAGGGTCACTGACCCTGGGCACTGTGGGTACAGAATCACAGACCATGGGCATTGGGGGAACAGGGTCACTGACCCTGGGCATTGTGGGTACTGTGTCACTGACCATGGGAATTGTGGGTACAGGGTAACAGATCCTGAGCATTATGGGTACATGGTCACTGCCCATGTGCATTGTGGATTTAGCGTCACTGACACTGGGCATTGTGGGTACACGTTCACTGACCATGGGCATTGTGGTCACAGGGTCACTGAACCTTGACATTGTGGGTACAGGTTCACTTTTCCTGGCATTGTGGGTGCAGAGTCACTGACCTTGGGCATTGTGGGTACAGGGTCACTGACCCTGGGCATTATGGGTACAGGGTCACTGACCCTGGGCATTGTGGGTTCACAGTCACTGACCCTGGGCATTGTGGGTACAGGGACAGTTTCCTTGGGCAGTGTGGGTACAGGGTCACTGACCCTGGACATTGTGGCTGCAGGGTCACTGCCCCTGAGCATTGTGGGTTTTGTGTCACTGACCATGGACATTGAGGGTACAGGGTCACTGACTCTGGGCATTGTGGGTTTAGGTTCACTGGACAGACTCGAGGTGTTCAATATCCTCTGTTAATAAAAGTTAAAGTGGTGGAACTGAAAAGAGCTCCCGTCCTGTTTCCAGCCCACGATTTATTTCACTGTTAACAATCTCCCGGGCTGGAAAATATTCCAGCAGGGCTCAGTAACTGCCACAGACATTTCTGCAATCCTGACCCTCCTGTATTTCCCGCATTTTACAATAACCCAGTTCTTCGAGGGGTATTTGGGAACAGGGGAGGAATCCTTTGTTTCAATCCCAACCATTTAAATCCAAAGAAATCCATCATTAAAAGGGAAATTAGAGAAGCGTGCAATAAGGGCACAGCAATCATCATGGGTGACTTTAGTCTACATATAGGTTGGGCTAACCAAATTAGTAACAATACTGTGGAGGAGGAATTCCTGGAGTGTTTAAGGGATGGTTGCCTGGATCAATATGTCAAGGAACCAACCAAAGATCAGTCCATCTTAGACTGGGTATTATGTAATGAGAAAGGATTAATTAGCAATCTTGTTGTATGAGGCCGCTTGGGTCAGAGAGATCATAATATGATCGAATTTTTCATTAAGATGGGGAATGAAGTAGTCGACTCAGAGACTAGGGTCCTAAATTTAAATAAAGGAAACTACAATGGTCTGAGGCGCGAGTTGGGTAGGATTGATTAGGGAATGTCACTCAAAGGGTTGACGGTGGATAGGCAATGGCAAACATTCAAAGACCGCATGGATGAACTACAGAATTTGTTCATCCCAGTTTGGCATAAAAATAAAACAAAAAAGGTGACTCAACCGTGGCTAACAAGGGAAATTAGGGGTAGCATAAGATCCAAGGAGAGGTCATATAAATTGTCCAGTAAAAGCAGTAAACCTGAGGATTGGAAGCAGTTTAGGATTCAACAAAGGAGGACAAAGGGACTAATTAAGAAAGGGAAAATAGAATATGAGAGTAAGCTTTCTGGGAATATAAAAACTGACTGTAAACACTTTTAATGATATGTGAAGAGAAAAAGATTGGTGAAGTCAAGCGTAGGTCCCTTGCAGTCAGAATCAGGGGAATTTATAATGGGGAACAAAGAAATCGCAGACCAATTAAATACATGTTTTGGTTCGGTCTTCACAGTGGAGGACACAAATAACCTCCCAGAGATGTCGGGGAATATAGGGTCTGATGAAAGGGAGGAACTGATAGAAATCAGTATTTGTAGGGAAATGGTGTTAGGGAAATTGATGGGATTGAAGGCTGATAAATCCCCAGGGCCTGAGAATCTACATCCTAGTTTACTTAAGGAAGTGGCCCTAGAAATAGTAGATGCTTTGCTGATCATCTTCCTACATTCGATGGAATCTGGAACAGTACCCATGGATTGGAGGGTAGCTAATGTTACCCCACTATTCAAAAAAGGTGGTAGAGAGAAAACGGGGAATTACAGACTGGTAAAACTGACATCGGTAGTGGGAAAAATGCTAGAGTCCATTATAAAAGATGTTATAGCAGAGCACTTGGGAAACAGTGACAGGATCGGACAAAATCAATATGGATTTACAAAAGGTAAATCGTGCTTGATTATTCTACTGGAATTTTTTTAAAGATGTAACTGGTAAAATAGATAAGGGAGAACCAGTGGATGTGGTGTATTTGGACTTTCAGAAGGCTTTCAATAAGGTCCCGCATAAGAGATTAGCATGTAAACTTAAGGCACATGGGATTGGGGGCAAGGTATTGACTTGGATGGAGAACTGGTTGGCAGACAGAAAGGAAAGTGTTGGAATATACGGGTCTTTTTCTGAGTGGCAGGCAGTGACTAGTGGGGTACTGCAGGGATCAGTCCTTGGACATCAGCTATTCACAATATATATTAATGATCTAGACAAGGGAACTAGATGTAATATCTCCAAATTTACAGATGACACAAAGCTGGGTGTGTGTTTGTGCTGTGAGGAGGATGCCGAGAAACTCCAGGATGATTTGGACAGGTTGGGTGATTGGGCAGACGCATGGCAGATGCAATATAACGTGGATAAATGCGAGGTTATCCACTTTTGTGGCAAAAACAGGAAGGCAGATTATTATCTGAATGGCAATAGATTGGGAGAAGGGGAAGTGCAACGAGACCTGGGTGACCTTGTGCAACAGTCGCTGAAGGTAAGCATGCAGGTGCAGCAGGCAGTTAAGAAGGCAAATGGTATGTTGGCCTTCGTAGTGAGAGGGTTGGAGTACAGGAAGAAGGATGTCTTGCTGCAGTTGTACAGGGCCTTGGTGAGACTACATCTTGAGTATTGTGTGCAGTTTTGGTCGCCTTATCTGAGGAAGGATGTTCTTGCCATGGAAGGAGTTCAGCGAAGTTTCACCAGGCTGATACCTGGGATTGCAGGAATGACGTATGAGGAGAGATTGGTTCGATTGGGCTTATACTCACTGGAGTTTAGAAGAATGTGGGTTGATCGCATTGAAACTTATAAAATTCTGACAGGACTGGACAGACTAGATGCAGGAAGGATGTTCCCGATGGTCGGGGAGTCCAGAACTAGGGGTCACAGTCTAAGGAGAAGGGGTAAGCGATTTAGGACAGAAATGAGGAGTAATTTCTTCACCCAGAGAGTGGTGAACCTGTGGAATTCTCTACCACAGAAGGCAGTTGAGGCCAATTCATTAAATATATTCAAGAAGGAGTTAGATATATTTCTTAAGGCTAAAGGGATCAAGGGATATGGGGAGAAGGCAGGGACAGGGTACTGAGATTGGATGATCAGCCATGATCTCATTGAATGGTGGAGCAGGCTCGAGGGGCTGAATGGCCAACTCCTGCTCCTATCTTCTATGTTTCTATAAGGTCAGAAAAGGGGATGTTTGCTGAAGACTGCACAGTGTTCAGCGCCATTTACAACTCCTCAGATAATGAAGCAGTCCATGCCCGCATGTAACAAGACCCGGACGACGTTCAGGCTTGGGCTGATAAGTGGCAGGTAACATTTGCGCCACAGAAGTGCCAGTCAATGACTATCTCCAACAAGCGAGAGTCTAACCACCTCCGCATGACATTCAATGGCATTACCATCGCCAAATCCCCCACTATCAACATCCTGGGAGGTCACCATTAACCAGAAACTTAACTGGACCAGCCACATAAATACTGTGGCAACAAGAGCAGGTCAGAGGCTGGGTATTGTGTGGCAAGTGTCCCATCTCCTGACTCCCCAAAGCCTTTCCACCATCTACAAGGCACAAGTAAGGAGTGTGATGGAATACTCTCCACTTGCCTGGATGTGTGCAGCTCCAATAACACTCAAGAAGCTCGACACCATCCAGGACAAAGCAGCCCGCTTGATTGGCACCCCATCCACCAGCTTAAACATTCACTCCCTCCACCACCGGCGCACCGCGGCTGCAGTGTGTACCATCTACAAGATGCACTGCAGCAACTCGCCAAGGCTTCTTCGGCAGCACCTCCCAAACCCGCGACCTCTTCCACCAAGAAGGACAAGGGCAGCAGGCGCATGGGAACACCACCCCCTCCAGGTTCCCTTCCAAGCCACAGACCATCCTGACTTGGAAGTATATCGCCGTTCCTTCATCGTCACTGGGTCAAAATCCTGGAACTCCCTCCCCAACAGCAGTGTGGGAGAACCTTCACCACACGGACTGCAGCGGTTCAAGAATTCGGCTCACCGCCACCTTCTCAAGGGCAATTAGGGATGGGCAATAAATGCTGGCCTTGCCAGCGACGCCCAGATCCCATAAAACGAATAAAAAAAATTCTTGTAAACTCTAGAGAATACAGGCCTAGTCTACTCAATCTCTCCTCATAGGGCAATCCCCCCATCCCAGGAACCAGTCTGGTGAACCTACGTTGCACTCTCTCTATGGTAAGTATTTCCTTCCTTAGGTAAGGAGACCAAAACTGTACACAGTACTCCAGGTGTGGTCTCACCAAGGCCCTGTATAATTGCAGTAAGACATCTTTACTCTTATACTCAAATCCTCTTGTAATAAAGGCCAACATACCATTTCATTTCCTAATTGCTTGCTGTACCTGCATGTTAACTTTCAGTGATTTGTGTACAAGGAAATCCAGGTCCCTCTGAACACCAACATTTCCCAATCTCTCTCCATATAAAAAATACTCTGCTTTTCTATATTTCTTACCCAAGTGGATAACTTCACATTTCTCCACATTATATTCCGGCCCCTCACTGACAATCAAACCCGCAGCTTGTGCCCCGCTGGACACACACGTCACAACCAATGGGACAATGGTTACTGACGTCACACAGCCTGGGTTGCTGACGTCACACAGACCGGGTTGCCGACGTCACACAGGCAGCGTTGCCGGTTTGCAACGTCACACAGCCGCCCTGTCCGAATTACATGACGTCACTCGTGCTGAGGCGGTTCAACAGCCGCGCGGATTCAAATCGGTCACCACGCGACCACGAGCGGCCCCGCCTCCGACCTTGAATGTGGGCGACGCGCGTGTAGCTGTGCCGGGCCCCGATTGGTGGGCGCGCTGTCAATCAGCTGCTTCCACCCAAAAGCAGTGACTCACTGAGCGTGCACTGAGGCCGCACTGCGCATGTCCCCGGTCGGAAGCCGCTGGCAAAGGAAACAAAATGGCGGAAAGTGAATCCGAGAGAGCGAAGCTGGAATGTATTGGCCGGAGGATGAACACTGGCATCGCCTGGACCTGCGGCCTCGGGTGAGTGTCCCGGGACTGAGAGTGAGCCGGAGCCTCATCCTCTAAAGTGCGGGGCCCAGACTCGGCCCCCAGACTCTAGCTGGGACTGAAGCAGAGTTTGATCCAGGCTCAGCACAGCGGCCTCAACAGCTTTTTTGGGGGGTGGGGGAGTTCCAGATTTCTACTACCCCCTGTGTGAAGAAGTGTCCTGACATCACACCTGAACAGCCTAGCTTTAATTTATAGGTTTTGCCCCTTGTTCTGAACTCTCCCACCAGATGAAATAGTATCTCTCGATCATCTTAAAACTTCAATGATATCACCCATAATTTTCTATATTCAGGTTTATAAATTCCAGGGCAGAAATGGTATGGAATGGGGAGGATGACACAGTAACAGTGGTAATGTCAAGGTAAGGGAGAGGGAGCTCTATTGTACCTGCCTTTGAGGGCTCGATGCTGACACTCTGTATAAAGTGGAGGTAGGAGCATTGGAGCAGGAGCAGGCCATTTAGCCCTTCGAGCCTGTTCCCCCATTCAGTGAGATCATGACTGATCTTTATCTTAACTCCATCGATCAGCCTTGGCTTCGTATCCTTTTATACCCCTGCCTGGCAAAAATTATTCATACACTAGCCTCTACTGCTTTTTGTGGGAGACAGTTCCACACTTCTACCACCCTTTGTGTGAAGAAATGTTTCCAAACTTCTCTCCTGAATGGCCTGGCTTTGATTTTAAGATTATGTCCCCTTATCCTAGACTACTCCACCAGTGGAAAAAAGTTTCTCTTTCTATCTTAATGATGCCTTTCGACATCCTAAAAACATAAATCAAATGAAATCACCCCTTAACCTTCTCTATTCCATGGAATACAAGCCTAGTTTATCCAATCTTTCCTCATAATACTGGAACTCCCTCCCCAACAGCATTGTGGGAGCACCTTCACCACATGGACTGCAGCGGTTGAAGAAGGCGGCTCACCACCATCTTCTCGAGGACAATTCGGGATGGGCAATAAATGCTGGCCTTGCCAGCGATGCCCACATCCTAGGAAAGAATATAATAAATCATTTAACCATTGAAGCCCTGGTAACATTCTGGTCTATCTGTGCTGCACTCTCTCCAAGGACAGTATATTCTTCCTGAGGTGCGGTGCCCAGAACTGAATGCAATTCTCCAGATGGGGTCTTTCCAGAACTCTCTACAGCTGAAGCACCAACATTCTATTAGCCTCTTTAATTATTGTTGTACCCGTCCACGAGCTTTTACTGATTTAAGTACTTGGTCCCCTAAACCTCTGCTCATCCACAGCTTCTCGCCAGTAAGAGGTGCATATCTTTGTGTGTGCCCCCTTCCCCTTGTTCTGTTCCAAAGTGTCTGGGCCATTTAGAAAGTGCTGAATTTTCTGTTTAAATTGGTGCATTCAGTTTAATTTGATTCTCTATTTGGAATAGTTCACCAGTCCCCGCAACTACTCCAACTCACCCTCCGTATCTGTGTGTCCCACTATCCTTCCCCGGTGGGTTCAAATGTTGCAGACTGAGCAGTGGAGGATCCAGTGATGGATTCCCACCAGCCCGAGCTCTCCACGTTATCACTGAATGAAACCTTCCTTCACGGGAAGCAGGCTCTGTTTGATTGTTTAGGCCCTGTAACCCCTGACTCTGTGTTACTGCTGTCAGAATAATGGGCTGTACTCAGAAATAAAACTTACTGCATTGATCACAGTTTCACATCCGTGTCTTGTTTCTCTTCATGATCAGTGTGTCTGAGGACAAGGTGTCTGGGGCTAGAATGAGGCTGGGAGAAGATTTGGGAATCAAGAAATGGGAAGAGGAAACTAGCACAAGGAATCTCTGCAAGTGCCTAATAACACATTCAGAACGGTACTGAGATAAGACCGGCGTCCCAGAGTGTCAGCACTCTGACCGTTCGGGGTTTCAGCTGTTTAACTTGAAGGGGTTTCTTCAGGCCGATTGGAAATAGACATGTGACTTGAATGAACGACTTACATTTATATAGCGCCTTTCGCGGCCACCGGACGTCTCAAAGCGCTTTACAGCCAATGAAGTACTTTTGGAGTGTAGTCACTGTTGTAATGTGGGAAACGCGGCAGCCAATTTGCGCACAGCAAGCTCCCACAAACAGCAATGTGATAATGACCAGACAAACTGTTTTTGTTATGTTGATTGTATCTATTGCGTTTGATGGGACAGTGTAGAGAGAGATTTACTCTCAATCTAACCCGTCCATCCTCTATGTTGTGTTTTTTCTCTGTCGCTATCTGCCTCATTTTATCTCTCTCTCACTGCCTCACTCATCTGTTTCTTTCTCTGACTCTATCTCTCCTCGCCTCGTTTTCTCTCTCTCCCGCTCCCTCCTTTCATTTAAGTCTCTCTCTGTGTTAATCACTTATTTTATAGTTGGTTTCCTCTGCGCATTTCTCTGTCTCGCCCATTTTGTCGCACTTTCTTTTCTCACTCTACCACGCTCTTTCTCCCCTCTGTGTTTCCTCTCTCTCTGCCCCTGTCTCTCTCCTAGTTTCTTGCTTTCACTTTCTCTCTCTCTCTCTCTCTCTCTCTCTCTGTCAAGATTCCTGATGTAACAGGCCTGCCCCAACACAACACGAGCCCAACCCGTACTTTGAACACATTGCATGAGCTGATCACAGATTCTACACCCCTAGTTTTAAAATGAGCTGTCCGGGATGTACAGACCCCACCTGGGGATTGGAGCCCTGCAAGATTTTGCTGTTAATCTAGAGGGAAGCTTGCCTCCACATCTCATCCAGCCCCAATCCTGAACTCATTTTATTACATTTCATCGTCCAGTTACATATCCGCCTCCCTTTGTATACATGCCTCCGATGTGCTCCTCTCTGTAAATCTACTGGGTCTTGTTTCTCATTTCTGAAAGCCCGTTTCTTCAATTTAATCTGTTTGGTCATTTTGTAAATTTTTGAAGAATTGGCAAGCGATTCCCGCTGATCTGCTGAGTGTATTTCCATGTAGGACACATGTCTCGGTGGAGCAGGTATCCCAGTTACATTATTCTAGCGACCGCCTAGCAGTGGAAGGAAACTGAAGGGAAAATATGTCAGCAAATCTTTAAAATGAGTAAAATACATAATATAATCATGGGAAGTTTTAACTAGACCAAATAATCTGGCCAGAAGAGGTAGGGAAAGGGGAAAGGGAATGGAGTATTTACAGTGTGTTCAGGACTCCTTTCTTACCCAGTACGTAAGAAGCCCAACGAGAGAGGAATCATTGATGGATCTATAATGGGAAATGAACCAGAGCAGATAAGAGAAGTGAGCTTAGGGGAACATCTAGACACAATCGATCACAGCAAAAGAAACTAAAGAAAAAGGCAGACACTGAGTACAGTGACAATAAAGGAGAGGATGACAAAAGGGGATAGGAAGAGGTTGAGAAAGAAATTTAAAAAAAATTAGGAAGGCGAAGAGCAACTGAAATTATTTATTGAGGAATACAAAAAGAAATAGTAAAGTATTCTACAGACACATAAAACAAAAGATAAAACAGGATAGGGACAGGGCCACTGAAGGATGCACAAGATAAACTCTCGGAATGACAGCGAAATGGCAGAAATATTGGAGAATTACTTTGCCTCCGCTTCTATCAGGTAGACTAACAAGGTGGACTTGATACCTTTTTAGATCTCTTCTAATGTCAAGACATTTTAAATAGAAAGGGGGAAAATAATTGAAAGAGAGAAGAGACACTGTAAATGGGGTAGAGGAGCAAAGGGATCTATGGGGACAGGTGCACAAATCATTAAAAGCCTGTTAACAAGGCCATGAAAAACCTTGGTTAGACCAAACTTGGAGTATTGTGTTCAGTTCTGGTCTCCATATTACGAAAGGACATCGAGGCACTGGAGAAGGTGCAAAAAAGGATTGGCAAGAATTATACCAAAACTGAGAGGTTGTAAGTATCCAGAATGACTGACCGTGCTGGGGCTCCTTTCTCTAGAATAGAGAAGGCTGAGTGGTGATGTAATAGAGAACTTGATGGGGTAGCTGTAGAGGAGATGTTCCCACTTGTGGGGAGTCCCAAATTAGGCGTCATAAATATAAGATAGTCACTAATAAATCCAATAATGAACTCGGGAGAAACCTCTTTAGCCAGAGAGTGGTTAGAATGTACAGCTTGTTGTCACATGGAGTAGTTGAGGTGAATAGCAGAGTGCCTTTAAGGGGAAGCTAGATAAGTACATGAGGGAGAAAGGAATAGAAGGATATGATGGTAGGATGAGGTGAAGTAAGGGAAGAAGAGGCTCGTGTGGAGCATGGACCTGTTGGACTGAATGGCCTGTTTCTGTGCTGTAAATACTATGTAATTCTACGGTGAATTCTGAATAGACACGGTACAACACTCGAAACAATCTTCAAGCGGCTGAGTGTCACAGAGGGTCAAAACTCCGACCGTTCACCTCGACCGATCTGAAGGTCTTGTGTAAAAGGAATGTGGGGAGTTCAAGCACAGTCCTTGGTGAGAGGTCAGATTTGTACCACACTAGGCCCTAAATCAGCAGACTGGCTGTTACATGCTGAACAAGTGCCTTCAGAAACCTGTTTAAAATCTCTGTCTCCAACACATATTTCAATCCACCTACAACCTTAACCCTCTCCCTCCTGCTCAGTCTGTGCGTCTGTCTGTAATTTGTGTGTTTCTGTGTCTGTCTGAACGTTTGTGTAAGAGAGTCTGTGTGTTTTGTGTGTGTGTTTTTCCATGTGTGTGTATTTGTGTCTGAATGTCTATATTTGTGTCTGTAGGTATAGACACAACACTCTTGCCTAATAATCTATCAATCTTAGTTTTGAGCTATTCAAATGACCCCCAACCTCAACAGCTTTTGCGGTGACAGTTCAAGATTTCCAGGAGGCTTTGTGTGAAGACGCGCTTCCTGACATCACCCCCTGAATTGACTATTCTCAATGTAAAGGTTATGCCCTCTTGTTCTGGACTCCCCCACTAGAGGGAATAGTTTCATTCTAAAATTTTGACTGACTGGATTGAGTTTTCTGACGAGGTAACAGAGGGTGGATGAGGGCAGTTCAGTTGATGCTGTGTATATGGAATTTAAAAAGTCCTTTGATGAAGTACCATGTAAAAGGCTTGTTAGCAAAACTGAAGCCCGTGGGATAAAAGGGGCAGTAGCAGCAGGGATAGTAAACAGAGCTGTGATGAATGTCTGTTTTTCAGACTGGAGGGAGGTATACAGTGGTGTCCCGCAGGGTGCAGTACTGGGACAACTGCTGTCTTTGATGTACATTGCTGACTTGGACTTGGGGGTGCAGGGCACAATGTTGACATTTCCAGCTGACTTGGAAGTGTAGGACACAGTGAGGAAGATAGTAATAGACTTCAGGAAGACATAGACAGGCTGGTGGATTGGGCGGACACATGGCAGATGAAATTCAACGCAGAAAGTGTGAGGTGGTACAGTTTGGTAGGAACAATGAGGAGAGACAATCCAAGCTAAATGGTGCAAATTTAAAGGGGGTGCAAAAACAGAGACCTGGGGGTGTTTGTGCACAAATCTTTGGGGCAGGACAGGTTAACAAACAACAACTTATATTTATATAGCGCTTTTAACGTAGTAAAACGTCATAAGGCGCTGCACAGAAGTAATTTAAGACAAAAAATTGGACACTAACCTACAAGGATAAATTAGGGCAGGTGACCAAAAGCTTGCTCAAAGAGGTCGGCTTTAAGGAGCGTCTTAAAGGAGAAAAGAGAGGTAGCGAGGCGGACAGGTTTAGGCAGGGAATTCCATAGCTTAGGGCCCAGGCAACAGAAGGCACGGCCACCAAAGGCTGAGCGATTATGACAGCCTGTTTCTTTAACTGAATCTGTTTGGTCATTTTATAAATTTATCTGAAATGTTTGAATAATTGTCAAGCGATTCCTGCTGATCTGCGTGTATTTCCATATAGGACTCGAATGCCTCGGAAGCAGGGTTCACAGTCACGTTAAAATAATGCTAAAAAGGCGAAGAGCTATTATGAAGTTAAATTATCAAGGAATATAAAAAGAAAAAGTAAAGTATTCTACAGATACATGAAGAACAAAACATAAAACAGACTAGGGACAGGGCCACTGAAGGATGGACAAGTTAAACTCGCAGGTAATGACAGCGAAATGGCAGCAATATTGCAGAATTACTTTGCCTCAGTTCTCACCAGGTAGACTAACAAGTTGGACATGACATTGGAAGAAGAGATCAAAAAAGATATCAAGTCATTTAAAATAGAAAATAAATGATAAACTAGCAAAAGTTAGAGAGGATAAAACCCCGATACTAAAAGAAGCAAGGGAAGAGAGAACAGAGGCACCATTATATAGACTTGGGAATAGTCAGTATAATTTCCAAATTTATAGATGACGGCAAATTCGGGCATATAGTTAATACAGAGGAGCACTGTGACAAAATACAGGAAGATGTTAATAAACTGGCAGGTTGGTGTGTAAATGGCAAATTAATTTAAATATAGGTAAGTGAAGTGATGGATTTTGGAAGGAGGAATAAGGAGGCCACATATTCCTTGGAAAGTAATTTCCAGTTCATTTCTAGAGTAAGAGAATTGCAAAGCAGAGCAGTTATGTTAAACGTGTATAGAACCTTGGTTAGACCACACTTGGAGCACTGCGTACAAAAAGGATATAGAGACACTGGAGAAGGTGCAAAATAGATTGACAAGGATGATACCAGAACTGAGAGGTTCTAAGTATCCAGAATGACTGAACATGCTGGGGCTCCTTTCGCTAGAAAAGAGAAGGCTGCGGGATGATCTAATAGAGATCTGTATAATTATGAAGGGATTTGATAGGGTAGCTGTCGTGAAGATGTTACCATGTGCGGCGAGTCCAAAACTAGGGGTCATAAATATAAGATAGTCACTAATAAATCCAATAAGGAATTTGGGAGCAACCTCTTCATCCAGAGAGTGGTTAGAATGTAGAGCTTGCTGGCACATGGAAAAGTTAAGGTGAATAGCAGAGTGCCTTTAAGGGGAAGCTAGATAAAGATATAAGAGAGAAAGGAATAGAAACTAGGCCCTAAATCGGCAGACTGCCTGTTTACGTGCCGAGCAAGTGCCGTCAAAATCCTCTTAAACCCTTTCTCTCCATCACTGATTTCAATCCACCTACAACCTTAACCCATGTGTGTGTGTTTCAGCATGTCTGTGTGTGTGTATGTGTCTGTCTGTCAATATACACACACACAAAACCCTGCCTAACAAAATATCAATCTGAGTCTTGAATTTTTCCAGCCCCAGCCTCAACAGCTTTTTGGGGAGAGAATTCCAGATTTCTACTACCCTTTGTGTGAGGAAGTACTTCCTGACATCACACCTGATCGGCCTAGCTTTAATTTTAAGGTTTTGCCCCTTGTTCTGGACTCTCCCACCAGATGAAATAGTATTTCTCGAAAATCTTAAACACCTCAGTGATATCGCCCTTAATTTTCTATATTCAAGGAAGTAAAAGACTAGTCTATGCCACCTGTCCTCATCATTTAACCATTTTAGCCCAGGCATCATTGTGGTGAATCTGTGCTGAACCCGCGCCAAAGCTAACACATCATTCTTGAGTTGCGAGGTCCAGAATGCAATGGGCTCTTCCCTTGCATGTTTTAGTATATTCGGATGCAATTCATCCAGTCCCGAGGATTTATCATCTCTAAGTTTTACTCGTTTATAAATTCAGGAACAGAAATGGTATGGAGTGGAATGGGGGACAGTGTAACAGTGGTAATGTAGAGGGAGCTCTGTATTGTACCTGCCCTAGGAGTGCTCGATGCTCCAGGGTGGATAAAGGAGAACCAGTAGATGTAGTGTATTTGGATTTCCAGAAGGCATTCGATAAGGTGCCGCATAAAAGGTTACTGCACAAGATAAGAGCTCATGGTGTTGGGGATAATATATTAGATTGGCTAACAGAAAACAGTCGGAATAAATGGGTCATTTTCAGGTTGGCAAACTGTAATGAGTGGGGTGCCACAGTGATCAGTGCTGGGGCCTCAACTATTTACAATCTATATTAATGACTTGGATGAAGGGACCAAGTGTACTGTTGCCAAATTTGCTGACGATACATAGATAGGTGGGAACGCAAGTTGTGAGGAGGACACAAAGACTCTGCAAAGGGATATCGATAAGTTAAGAGAGTGTGGAAAAATTTGGCAGATGGAGTATAATGTGGGAAAATGTGAAGTTATTCACTTTGGTAGGAAGAATAAAAAAAGCCAAATATTATTTGACTGGAGAGAGACTATAGAATGCTGCGGTACAGAGGGGTCTGGGTGTCCTCGTACATGAAACACAAAAAGTTAGCGTGCAGGTACAGCAAGTAATTACGAAGGCAAAGTGAATATTGGTCTTTATTGCAAGGGGGATGGAGTATAAAAGTAGGGAAGTCTTGCTACAACTGTACAGGGCGTTGGTGAGACCACACCTGGAGTACAGCGCACAGTTTTGGTCTCCTTATTTAAGGACGGATGTACTTGCGTTGAAGGCATTTCAGAGAAAGTTCACTAGGTTGATTCCTGGGATGAACGGGTTGTCTTATGAGGAAAGATTGAGCAGATTGGGCCGATACTCATTGGAGTTTAGAAGAATGAGAGGTGATCTTGAAACACATAATATTTTGAGGGGGCTTGACAGGGTAGATGCAGGGAGGATGTGGGGGAATCTAGAATTGGGGGCATAGTTTCAAAATAAGGGGTATCCATTTAAAACCGAGATGAGGAGGAATTTCTTCTGAGGGTCGTTAATCTTTGGAATTCTCTATCCCAGAGAGAGCTGAGGAGGCTGAGTCATTGAATATGTTCAAGATGGAGATCGACAGATTTTTGAAAAACCGGGGAATCGAGGGTTATGGGGAGCGGGCAGGTAAGTGGAGTTGAGGCCAAGATCAGATCAGCCATGATCTTATTGAATGGCGGAGCAGGCTCGAGGGGCCGAATGGCCAACTCCTGCTCCTATTTCTTATGCTGATCCTATGTTCCGACTTCCACTTTATACAGAGTAACAGGAGTAGGCATTCAGCTCCTCGAGCTTGTTTTCCCCAAGATACTGCATCCACCTGCCTTGGCTCTGTATCCTTTTATACCCTTGCCTGGCAAATATCTACCAATCTCTGATTTAAAATTATTAATTGTACGAGTATTTGCTTTTTGTTTGAGAGAATTCCACACTTCTACCACCCTTTGTGTGAAGAAGTGTTTCCTAAGAGAAGGTCGTGTCTGACAAACTTGATTGAATTTTTTGAGGAGGGTAGATGAGGATAGTGCGTTTGATGTAGTGTATATGGACTGTAGCAAGGCTTTTGATAAGGTTCCTCATGGCAGACTGGTCAGGAAGTTAAAAGCCCATGGGATCCAGGGCAAAGTGTCAAGTTGGATTTAAAACCGGTTTGGAGGCAGGAAGCAGAGGGTAATGGTTGATGGGTGTTTTTGTGACTAGAAGGCTGTTTCCAGTGGGGTTCCGCAGGGCTCAGTACTAGGTCCCTTGCTTTTTATGGTACATATCAATGATCTAGACTTGAATATAGTGGGTATGATTAAGAAGTTTGCCGATGATACTAAAATTGCCTCTGTGGTTGATACTGAAGAAGGAATCTGTAGACTGCAGGAAGATAAATTGGTCAGGTGGGCAGGAGAGTGGCAAATGGAATTCAATCCGGAGAAGTGTGAGGTAATACATTTGGGGAAGGCTAACAAGGAAAGGGAATACACATTAAATGGTAGGACACTGAGTAATGTGGAGGAACAAAGGGACCTTGGAGTACATGTCCACAGATCCCTGAAGGTAGCAGGCCAGGTAGATAAGGTGGTCAAGAAGGCACACGGAATTGCTTGCATTTATTAGCCGTGGCATAGAATACGAGCAGGGGAGTTCAACTGTATAAAACACTAGTTAGGCCTCAGCTAGAGTACTGCGTGCAGTTCTGGTCACCACATTACAGGCAAGATGTGATTGCACTAGAGAGGGTACAGAGGAGATTTACAAAGATATTGCCGGGAGTAGAGAATCTTAGCTATGAGGAAAGACTGGATAGGCTGGGTCTGTTTTCCTTGGAACAGAGGAGGCTGAGGGGAAACCTTATTGAGGTGTATAAAATTATGAGGGGCATAGATAAAGTGGATAGAAAGGACCTATTTCCCTTAGCAGAGGGGTCAAAAACCAGGAGGCACCGATTTAAAGTAATTGATGGAAGGTTTAGAGGGGATTTGAGGGGAAATTTCTTCACCCAGAGGGTTTTGGGAGTCTGGAACTCACTGCCTGAAAGGCTGGTAGAGGCAGGAACCCTAACCACATTTAAAAAGTCTTTGGATGTGCACTTGGGATGCTCTAACCTGCAGGGCTACGGACCAAGAGCTGGGAAGTGGGATTAGGCTGGATAGCTCTTTGTTGGCCGGCGTGGACACAATGGGCCAAAATGGCCTCCTTCAGTGCTGTAACTTTCTATGATTCTATTATACCATTTCATTTCCTAATTGATGCTGTACCTGCATGTTAACTTTCAATGATTTGTGTACAAGGAAATCCAGGTCCCTCTGAACACCAACATTTCCCAATCTCTCTCCATATAAAAAATACTCTGCTTTTCTATTTTCCTTACCAAAGTGGATAACTTCACATTTCTCCGCATTATATTCCGGGCCCCTCACTGATGATCAAACCCGCAGCTTCTGCCCCGCTGGACACACACGTGACAACCAATGGGACAATGATTACTGACGTCACACAGCCCGGGTTGCTGACATCACACAGCCGCTGTTGCCGGGTTACATGACGTCACTGGCGTTGAGGCCGTTTAACGGCCGTGCGGATTCAAATCAGTCGCCAAGCGACCACGAGCGGCGTCGCCTCCGACTGAGCATGTCGGCGGGGTGCGTGGAGCTGTGCTGGGCTCCGATTGGTGGGCGCGCTGTCAATCAGCTGTTACCACCCAATAGCAGCGGCGGATAACTGAGGCCGCACTGCGCATGTCCCGGGTCACCGGATAGACATGGTTGGTGAAGGGAAACAAAATGGTGGAAAGTGAACCCGAGAGCGCGGCGCCGGAATGGATTGACCAGAGGATCGGGACTGAGGGTGAGTGTCCCGGGACTGAGCTGCTGCTCGGAGCCGCGATGGGCGCAGCCCGGGAGGTGAGCGTGAGCCGAACACTCATCCTCCCTAAAGTGCGGGCCCCAGACTCGGCCCCCAGACTCGAGCTGGGACTGAAGCAGAGTTTGATCCAGGCTCAGCACAGCGGCCGGCCTCTTGTCCTCTCCCCCAGCCCGCCTCTGTCTGGAAAGCCCCAGATCTCCAGCACAGACTTTATTCTCCGCTTTGTTCACCGGTGCCGCCACCTTACGAGATTTGAGTACCAACACCCCCGGCTCTCTCCTCCGCGCCCCCCCCCCCCCCCCCTTTAAAATGCCCCATTTGGCTCCTCTTGTCGTCTCATTCTCCCCCAGGCTCTCCGCCCTCCCTCACACTCTCTGCATTCAATCCCACCGGCCCTGTGTCCGCCCCTTCCCCCAGCCTGTCTGTCCTCCTCACTCTTCACCACACGGCCCAGGCTCAGCTCATCGGCGCGGCGCTCAGTCCTGCCCCCAGCCCTGAGTTCACGGCAGGTTCAGACCGACACAACCGGCACCAGAGCCCCAGACAGTTTGATGGGACAGTGTAGAGGGAGCTTTACTCTGTATCTAATCCATGCTGTACCTGCCCTGGGAGTGTTTGATGGGACAGTGTAGAGGGAGTGTACAGTGTTCTCTTTCTCTCTTTCTTTCTCTCTTTCTCTCTTTCTCTCTCTCTCTCCCCCTCCTCCTCTTCTCTGTCTCTGTAATTGAATCAGATTGGCTATTTTGTAAATTTATCTGAAATTTTAGAGCAATTGACAAGCGATTCCTGCTGAGCCTATTTCCATATAGGACACAGATGGTTCGGGTGAGCAGAGCTCTCGGTCACGTTGAAATAATGCTAAACAGGTTATTGTAGAGACCGCCTAGCAGTGGAAGGAAACTGTCAGCAAAACGATAAAAAAAGAAAAATACATATCTTGGTCATGGGAGATTTTAACTACACCAAATAATCTGTCAAGAAGACGTAGGGAAAGGGGCAAAGGGAATGGAGTATTTTCAGTGTGTTCAGGAGTCCTTTCTTACCCAGTACGTAAGAAGCCCAACAAGAGAGGAATCACTGATGGATCTATAATGGGTAATGAACCAGAGCAGATAAGAGAAGTGAGCTTAGGTGAAAATCTAGACTAACGATTACAACATAATAAGGTTTAAGATAATAGATTGGAAAAATCTGATTGAGTTGATGTAAATGGAACGAGGGAAGATAAACTGGAAGAGAATATTGACAAACGTAAGAGATAGAATAGCAGCGGGAAATATTTAAAAAGGTGTTCAATGGAGTTCAGGAGGATTACCTTCCACTAAAAAACAAGAACAAACTAGCCAATAATTTAACGCCATGGATGAATAAAGAGATGAGGGTAAAATGGATACTGAAGAAAAATACAAACACTGAGTAGAGTGACAATAAAGGAGAGGATGACAAAAGGGAAGAGGTTGGGAAAGTATAAGAATAACAATTAGGAAGACAAAAAGGAACTGCAAAATTAAATTATCATGGAATATAAAAAGAAATAGTAAAGTATTGTACAGGCACATAAATAATAGGAAATTCAGGATAGGGACAGAGCCACTAAAGGATCACAAGATAAACCAACAGGTAATGACAGCGAAATGGCAGAAATATTGGATACAAAAGCCTGACCTGCTGAGTATTTGCAGCGCCTGACTGGCTGAGTATTTCCAGCATTTTTTGTTTCTGTTTCAGAAATATTGTATAGTTACTTTGCCTCAGTTTTTACTAGGTAGATGAAAAAGGTGGACATGACCATTGGAAGAAGAGATGAGAAGAGAGATCAAGACATATAAAATAGAAAGGGTGAAATAATTGATAAACTAGCAAAAGTTAGAGGATAAAACCCTGATACTAAAAGAAGCAAGGGAAAAGGAGAGCGGAGGCACCTTTATATATACTCGGGAATAGTTAGTGTAATTTCCAAATTTACAGATGACACCAAATTCTGGTGTATAGTTAATACTGAGGAACACTGTGACAAAATACAGGATGTTAATAAACTGGCAGGTTGGCGTGTAAATGGCAAATGAATTTCAATATAGATAGATGAGAGATGCTACAATTTTGGTAGGAGGAATAAGGAAACATACTCCTTGTAAAGTTAGTGTCTAAATGGGGTAGAGGAGCAAAGGGATCCAGAGGGACAGATGCACAAATCATTAAAAGCAGGTTAAACAGGCCATGAAAATGCAGACAAAGCACCAGGGTTCATTTCTAGAATGATAGATATGCAAAGTAGAGAAGGTATTTTAAACGTGTATAGAACCTTGGTTAGATGACACATGGAGTTCTAAAAGCTTTCCCACCTCCGAGGTTAAGCTGACTGGCCTGTAGAAACATAGAAGATAGGAGCAGGAGTAGGTCATTCGGCCCTTCGAGCCTGCTCCGCCATTCAATGAGATCATGGCTGATCATCCAATTCAGCACCCTGTCCCTGCCTTCTCCCCATATCCCTTGATCCCTTTAGCCTTAAGAAATATATCCAACTCTTTCTTGAATATATTTAATGAACTGGCCTCCACCGCCCTCTGTGGCAGAGAATTCCACAGGTTCACCACTCTCTGGGTGAAGCAATTCCTCCTCATTTCAGTCCTAAATGCCCTACCCCTTATCCTTAGACTATGACCCCTGGTTCTGGACTCCCCAACCATCGGGAACATCCTTCCAGCATCTAGTTTGTCCAGGCCTGACAGAATTTTATAGGTTTCGATGAGATCCCCTCTCAATCTTCCAAACTCCAGTGAGTATAAGCCCAATCGACACAATCTCTCCTCATACGTCATTCCTGCCATCCCAGGTATCAGCCTGGTGAATCTTTGCTGCACTCCTTCCATGGCAAGAACGTCCTTCCTCAGATAAGGCGACCAAAACTGCACACAATACTCAAGGTGCGGTCTCACTAAGGCCCTGTACAACTGCAGCAAGACATCCTTGTTCCTGTACTCGAACCCTCTTGCTACGAAGGCCAACATACCATTTGCCTTCTTAACCGCCTGCTGCACCTGCATGCTTACCTTCAGCGACTGGTGCACAAGAACACCCAGGTCTCTTTGCACTTCCCCTTCTCCCAATCTATTGCCATTCAAATAACCTGCCTTCCTGTTTTTGCCACCAAAGTGGATAACCTCACATTTATCCACATTATAGTGCATTTGCCATGTTTCTGCCCAATCACCTAACCTGTCCAAATCATACTGGAGTTTCATGACGTCCTCCTCACAGCATACCCTCCCACCCAGCTTTGTGTCGTCTGCAAATTTGGAAATATTACATCCAATTCCCTCGTCCAGATCATTAATATATATTGTGAACAGCTGGGGTCCTAGGACCGATCCTTGCGGTACCCCACTAGTCACTGCCTGCCACTCGGAAAACGACCCGCTTATTCCAACTCTTTGCTTTCTGTCCACCAACCAGTTCTCTATCCAAGTCAATACCTTGCCCCCAATCCCATGTGCCTTAATTTTGCATGCTAATCTCTTAGCGGGACGTTATCGAAAGCCTTCTGAAAGTCCAAATACACCACATCCACTGGTTCTCCCTTATCTATTTTACCAGTTACATCCTCAAAAAATTCCAGTAGATTAGTCAAGCATGATTTACCTTTTGTAAATCCATGTTGACTTTGTCCGATCCTGTCACTGCTTTCCAAGTGTAATTGCCAGGTTTATCCTTCTCTCCTTGTTTGAACCAGGGTGTAACATTTGCAATCCTCCAGTCCTTTGGCGCCACCCCTGTAATCTAAGGAGGATTGGAAGATTGTGGTCAGCACCAATGCAATTTCTACCGTTACTCCCCACAGTAACCTCGGGTGCATCCCATCTGGACCGGGTGACATATTCACTTTAATTACCACCAGCCTGTCTGGTACCTCCTTTATCTATTTTTATCTCGCCCAGTATCCCAGCAATCTCCTCGTTTACCATAACTTTGACAAATCCTCTTCCTTGGTTAACGCTGATGCAACGTTCTCATTTCGTACCTCAGCCATGCCTTCTGCCTCCACCAGCAGTTCTCCATTTTGGCCCCTAAGAAGCCCAACGAGAGAGGATTCACTGATGAATCTATAATGGGAAATGAACCAGAGCGGATAAGAGAAGTGAGATTAGGTGAAAATCTAGGCAATATCGATTACAACATAAGGTTTAAGATAATGATGATTGAGAAAGACAATAGTTATAGATTGAATAAAGCTGATTTTGAGGAGCTGAAAATGGAACTGGGACAGAATATTGACAGACAGACAGAACAGCAGTGGGAAATATTCAAAAAGGTGATCAATACAGTTCAGGAGAAATATATTCAGTTAAAAACAAGAACAAACTAGCCAATAATGAAACACAATGAATAAAGAGATGAGGGCAATATTGAAACTAAAGAAAAAGGCACTGAGTACGTGACATATGGAGAGGATGACGAAAGGGACTAGGAAGAGGTTGGGAAAGAAGAGTTTAAAAAAAGAAAACAATTAGGAAGGCGAAGAGCAACTGAAACTAATTATTAAGGAATAAAATAAAATAAAAGGTAAAACAGGATAGGGACAGGGCCACTGAAGGAATGACAGCAAAATGGCAGAAATATTGGAGAATTACTTTGCCTCAGTTTTTATCAGGTAGACTAACAAGGTGGACTTGATATCTTTATTGATCTCTACTAAAGTGAAGACATTTTAAATAGAAAGGGGGAAAATAATTAATAACCTAGATACAGTTAGAGAATAAATGCGCGGGTCTGGCTGTATTGTATTCGCACATACTGAATGAAGCAAGGGAAGGGATAGCTGAGGCACCTTTTTATATATATATATAATCGTGAATGGGAAGAATAATTTCAATTTGCTGATGACACCAAATTCGAGATTATAGTTAATACTGAGGAGGACTGTGACAAAATACAATATAATAAACTTGTATGATGGGTGTGTAAATGGCAAATGAATTTCAATATAGAGAGGTGTGAGGTGGTGCACTTTGGTAGGAAGAATAAGGAGGCCACACTCCTTGGAAAGTAAGTGTCTAAATGGGGTAGAGGAGCAAAGGGATCCAGGGGACAGGTGCGCAAATCATTAAAAGCCATGAAAATGCAAATAAAGCACTGGAGTTCATTTTGAGAATAACAGAATTGAAAAGCAGAGCAGTTATGTTAAACGTGTATCGAACCTTGGTTAGACCAAACTTGCAGTACTGTGTACAGTTCTGGTCTCCATATTACGAAAGAACACCGAGGCACTGGAGAAGGTGCAAAAAAGATTAACAAGAATGATACCAGAACTGAGAGGTTGTAAGTATCCAGAATGACTGACCGTGCTGGGGCTCCTTTCTCTAGAATAGAGAAGGCTGAGTGGTGATGTAATAGAGATCTTGATGGGGTAGCTGCAGAGGAGATGTTCCCACTTGTGGGGAGTACACAATTAGGCGTCATAAAAATAAGATAGTCTAGCGATTCGTGTGCATCGCCACTAAATAATCGAGTTCGACGAACTATAAATAAGTTTATTTGCAGGAACAGGTTAAATACAACAGGTAAGGTAGCAGGTAAGATGGCTGACTGTAGGAGCACCGTGGTGTAGGCCTTTCCCCAGCGGGGACGCCACGAGGACTAACTAGAAGTTTCCGAGCTCTACTGCCAGCGGGTTCCGAGCTCTACTGCCAGCGGGTTCCGAGCTCTACTGCCAGCGGGTTCCGAGCTCTACTGCCAGCGGGTTCCGAGCTCTACTGCCAGCGGGTTCCGAGCTCTACTGCCAGCGGGTTCCGAGCTCTACTGCCAGCGGGTTCCGAGCTCTACTGCCAGCGGGTTCCGAGCTCTACTGCCAGCGGGTTCCGAGCTCTACTGCCAGCGGGTTCCGAGCTCTACTGCCAGCGGGTTCCGAGCTCTACTGCCAGCGGGTTCCGAGCTCTACTGCCAGCGGGTTCCGAGCTCTACTGCCAGCGGGTTCCGAGCTCTACTGCCAGCGGGTTCCGAGCTCTACTGCCAGCGGGTTCCGAGCTCTACTGCCAGCGGGTTCCGAGCTCTACTGCCAGCGGGTTCCGAGCTCTACTGCCAGCGGGTTCCGAGCTCTACTGCCAGCGGGTTCCGAGCTCTACTGCCAGCGGGTTCCGAGCTCTACTGCCAGCGGGTTCCGAGCTCTACTGCCAGCGGGTTCCGAGCTCTACTGCCAGCGGGTTCCGAGCTCTACTGCCAGCGGGTTCCGAGCTCTACTGCCAGCGGGTTCCGAGCTCTACTGCCAGCGGGTTCCGAGCTCTACTGCCAGCGGGTTCCGAGCTCTACTGCCAGCGGGTTCCGAGCTCTACTGCCAGCGGGTTCCGAGCTCTACTGCCAGCGGGTTCCGAGCTCTACTGCCAGCGGGTTCCGAGCTCTACTGCCAGCGGGTTCCGAGCTCTACTGCCAGCGGGTTCCGAGCTCTACTGCCAGCGGGTTCCGAGCTCTACTGCCAGCGGGTTCCGAGCTCTACTGCCAGCGGGTTCCGAGCTCTACTGCCAGCGGGTTCCGAGCTCTACTGCCAGCGGGTTCCGAGCTCTACTGCCAGCGGGTTCCGAGCTCTACTGCCAGCGGGTTCCGAGCTCTACTGCCAGCGGGTTCCGAGCTCTACTGCCAGCGGGTTCCGAGCTCTACTGCCAGCGGGTTCCGAGCTCTACTGCCAGCGGGTTCCGAGCTCTACTGCCAGCGGGTTCCGAGCTCTACTGCCAGCGGGTTCCGAGCTCTACTGCCAGCGGGTTCCGAGCTCTACTGCCAGCGGGTTCCGAGCTCTACTGCCAGCGGGTTCCGAGCTCTACTGCCAGCGGGTTCCGAGCTCTACTGCCAGCGGGTTCCGAGCTCTACTGCCAGCGGGTTCCGAGCTCTACCGCCAGCGGGTTCTGAGCTCTGACGTCATGACGCAGAGTACAGGAATGAAGCCTGAGTGCAGTAACAGATACATTTAAAGGTAAGTTAAAGGGAATTATGTATCTCAATGTAAGGGACAACCGGTGGTACCGCCACAATAGTCACTAATAAATTCAAAAATGAACTCGGGAGAAACCTCTTCACCCAGAGAGTGGTTAGAGTCCAGAAAGAGGCCCTTCGGCCCACCATGTCCGTGCCGGCCAGCAAGCCCTGTCTATTCTAATCCCATTTTCCAGCACTTCGTCCGTAGCCTTGTATGCTATGGCATTTCAAGTGCTCATCTAAATGCTTCTTGAATGTTGAGGGTTCCTGCCTCTACCACCCTTTTCAGGCAGTGAGTTCCAGATTCCAGCCACCTTCTGGGTGAAAATTTTTTTCCTCAAATCCCCTCTAAACCTCCTGCCCCTTACCTTGAAACTGTGCCCCCTGGTTATTGACCCCTCTACTAAGGGGGAAAAGTTCCTTTCTATCTACCCTATCAATGCCCCTCGTAATTTTGTACACCTCAATCGGGTCCCCCCTCAGCCTTCTCTGCTCAATGGAAAACGACCCCAGCCTGTCCAGTCTCTCTTCGTAGCTGAAGCGCTCCAGCCCAGGTACCATCCTGGTGAATCTCTTCTGCACCCTCTCCAATGCAACCACATCCTTCCTATAGCGTGGCGACCAGAACTGCACACAGTATAACAGCTGTGGCCTAACTAGCACTTTGTACAGCTCCATCATAACCTCACGGCTCTTGCCTTCATTAGCCGAGGCATAGAATATAAGTATCCCATGTGCCTTTTTAACCACCTTATCTACCTGTCCTCCTGCCTTCAGGGATCTATGTACATGCACACCAAGGTCCCACTGGTCCTCTGTCCTTCCGAGGGTCCTACCATTCATTGTGTATTCCCTTGCCTTGTTAGTCCTCCCAAAATGCATCACCTCACACTTTTCAGGGTTACATTCCATTTGCTACTATTCTGCCCATCTGACCAACCAGTCTATCGTCCTGTAGCCTGAGGCTTCCCTCCTCGCTATTTACCACTCCACCAATTTTTGTGTCACCTGCGACCTTACTGATCATAACTCCTACATTCATATCTAAATCATTAATGTACACTACAAACAGCAAAGGACCCAGCACCGATCCCTGCGGTACACCACTGGACACAGGCTTCCAGTCACAAAAACAATCTTCGACCATCACCCTCTGCCTCCTGCCGCTAAGACAAATTTGGATCCAATGTGCCAAATTGCCCTGGATCCCATGGGCTCTTACCTTCTTAACCAGTCTCCCATGCGGGACTTTGTCAAAAGCCTTACTGCAGTCCATGTAGACTACATCAACTGCACTACCCTCGTGCACACACCTAATCACCCCCTCAAAATTCAATCAAATTGGTTAGACATGATCTCCCCCTGACAAAGCCATGCTGACTATCCTTGATTAATCCTTGCCTCCAAGTGGAGGCTAATTCTGTCCGTCAGAATTTTTTCCAATAATTTCCCTACCTCTGATGTTAGGCTCACTGGCCTGTAATGCCCTGGTTTATCCCAATACCCTTCTTGAATAATGGTACTACGTTAGCTGTTCTCCAGTCCTCTGGCACCTCCCCTGTGGCTAGAGAGGTTCTGAAAATTTGTGTCAGAGCCCCTGCAATCTCCTCCCTTGCCTCACACAGCAGCCTGGGATACATCTCGTCTGGGCCTGGGGATTTATCCACTTCTAAGCCCGCTCAAACCTCCTCCCTCTGAATGCTAATTTGTTCAAGTACATCACAATCCCCCTGCCTGATTTCTATGCCTACATCGTCCTTCTTCATAGTGAACACAGATGCAAAATATTCATTTAAAAGCTCACCTACATCTTCCGGCTCTACACACAGATTACCACTTTGGTCCCTAATGGGCCCTACTCTTCCCCTGGTTATCCTCTTGCCCTTAATATAATTATAAAACACCGTGGGATTTTCCTTTTATTTTGCCTGCCAGTGTTTTTTCATGCCCTCACTTCGCTCTCATTTCTTTTTTTAAGTACCCCCCTGCACTTTCTGTACTCCTAGGGCTTCCACTGTTTTTCGTCTTTTGTATCTGCCAAATGCCTCCCTTTTTTTCCAAATCCATTCTTGTATATCCCTTGACATCCAGGGTTCCCTGGGCTTGTTGGTCCCACCCTTGACCTTTACGGGAACATGTTGCTGTTGTACTCTCTCTCTTTCCTTTCTGAATGACTCCCACTACTCTGATGTGGATTTTCCTAGAAGTAGCTGATCCCAGTCCACTTTGGCCAGATCCTGCCTTATCATATTAAAATCGGCCTTCCCCCAGTTTAGAGCTTGCTAGCACGTGAAGTAGTTGAGGTGAATAGCCGAGTGCCTTTAAGTGGAAGCTAGATAAGTACATGAGGGAGAAAGGAATAGAAGGACATGATGATAGGATGAGGTGAAGTAAGGTGGGTGGAGGCTCATGTGGAACATAAACCCCATAAAGGGGAATTGAATACAAAAGTAGGGAGGTTGTGTTTCAGTTATACAGGGCATTGGTGAGACCACATCTGGAGTACTAAGTACAATATTGGTCTCCTTATTTAAGGAAGGATGTAAATGCGTTGGAAGCAGTTCAGAGAAGGTTTACTAGACTACTGCCTGGAATGGGGGGGGTTGTCTTATGAGGAAAGGTTGGACAGGCTAGGCTTGTATCTGCTGGAGTTTAGAAGAATAAGAGGTGACTTGATTGAAGCATACAAGATCCTGAGTGATCTGGACAGGGTGGATGTGGACAGGATGTTTCCTCTTGTGGGAGAATCTAGAACTAGGGGTCACTGTTTAAAAATAAGGGGTCGCCCATTTAAGACAGAGATGAGGAGAAATATTCTCTGAGGGCCGTGAGTATTTGGAACTCTCTTCCTCAGAGGGCGGTGGAAGCAGAATCTTTGAATATTTTTAAGGCAGAGCTAGATAGATTCTTGTTAAGCAAGGGGGTGAAAAGTTATCGGGGGTAGGTGGGAATATGGAGTAATCAGATCAGCCATGATCTTATTGAATGGTGGAGCAGGCTCGAAGGGCTGAGTGGCCTACTCCTGCTCCTAATTCATATGTTCGTATAAACACCAGCATGGACCTGTTGGGCCGAATAGCCTGTTTCTGTGCTGTAAGTACTATGTAATTCTGTGGTGAATTCTGAAAAGACACAGTACAGCACTCAACAATCTTCAGCAATGGGCTGGGTGTCAGAGGGTCAAAAGTCCGACCTTTCAACCCTACAGATCTGAAGGTCTTGTGTAAAATGAATTGGGAAATTCAAGCACAGTCCTTGGTGAGAGGTCAGATTTGTACCACACTAGGTCTTAAATCGGCAGACTGGCTGTTACGTGCTGAACAGCCTTCAGAAGCCTGGTTTGTCTCTCTCTCTCTCTCATTTCAATCCACCTACAACCTTAACCCTCTCCCTCCTGCTTGGTCTGTGTGTCTGTCTGTAATTTGTGTGTTTCTGTGTCTCTGAATGTTTGTGTAAGAGTGTCGGTTTTTTTTGTGTGTGTGTGTATTTGTGCCTGAATGTCTATATTTGTGTCTGTGTAGGTATAGACACAACACTCTTGCCTAATAATAATCTAACAATCTTAATTTTGAACTATTCAAATGACCCCCAGCCTCAACAGCTTTTTGGGGTAACAGTTCAAGATTTCCACCAGGCTTTGTGTGAAGACGTGCTTCCTGACATCACCCCCTGAATTGACTATTAATGTAAAGGTTCTGCCCTCTTGTTCTGGACTCCCCCACAAGTGGGAATAGTTTCATTCTAAAATTTTGATTGACTGAATTACGTTTTTTGACGATGTAACAGAGGGTGGATGAGGGCAGTTCAGTTGATGCTGTGTATATGGACTTTAAAAAGTCCTTTGATGAAGTACCATGTAAAAGGCTTGTTAGCAAAACTGAAGCCCGTGGGATAAAAGGGGCAGTAGCAGCAGGGATAGTAAACAGAGATGTGGTGAATGGCTGTTTTTCGGACTGGAGGGAGGTATACAGTGGTGTCCCGCAGGGTTCAGTACTGGGACAACTGCTGTCTTTGATATACATTAATGACTTGGACTTGGGGGTGCAGGGCACAATGTTGACATTTCCAGCTGACTCTCAACTTGGAAGTGTAGAACACAGTGAGGAAGATAGTAATAGACATCAGGAAGACATAGACAGGCTGGTGGATTGGGTGAACACGTGGCTGATGAAATTCAACGCAGAAAGTCTGAGGTTATACAGTTTGGTAGGAGGAATGAGGAGAGACAATCCAAGCTAAATGGTACAAATTTAAAGGGGGTGCAAGAACAGAGAGACCTGGGGGTTTTTGTGCACAAATCTTTGGGGGCAGGACAGGTTAACAAAGCAGATAATAAAGCCTATGGGATCCTGGGCTTTATAATTAGAGGCGTAGAGTACAACAGTCAGGAAGTTATGCTGAACCTATATAAAACACTAGTTTGGCCTCAGCTGGAGTATTGTGTCCAATTCTGGGCTCCACACTTTAGGAAGGGTGTGAAGGCTGTGGAGAGGGTACAGAAGAGATTTACTAGAATGGTTCCAGGGTTGAAGGATTACAGTTACAGGGACAGACTGAAGAAGCTGAGGTTGTCCTCCTTCAAGCAGAGAAGGTGAAGAGGAGATTTGATAGAGGTGTTTAATATCATGAAGGGTTCAGATGGAGTAAATACAGAGAAACTGTTTCCAATCACTGAAGGGTCGATAACGACAGGGCACAGATTTAAGGTGATTGGCAAAAGAACCAGAGGCAACATGAGGAAAAACTTGTTTATGCAACGAGTGGTTAGGATTTGGAATGCACTGCCTGATGGGGTGCTGGATACAGATTCAATAGTAGCTTTCAAAAGGCAATTGGATAAATATTTGGAGAAAAATTGCAGGGATATGGGAAAGAGCGGGGGAGTGGGACTGACTGGATTGCTCTTCGAAAGAGCTGGCACAGAATTGATGGGCCGAATGGCCTCCTTGTGTTCTGTACTATTCTTTGATTCTATGATCTTAATCACCTCAATTATATCACCAGTTAATCCTTTATATGTCAGGGAATACTTATCTAGTCTCTGCAACCTGTCCTCATAATTGAGCCCTTTTAGCTCCGGTGTCATTCTGGTGAATGTGCGCTGCACCCACTCCAAGGCCAATATATCCTTCCTGAGATGCGGTGCCCAGAACTGAATGCAGTTCTCCAGGTGGGGTCTAACCAGAGCTCTCTACAGCTGAAGCACCTCTTCATCCCCTTTGTATTGCAGCCCTCACCTAGATAAAGGCCAACTTTCCATTTGCCTTTTTGATTCGTTTTTATACCTATCCACTAGCTTTCAGTGATTCCTGTTGTTGGACACCTAAATCTCACTGCTCCTCTACCGTTGCTAATTTCTCACCATTTAGAGACATGTGTATGTATCTGCGAGTGTGTGCCTATCTGTCAGTTGATCTGTGTGGCTGTTTATACGTCTGTGTATTTAAGTGTGAGTCTGTGGGTGGGTGTGTGTGTCTCTATTTTTGTATATATGTATATATGTGTGTGTCTGGGTTTAATGCCTGTGCGTGTGTGTGAATCTGTGTTCCCCTGTCCCCTTGTTCCTTTCCTTTCTAAATATTGTTCAGTACCAATGTGTCTGGACCATTCACTGCCCCAGAAAGCGCTGAATTTTCTGTTTAAATTGGTGCATTCTGATTAATTTGATTCTGGTATTTAACAGCAGCAAATAACTCCTGTAAACCCTCAGCAACTGAATCTCTATTTGGATTAATCACCAGTCCCGACGACTGCTCCAACTCACCCTACGTATCTGTCTGCCCCACTATCCTTCCGCGGTGGGTTTGGATGTTGCAGACCGACAGCGAAAGATCCAGTGATGGATTCCCACCAGCCCGAGCTCTCCACGTTCTCACTGAATGAAACCTTCCTTCACGGGAAGCAGGCTCTGTTTGATTGTTTAGGTCCCGTAACCCCTGACCCTGTATTACTGCTGTCAGAATAATGGGCTGTACTCAGAAATAAAACTTACTGCATTGATCACAGCTTCACATCCGTGTCTTGTTTGTCCCAGCACAAGCTGTTTGCTGGTGGAATGAGGCTAGGAGAAGATTTGGGAATCGCAGGAAATGGGAAGAGGATACCGCTTCAGGGAATCTCTGCAAGTGCCGAATAACACATTCCGAAAGGTACTGAGGTAAGACAGGTGTTCCAGAGTGTCAGCACTCTGTCCGTTCAGGGTTCAGGATATCTCATTTTAACAGGTTTCTTCAGGCACATTGAAAATAGACAGTTTGATGGGACAGGGTGGAGGGAGATTTACTCTCGATCTAACCCGTGCTTCCTCTATCATGTTTTTTCTCTCTTTTGCGATCTGCCTCATTATATCTCTCTCTGCTCCTCCTCTCTCTGCCTCTGTTTCTTTCTCTCTCAATGGCGTTATCTCTCCCTGCCTCATTTTCTCTCTGTCATTCACCTTTGCTCTGTCTCTCTCTCTCATTTCTCTCTGCTTCGTAGTCTCTTACTCTCTGCTTTTCTCTTTGCCTCACTTCACTCAGTCCCTCTCTCTACGCTTGTATTACCCCTCTCTCTTCCCTTTGCCTCATTCTCTCTCTCTCGCCATCTCTGCCACTATCTTGTATTTTCCTCCTCTCTATCTCTGCATCATTCTCTGTCTCCCAATTCCTCTTTTTGCTTTAAGTGTCTCTGTATATCTCACTTATTTTGCTGTCAGTTTCCACTCACCTTTCTGACTCTCTATCTCTCTTCTCACTCTCCCTCTCTTTCTCCCTCTGTGTCTGTTTCCTCTCTCTGCCCCTGTGTCTCTCTCTCTCCCAGTTTCTCCCTTTCTCTTTATCTGTGTCAAGATTCATTGTGTAACAGGACTGTCCGAACAGAAACTCTTTCGCACTGTGTCCAGCCTGTGCTCTGGACACATTGCAAGAGCTGATCAGAGCTTCTGCACCCCTAGTTTTAAAATGAGCTGTCCAGGATGTGCCAGGCTGCACCAGGGGCTTGGAGTCCTGCAAGATTTTGCTGTTGATCTTGAGGGAAGCTTGCTTTTTGTTCTAACCTCATTTCATTGCCCAGTTACATATCCGCCTACCTTTGTGTAAATTTCTCCGATGTTCTCTCTGTAAATCTACTGGGCCTTGTTTTTCCTTATTTTTGACAGCCTGTTTCTTTCATTGAATCTGTTTGATCATTTTATAAATTTTTCTGCAATGTTTGAATAATTGTCAAACGATATCTGCTGAGCGTATTTCCATATAGGGCTCGGAAGCCTGCTGGAGCAGGGTTGGCAGTCACGTTAAAATAATGCTAAAAAGGCAAAGAGCTATTATGAAATTAAATTATCAAGGAATATAAAAAGAAAAAGTGAAGTATTGTACAGATACATGAAGAACAAAACATAAAAAAGGATAGGGACAGGGCCACTGAAGGACGGACACGATAAACTCACAGGTAATGACAGTGAACTGGCAGCAATATTGGCGAATTAATTTGCCTCAGTTTTTACCAGGTAGACTAACAAGTTGGACATGACATTGGAAGAAGAGATCAAAAAAGATATGAAGTCATTTAAAATAGAAAAGGCGAAAATTATTGATGAACTAGCAAAAGAAGCAAGGGGGGAGAGAGAGCAGAGGCACCATATATAAGCAGGAGTAGGCCATTTGGCCCCTCGAGCCTGCTCCGCCATTCAATGAGATCATGGCTGATCATCAAATTCAGTACCCTGTACCTGCCTTCTCCTCATATCCCTTGATCCCTTTAGCCTTAAGAAATATATCTAACTCCTTCTTGAATATATTTAATGAAATGGCCTCCACTGCCTTCTGTGGTAGAGAATTCCACAGGTTCACCACTCTCTGGGTGAAGAAATTCCTCCTCATCTCTGTCCTAAATCGCTTACCCTTTATCCTTAGACTGTGACCCCTGGATCTGGACTCCCCAGCCATCGGGAACATCCTTCCTGCATCTAGTCTGTCTAGCCCTGTTAGAATTATAGAAAACATACTTGGGAATAGTTAGTATTAATTCCAAATTTACAGGTGACAGCAAATTCGGGTGTATAGTTAATAATGACGAGCACTGTGACAAAATAGAAGTTGTTAATAAACTGGCAGGTTGGTGTGTAAATGGCGAATCAATTTCAGTATAGGTAATTGAAGTGGTGGATTTTGATAGGAGGAATAAGGAGGCCACGAACTCCTTGGAAAGTAAGTGTCTAAATGCGGCAGAGGAGCAAAGAGCTCTAGGGGGACAGATGCACAAATCATTAAAAGCAGGTTAACAAGGCCATGAAAATGCAAACAAAGCACTTGGGGTTCATTTCTCGAGTAAGAGAATTGAAAAGCAGAGCAGTTATGTTAAACGTATATAGAACCTTGGTTAGACCACACGTGGAGCACTGTGTACAGTTCTGGTCTCCATATTACGAAAAGGGCATCGAGCACTGGAGAAGGTGCAAAAACGATTACAAGGATGATACCAGAACTGAGAGGTTCGAAGTATCCAGAATGACTGAACATGCTGGGGCTCTTTTCTCTAGAAAAGAGAAGGCTGCGGGATGATCTAATAGAGATCTGTATAATTATGAAGGGGTTTGATAGGGTAGATGGCGAAGATGTTACCATGTGTGGCGAGTCCAAAACTAGAGGTGATAAATATAAGATAGTCACTAATAAATCCAATAAGGAACTCAGGAGCAACCTCTTTACCCAGAGAGTGGTTAGAATGTAAAGCTCGCTAGCACATGGAAAAGTTAAGGTGAATGCCAAAGTGTCTTTAAGGGGAAGCTAGATAAGAATATAAGGGAGAAAGGAATAGAAGGATATGATGGTAGTGTGAGGTGAAGTAAGGTGGGTGGAGGCTCGTGTGGAGCATAAAAGCCGGTATGGACCTGTTGGGCTGAGTGGCCTGTTTCTGTGCTGTAAATACTATGTAATTCTATGGTGAATTCTGAATAGACACGGTGCAACACTCGAAACAATCTTCAACAGTGGGCTGGGTGTCACAGAGGGTCATAACTCTGACCTTTCACCCCTACCGATCTGAAGGTCTTGTGTAAAACAAATATGGGGAGTTCAAACACAATCCTTGGTGAGAGGTCAGATTTGTAACAAACTAGGTCCAAATCGGCAGACTGCCTGTTCCGTGCCGAGCAAGTGCCTTCAAAAGCCTCTTAAACCCTTTCTCTCCGTCACTGATTTCAATCCACCTACAACCTTAACCCGTGTGTGTGTGTGTTTCAGCATGTCTCTGTGTGTGTGTATGTGTCTGTTATATACAGACACACAAAACCCTGCCTAACAGAAATCAATCAAACTGAGTCTTGAATTTTTCAATTGAGCTCCAGCCTCAACAGCTTTTTGGGAAGAGAATTCCCGATTTCTACTACCCTTTGTGTGAGGAAGTGCTTCCTGACATCACACCTGATCAGCCTAGCTTTAATTTTAAGCTTTTGCCCCTTGTTCTCGACTCCCACCAGATGAAATAGTATTTCTTGATCATCTTAAACACCTCAATGATATCACCTTTAATTTTCTATATTCAAGGAAGTAAAAGACTAGTCTATGCCACCTGTCCTCATCATTTAACCCTTTTAGCCTGGGTATCATAGTGGTGAATCTGCACTGAACTCCTGCCAAAGCTAATACATCATTCTTGAGGTGCGAGGTCCAGAATGCAATGGGCTCTTCCCTTGCATGTTTTTGAATATTCGGATGTAATTCATCCAGTCCTGAGGATTTAACATCTCTTAAGTTTTACTAGTTTATAAATTCAGGAACAGAAATGGTATGCAGTGGGATGGGGGACAGAGTAACAGTGGCAATGCAGAGGGAGCTCAGTATTGTACCTGCCCTAGGAATGCTCGATGCTCCAGGGTGGATAAAGGGGAACCAGTAGATGTGGTGTATTTGGATTTCCAGAAGGCATTCGATAAGGTGCCGCATAAAAAGTTACTGCACAAGATAAGAGCTCATGGTGTTGGGGGTAATATATTAGATTTGGCAGAGGATTGGCTAATGAACAGAAAAGAGAGTCAAAATAAATGGGTCATTTTCAGGTTGGCAAACTGCAACTCGTGGGATGCCACAGGGATCAGTTCTGGGGCCTCTATTATTTACAATCTATATTAATGACTTGGATGAAGGGACCGAGTGTACTGTTGCCAAATTTGCTGACAAGACAAATATAAGTGGGAAAGCAAGTTGTGAGGAGGACACACAGAGTCTGCAAAGGGATATAGATAGGTTAAGTGAGTGCGCAAAAATTTGGCAGATGGAGTATAATGTGGGAAAATGTGAGGTTATTCACTTTGGTAGGAAGAGTAAGAAAGTGAAATATTATTTAACTGGAGAAAGACTATAGAATGCTGCGGTACAGAGGGATCTGGGAGTCCTCGTACATGAAACACAAAAAGTTAGCATGTAGGTACAGCAAGTAATTAGGAAGGCAAATGGAATATTGGCCTTTATTGCAGGGGGATGGAGTATAAAAGTAGGGAAGTCTTGCTACAACTGTACAGGGCGTTGGTGAGACCACACCTGGAGTACTGCGAACAGTTTGGGTCACCTTATTTAAGGAAGGATATACTTGCCTTGGAGGCAGTTCAGAGACGGTTCAGGAGGTTGATTCTGAAGATGAAGGGGTTGTCTTAATGAAGAAAGGTTGAGCAGATTGGGCCTATACTCATTGGAGTTTAGAAGAATGAGAGGTGAACTTATTGAAAGATAAGATTCTGAGGGGGCTTGACAGGGTAGATGCAGGGAGGATGTTTCCTCTCGTGGGGAATCTAGAAATAGGGGGCATAGTTTCAGAATAAGGAGTTGCCCATTTAAAACGGAGATGAGGAGGAATTTCTTCTCTGAGGGTCGTGAATCTTTGGCATTCTCTACCCCAGAGAGCTGAGGAGACTGAGTCATTGAATATATTCAAGGTGGAGAGAGACAGATTTTTGAAAAACGGGAATCAAGGGTTATGGGGAAACGGCAGGTAAGTGGAGTTGAGGCCAAGATCAGATCAGCCATGATCTTGTTGAATGGCGGAGCAGGCTCGAGGGGCCGAATGGCCAACTCCTGCTCCTATTTCTTATGTTCATATGCTGATATAAAGTGGAAGTAGGGACATAGGAACAGGAGAAGGCATTCAGCTCCTCGAGCCTGTTCCCCCATTCATGGCAGTTCTGTATCTTAACTGCATCCACCTGCCTTGGCTCAGTATCCTTCTATACCCTTGCCTGGCAAAGATCTACCAATCTCAGAAATATAATTAAGAATTGTGCTTGTATTTGCTTTTTGTTTGAGAGAATTCCACACTTCTACCACCCTAACTTCCTAACTTCTCCTGAATGGCCTGGCTTTGATTTTAAGACTATGTCCCCTTGTCCTAGACTCCTCCACCAGTGGAAATAGTTTCTCTCTATCTACCTTAACAATTCCTTTCAACATCCTAAAAACCTGCATCAAATTAAATCACCCCTTAACCTTCTATATTCTAGGGAATATGTAATCTCCCATAATGTTACCCTTGGTACCCTGGTAACATTCTGGTGAATCTGTGCTGCACTCTCTCCAAGGCCAGTATATCCGTCCTGAGGTGCGGGGCCCAGAACTGAATGCAATTCTCCAGATGGGGTCTTTCCAGAACTCTCTACAGCTGAAGCACCAACATTCCATTAGCCTCTTTAATTATTATTGTACCCGTCCACTAGCTTTTACTGATTTAAATACTTGGACCCCTAAATCTCACTGCTCATCCACAGCTCCTAGCTTCTCGCCAGTTAGAGAGGTGTATGTGTCTGTGTGTGTGTCAATCTGTGTGGCTGTGTATGCGTTTGTCTGTATATATTGTGATCTATGTATGTGTACATGCTTGTGTATGTGCTTCTGTGGGCATGTCTCTGCAGGAGTGTGTGTCTGCATGTCTGTGGTTATGTGTGTCTATGTACATGTGGGTCTACGTTTATGTGTCTGTGAGGTTGTCTGATCCACCATTCTTTTGCTCTGTTTCTTTCTAAATACGGTTCCGTACCAATGTGTCTGGGCCATTCACCTCCACAGAAAGTGCTGAATTTTCTGTTTCAATTGGTGCATTCTCATTAATTTGATTCTGGTATTTAACAGCAGCAAACAACTCCTGCAAACCCACAGCAACTGAATCTCTATTTGGAATAGTTCACCAGTCACGGCGACTGCTCCAGAGCAACATAGGAACAGGAGTAGGCAATTGAGCCCCGCGAGCCTGTTCCGCCATTCAATGAGATCATGGCTGATCTGCACATCGGCCCATATCCTTTAAAACCTTTAGTTAAGAAAAAGCTATCAATCTCCGATTTGAAATTAACAATTGATCTAGCATCAATTGCCATTTGCGGATGAGAGTTCCAAACTTCTACCACACATTCTGTGTAAAAGTGTTTCCTAATTTCACTCCTGAGATGGTGGTTGAAAACACCGAAGATAAGTGGCTCGGTGCAGAGGCTGAGAAAGGAAAGAAGTGAAGATATCTCCTTGAGAAAATTGTTTAGAATTCTTGGTCGGGCAGTAGATAAAGAACATTTTAAATGAGAGGTGATTTTAAATGACAGATGACATTCAATGCAGAAAAGTGTGAGGTTATAGAGTTAGATAGGAGGAATGAGGAGGGACAATCCAAGCTAAATGTACAAATTTAAAGGGGGTGCAAGAACAGAGAGACCTGGGGGTGTTTGTGCACAAATCTTTGGGGGCAGGACAGGTTAACGAAGCAGATAATAAAGCCTATGGGATCCTGGGCTTTATAAATAGAGGCGTAGAGTACAACAGTCAGGAAGTTATGCTGAACCTATATAAAACACTAGTTTGGCCTCAGCTGGAGTATTGTGTCCAATTCTGGGCACCACATTTTAGGAAGGGTGTTTAAAATCATGGAGGGTTCAGATAGAGTAAATACAGAGAAACTGTTTCCAATCACTGAAGGATCGATAACGAGAGGGCACAGATTTAAGGTGATTGGCAAAAGAACCAGAGGCGACATGAGGAAAAACTTGTTTGTGCAACGAGTGGTTTGGATTTGGAATGCCCTGCCTGATAGGGTGCTGGATACAGAGTCAATAGTAGTTTTCAAAAGGCAATTGGATAAATACTTGGCAAAAAAATTGCAGGGACTTGGGGAAAGAATGGGGGAGTGGGACTAACTGGATTGCTCTTCGAAAGAGCTGGCAGAGAACTGATGGGCCGAATGGCGTCCTCGTGCTGTATTATTCTTTGATTCTATGATCTTAAACACCTCAATTATATCACAAGTTAATCCTTTATATAACGGGAATACTTATCTAGTCTCTGCAGCCTGTCCTCATAATTGAGCCCTTTTAGCTCCGGTGTCATTCTGGTGAATGTGTGCTGCACCCACTCCAAGGCCAATATATCATTCCTCAGATGCGATGCCCAGAACTGAATGCAGTTCTCCAGGTGTGGTCTAACCAGAGCTCTGTACAGCTGAAGGATCACTTCATCCCCTTCGTATTCCAGCCCTGTTGAGGTAAAGGCTTATATTCCTTTACTCGACATTTACAGAACTGTGCGGGGTGTCTGTGTGTCTGTGAGTATGTGTTGTGATATATGTATGTTTTTGTGTTTGAGGATATGTCTCTATGTGTGTGTTTGTGTGTACGCGTGTGTCTGTCAGTATCTGCTTGTTTTAGGTTCTAACCCCTGCTGCACCTCTGCCTCCACGCCTCATCCAGCCCCATTCCTGAACTGATTTTATTACATTTAATCGTCCAGTGACACATCGACCCGCTTACGTATACATTCCCTCCGATGTGATCCTCTCTGTAAATCTACTGGGCCTTGTGTTTAATTATTTTAACAACCTGTTTCTTTAGTTGAATCGGTTTGGTCATCTTGTAAATTTACCTGAAATGTTTTGAATAATTGTCAAGCGATTCCTGCTGATCTGCTGAGCGTATTTCCATATAGGACGCAGATGCCTCATGAGCGCAGGTATCCAAACCAGGCTGAAATAACACTGAAAATGTTATTGTACAGACCACCTAACCGGGGAAGGGAATTGGAAGGAAAATATGTAAGGAAATCTATGAAATGAGTAAAATACATTTAATAATCATGGGCGATTTCAACTACAGCAAATAATCTGGCAATAGGTAGGGAAAGGGTAAAAGGGAATGGAGTATTTACTATGTGTTCAGGACTGCGTTCTTACCCAGTACGTAAGAAGCCCAACAAGAGAGGAATCACTGACTGATCTATAATGGGAAATGAACCAGAGCAGATAAGAGAAGTGAGCTTAGGTGAAAACCTGGACTGTGTCGATCACAACATAATAGAGTTCGGGAGGAATATATTCCACGAAAAAGGAAGAACAAACTAGCTAATAATGAAATATCTTGGATGGATAACGAGATAAAGGCAAAGTTGAAACTAAAGAAAAAGGCAGACACTGAGTACAAAGGAGAGGATGACAAAAGGTAATAGGAAGAGGTTGGAAAAAAATTTAAACAAAAAAACAATTAGACAGGAGAAAAGGAACTAAAAAATTAAATGATCAATGAATATAAAATGAAATAGTAAAGCATTCTACAGATACATAAAATAACAAAAGGTAAAACAGGATAGGGACAGGGCGAGTAAAGGGTGCACAAGATAAACTCACAGGTAATGACAGCGAAATGGCAGAAATATTGGAGAATTACTTTGCCTCAGTTTTTACCAGGTAGACTAACAAGGTGGACATGAGATCTTTTTTGATCTCTTCTAATGGCAAGACATTTAAAATGGAAAGGGGGAAATAATTGATAAAACTAGTAATCGCCGGGTCTAGATGTATTACATTCGCACAGACTAAAAGAAGCAACGGAAGAGATAGCAGAGACACTATTACATCTCCTCGTCAATCGTCAGTATAATTTCAAAATTGGCAGACGACACCAAGTTTGGGATTATAGTTAATCTATATGTATAAACCTCTCTGTCTCTCTCTCTGTCTCTCTGTCAGTTCAGTTCAGTTCAGTTCAAATGCTTTATTGGCATGAAAGTTTACAGAGAACCATATTGCCAAAGCTTACATAGCAAAAAGGTACAGTTTTCCAACATTCTGTAGGTGTCAATCGATTTGACATTTGTTGGGTATATACAATATTACTTTTAAACAATATTAATTTTAAACAGTCTTTCTACTTCATTTGGTACGTTCAATATTAATTTTAAACAGTCTTACTTTTAAACAGTCCTCAGGTTGTGACATGTTGTTACATATTTAGCCCCAAGGTATGGTCTGTCTCCTTCTCCTAGGACTAATCTCAATTTTGACAGATCATCCAATTCCTTGAAATCTGGGGTTGTTTGGCTTAGCTTGTTGAATAATATGTTTCTTGATGTGTTGAATTTTTCGCATTTTAGGAGGAAATGCATTTCTGTTTCAACCTCGCCAGCCAGACATTGATCGCATATTCTATTCTCTCTAGGCTGCCAGGATTTCTTGTATCTGCCTTTTTCAATTTCCAGTTGGTGGTCGCTTAGTCTGTACCTGGTGAGGGTCTGTCTCTGTTTTGTGTCTCTGATGGTCGTGAGGTAGTCTGCCAGTTTATATTCTCTTTTTAGGGCCCGGTAACATTCTAATCTGCTTTGGCTTTCGGTTATTTTGTTCCAATGTTCCAGGTAGGTTTCTTTGCATTTTTTAATGATTTGGTTCACTCGGATTGGTGTTTGGACGGCTGTGTTGGTCTGGGGCTGGTCAGGGTCCGGCTGAGTACTTAGTTTCAGTAGCAGCTGACTCAGGGGACTCTTTTCTGGGTTTAGCTCTTGGGTCTGAAAGGCTTTGAAATGAAGGGTGTCTGGGGAGCTAGATTTGAGGTGATTTAGGAAGTTTAGTGCTCGTTTTTGGATGTTTATTATCAGTGGGTATCTGCCTAGTTCGGCTCTGCATGCATTTGTTGGCGTTTTTCTTTGGGTGCGAAGGATGCTTCGGCAGAATTCTGCATGTAGGGCTTCTATTGTGTGTTTTTCCCATTTAGTGTAGCTTTGGTGATTTAGCGGGCCCCATACTTCACTACCGTATAGTGCAATGGGCAGGATTATGCTGTCAAAAATTTTGAGCCAGATTTTGATTGGATTTGGATGTTGTAGAATTTTCTTTTTATTGCATATAGGGCTCTTCGGGCTTTTCTTTTAGTGCATTCACTGCTATGCTGAAGCTCCCTGATGCTGTAATAGTTAGACCAAGGTAGGTGTAGCTCATAGTGTGTCCTATAGTGGTATCACTGAGGGTAAACTGGTATTTGTTTTCTGACATCTGGGTCTTTCTGAAAAATCATGATGTTGGTTTTCTTTAGATTTACTGT